>NC_090375.1:164862923-165184673 GCF_036365525.1 Heterodontus francisci | reverse complement strand
TTTGTTAGAAACCACCTCCAGCTGATGACAAAACAGGACACAGTTCAAACATTTCCAGTTATGATTTGTTGCTGTTTTATAAAAATTAATTTTGAGCTAACCAGGTGCAATTGTGACTCAGACCATCAAGTGTGATGCTTTTCAAATGGGGGACTTTGAGATGTGATGGATGCATATTGGATGTAAGGCTGTATGGGGCCAAAAATAGCACCTTATATCCTGGGACTAACCCATTGTTGACAAACATTCATGACTCTACTAGAATATGAAGGATTGGGGAGGCCACCATACTTAAATATTGCTGGCGGGAAGCTGTGTTGCTGGGGAGAGATATCAGGTGCTTGGCTGAATACGTGGGAACAGGAAATGCAACACACACTGTGCACTCCTAGTCAAATTTTCACTACCAGCGTGGAAGAGGAGATGCAGAGCCCACATTAATTCCCCTTGTAAGGGGCTCATAAACAGCGTAGAAGTCCTCAAACTCTTCAAATATCCAAGCTTGGACCCACAGGTGGCCAGCACATCTTCTCACTTGGATTCCCAACCAGGGGCCAATGAAACTCTGGTCTGGGAGTCACTCTTCCCAACCCTAACCCCTCTGAGATAAATTCCATCTGAAACAAAGCCATGGATACTTGGAATGGAAGCCAGGACTTGGTGTGCTTAAGTTAGGTACAGAAGGGTTAGATAGAGGGGTTCAGATAGAAGGTTGAGTGACACTGAGCTCTTTGAGGGAGAGATGGAGGTTGAGACACAGATGGGATTGGATGATTGAGTGGAATTGAGAGAGAGAAAAAAGGGTTGATAGAGTCAAGAGATGATTATTTTGTGCCTGTGGTTGAAACAACATTGAACTAGACTTACATAAGAACAGTGTGCTCATCATTCTCTAGCTGAATGATGTTTACTGGCATCCAAGTTCACTATAAATTGCAGCCTTACAGCTCAAAATTCCCCAGAGCTTGGCTCAATTAGTAGCATTATGACAATTGAATCAGAAAATTGTAGATCCAAACTGAAAGTTTCTGGTGCAGAATTATTTCCCTACTTGTATGGTTAATAAGTGTCTACATTCTTAAAAAGTAATTAATTGCATGAATTTGCTTCTAGTTATATATTAATGATCTGGACATGGTATAGGGAGGACAATTTTGAAGTTTGCGGATGATACAAAACTTGGCAATGTAATAAACAGTAAGCATGATAGCAGCAGACTTCAGGAGAATATAGACAGAGAGGTGAAATGGTCAGAAAGATGGCAGATGCAGTTTAATGTGGTTAAATGTGAACTGATGCACTTTTGGAAGAAGAACATGGAGAGGCAGCATGATCTAAATGGTTCTATTTTGAGGGGTTGCATGAAATGAGGGAACACAGGGTGCATATTCATGAATCTTTGAAGGTGGCAGGGCAAGTTGAGAAGGCGGTTAAGAAAACTTATGGGATTCTTGGCTTTGTAAATAGAGGAATTGCATACAGAAACAAGGAAGTCATGTAAATCTTTACAAATCTCTGGTTAGACATCAGCTGGGGTATTGTGCAAAAATCTCTGTATGACTATTTAGGAAGGATGTCAAGGCCCTGGAGAGGGTACAGAGGAGGTTTACCAGGATAATATCCGGGATGAAGGAGTTCAGGTATGTGGAGAGATTCTCCTTAGAGCAGAGCAGATTAACAGGAGATCTAACAGAGGTACTCAAAATTATGAAGAGTTTTGATGGAGCAAGTAAGGAGAAACAATTTCCTCTGGTAAGTGGGCCATTAACCAGAAGTCATAAATTTAAGATAATTGGCAAAAGAACTAGAAGGCAAATGAGGAGAAATTTCTTTACTCAGGGGACTCGAAGATCTGGAAAGTGCTATCTGAAAGTGTGGTAGGATCAGATCTATCGGAACTTTTAAAAGACATTGGACATGCACTTGAAGAGGACCAATTTGCAGCATATGGGGAAAAAGCAGGATTGTGGGACTAAATTGGACAGCCATTTCAAAGACCCTGCACTGGTGTGGTTGGCCAAATGGCCACCTTCTGTGCTATATGAGAGAAGCAAGTTGATTGAGAGAAGAGGGTTTAGAAGAGAGGTCTAACTACTGTGTGGTATGTTTATATAGAGTGCATTATAAATGTGGTCATAGGAACTTATAACAGAAACATAAAAATAGGGACAGAATGTATGACTTTAAAATGGTTATTGAAATACATCTGCGTATTTATTAATCAATTATTCCCTGCCCTCTAACCCCACTTCACCTGAAGACCAGGCTCATGGAGCTGAATGGCCTACTCTCGTTACGATGTTACAATATTACAGAGGGTGATAGTGAGATGAAAATCACGTGAAGAAACAACTGCCAGCTTACCTTAGGTTTTCATCCAGTCTAACACCTCAAGTTAGATGGTCAAAGCTTCTGCCAGAACAGGCCAGGGGCCTAATTAATAAACCAAAACAGGATTAAATGGTGCTGTCAAAATTCCTGACAGTTCTTATTTTATTTGCCTGCACTGGACCTATACCAAGGGGAGAAGGACAAATATTAGCACATAGTGAAAAGGGTAAGCTGCAGCAGATGACTGGCAGCTCAATGCACCACCAGATTCTCGTGCTGAGTGTAGAAAAGTAGCAAAAGTGACCCAGGAAACGAAAGACCAGTGAGTTTGATGTGCTAAAGCTATAGAAACCCTTATTAAAGATAAGATCATGGAGTATCTGGATAGAAATAAAATCCTAAAAGAGAGCCAATATGGATTCATGAATAGGTGGTCTTGCCAATCTACATTACTGGTTTCTTTGAGAGTGGGACAAAGGAGTATGATAAAGTTAAGGCAGTGGATGTGGTGTGCTTGGATGCCGTAAGGCCTTTGACACGTCAACTACACTCAGGGAAACAAGCTCTAGGGATCACCTATGTTAGAATGATTTAACTGGTCAAGATATCCCAGCATCTTTTCCCATAGCATTTCTAGTGTTACAGCAAATGTGGAATAAAGGAAAAATTAAATCTTGTCTCTGTACAAACAGTAGACAATCTGGAAATGCAAGGACATAGAATGAAAAACACCCAGGTCAAGAAAAAGGCCCATAAAAGACTGGTTGTCAAAACACCACATGCCACAGACAAAGATAAAGTTTGGCTTATACACTTACTGTATTGTAAACAATGCTTGTAGAACAAAGGCAAAAGATAAAAAGATTAGCAGGGTAAACATATGAAAACACGGGGCTGGATTTTCAATCACCCATTGGGGCGAGGTCAAGAGCAGGTGAGCTTTGAAAATAGCACTCTCTGACAGCGTGTCAGTCTTCCCACACCTCTGGACCGCACTGCGATTTTCATTGCGAGGGATGTGGTGGGGGTGCCAAGCACGTCTTCAGCCAATTAAGGGCTTTGCATATACAAATAGTGTCGCCTCAGCAATGCAGATGCAGCACGGGGTCAAGATTCAGAAATGTTCAAGTTATCAGATTCACGACCCTGGATTGAAAATCCAGCCCATGGTTTCAGCAAACATTCAACTACGTATTATATAGGTACAGCCCCAAGATTGTATTATAGTATAAAAATAGAAACTGCTTCCCCCTCACCCCTATTCACCCACTCCCCGCACAAGGCAGGGCATTCTCTCGGGTGATCAGGAATCACACAGCCACACGGATGGCCAGGAGAACAGGAGCTGGTCACTCAACACCTGGGAACCGGCTGTATTGTTCCATTGGCCGGGGGTGGGGGGCCAGGGGGGGAGCGTCAGAGCAATTTCAGGGTCATTCAGAAGCCCACAACCACGCAGGCAGCCTATACAACCCAAAGTTATCACTCCGGGCCTGGCAACTAGGTTGTATTATTTACCGTACGACCATACGAATTAGGAGCAGAAGTAGGCCATTTAGCCCATCAAGCCTGCTGCACCATTTAATAAGATCATGGCTGATCTGTTTCTACCTCAAATTCCACACTCCCATCTACCCCCAATAATATTTGATTCCCTTACCTAACAAGAATCTATCTACCGCTACTATAAAAATATTCAATGACCCCACCTCCACCACTTTCTGAAGCAGAGAATTCCAAAGTCGCACAACCCTCTGAGAGAAAAAAATTCTCCTCGTCTCTGTCCTAAAAGGGAGACCCCTAATTTTAAAACAGTGTCCTCTTGATTTGGACTCACCCACAAGAGGAAACATCCTTTCCACATCCACCTTGTCTAGACAAACAAAGAACAAAGAACAGTACAGCACAGGAACAGGCCATTCGGTCCTCCAAGCCTGCCTAAACTAACACCTTCTGCACTTCCGGGGCCCATATCCCTCTATTCCCTTCCTATTCATATATTTGTTAAGATGTCTCTTAAACGTCACTATCGTATCTGCTTCCACCACCTCCCCTGGCAGCAGGTTCCAGGCACTCACCACCCTCTGTGTAAAAAACTTGCCTTGCACATCCCCTCTAAACTTTGCCCCTCGCACCTTAAACCTATGTCCCCTAGTAACTGACTCTTCCACCCTGGGAAAAAGCTTCTGACTATCCACTCTGTCCATGCCGCTTATAACTTTGTAAACCTCTATCATGTCGCCCCTCCACCTCCGTCGTTCCAGTGAAAACAATCCAAGTTTATCCAACCTCTCCTCATAGCTAATGCCCTCCAGACCAGGCAACATCCTGGTAAACCTCCTCTGTACCCTCTCCAAAGCCTCCATGTCCTTCTGGTAGTGTGGTGACCAGAATTGCACGCAATATTCTAAGTGTGGCCTAACTAAGGTTCTGTACAGCTGTAACATGACTTGCCAATTTTTGTACAAGACCATTCAGGATCTTATATATTTCAATCAAGTGTCTCCTCACTCTTCTAAACTCCAGTGAAAACAAGCCCAGTCAGTTCAACCTTTCCTCATAAGACAACCCGCTCATTCCAGGTGTCAATCTAGTAAACCCCCTCTGAACCACCTCCAACATGCTCACACTCTTCCTCAAATAAGGAGACCAAAACTGTCCACAGTGTTCGAGATGTGGTCTCACCAATGCCCTGTATAACCAAAGCATAACATCCTTATTTTATTTTTCAATTCCTCTCATAATAAAGGATAGCATTCCATTAGCCTTCTTTATTACTTGCTGTACCTGCATACTAACTTTTTGTGACTCATGATCCCTCTGCACCTCAGAATTCTACAGTCGTTCCCCATTTAAGAAGTACTCTGCTTTTTTATTCTTCCTGCCAAAGTGAACAACTTCACATTTTCCCACATTATACTCCATCTGCCAGATTTTTGCCCACCCACTGAACCTATCTATATCTGTCTGCAACTTCCTTATTTCCTCTTCACAAGATACTTTCCTACCTATCTTTGTGTTATCTGCAAATTTAGCTACCATGCCATCACTCCCCTCATCTAAGTCATTGATATAAATTGTAAAAAGTTGAGGCCCCAGCACAGACCCCTGCGGGACTCCACTCGTCACATCCTGCCAATCAGTAAAGGACCCATTTATGCATACCCTCTGTTTTCTGCCAGCCAGCCAATCTTCTATCTCTTCTAATATGTCACCCCCTACACCATGAGCTCCTACTTTGCACAATAACCTTTTATGTGCCACCTTGTCAAATGCTTTCTGGAAATCCAAGTACAGTACATCAACGGATTCCTCTTTATCCACAGCGCATGTTACTCCTTCAAAGAACTTCAACAAATTGGTTAAACATGATTTCCCTTTCACAAAAACATGCTGACTATTCCCAATTTCCTTGAGTTTTGCTAAGTGCCCAGCTATAGCCTCCTTAATGATCAATCCCAACAACTTCCCCATGACAGACGTCAAGCTAACTGACCTGTTTTCTGCCTCCCCGCTTCTTGAATAGAGGGGTTATGTTTGCTACTTTCCAGTCTGATGAATTTGTAGTAGTTTGCTTTTGTATTGTTTGCATGCCATCTTATCATTTAATATTATGTGTATAATAGTTTTATAAGAAATAATGCTGTTATTGGTCAATGCAATAAAGCTTGTTATTATCATAGAATCATAGAATCGTGAGAGTGCAAATGAAGGTCATTCAGCCTATCGTGTTGCACTGGCTCTCTGAAAGAGCAATTCCCTCAGTTCCATTCCCCTGCCTTCTCCCCATACCCCTGCACATTCTTCCTTTTCATATAACTGTCTAATTCGCTTTTGAATGCAACAATTGAACCTGCCTCCACCATGTTCTCAGGCAGTGCATTCCAGACCTCAACCACTCGCTGCGTGAAAAAGTTTTTCCTCATGTCGCTTTTGCTTCTCTTACCAAATACTTTAAATCTGTGCCCTCTCGTTTTCGATCCTCTCACAAGTGGGAACAGTTTCTCTCTATCTACTCTGTCCAGATCTCTCATGATTTTGAATACCTCTATCAAACCAGCTCTCAGCCTTCTTTTCTCCAAGGAAAACAGTCATAACTTCTTGAATCTATCTTCATAACTGAAATTCCTCATCCCTGGAAATATTGTCGTAAATCTTTTCTGTACCCTCTACAATGTCCTTACATCTTTCCGAAAGTGCGGCATCCAGAACTGGACGCAGTACTCCAGCTGAGGCTGAACTAGTGCCTTATACAACATAACTTCCTTGCTCTAGTACTCTATGCTGCTATTAATAAAACCCAGGATACTATATGCTTTATTAACTGCTCTCTCAACCTGTGCTGACACCTTCAATGACTTATGCACATTGTCAGGCAAACCCCACTGGCCAAGAATGAGGAAAATTAATTTTGCCACATGAACATTGATTTTAAACTGCTGATGGTGAAGAAAGAACTTGCTTTAAAAAACAATTGGAAACTTTGGCTGGAGAGAGACATTAGCATATCCACAGACAGTACTTCAAAGAACAAAGGGGCTATTCCCTGCTCCAATTTAATCCACAATGGACCTTTGATTACCAGACGTTGAAGGTGGAAAGGCTAGCATTCCAGGTTAACTGCTAAGTTGGCTGAATACACAAACAGACGTAGTCAGACTAGTTTGATCACATGGCTGGCTGACTGTTGGAGTTGTCTGACTTTTGAACTTGCCACAGAGTGTTTGAAAATCAGAAGGCTGTTAACTCCTGGACTGAAAAGTCCTCTCTCCTGTCTGCTCTCACCTAGTTCTCACCAGCTTCGGAAACCATTGAAAACCTATGAACACCAAGAGAGAAAAGTCTCCTCCAGTGAACAAGGTTTAAGGACAATACTGGGCCCCAAAGAAAAGAAACAGTAACATGAAACCCCCTTTAGAGGCTGCCTCAAACGTATTCATTTTATTTTTCTTTTGCTCTTTTCTGTCCCTGTTTGCATGTGTGTATCACGTGTGCATGCTAGCGTGGGTGCATCGTATATCCATAGGCGTTAACCGTATTAGAGTTGAAGTCTAAGGTTTGATAAATTTCACTTTTCTTCTTTAAACCTAAGAAGGCCTCTTTGTGCTCATTTCTTTGCCTTATAATTGGAAAGCTGCGAACAAGGACTTTCTTTGGAAAGTTAGGGGACCCAGGGAATGAATGAAATGGATTTGCCCTAGCAGAGGCTCAGCAAGCCGTCCCAGTATTGCGTGAGTTAGCACAGGCTGCCCAGCCTGCAAGTGAAGCAGAGGGGAGTCCCTGATTGCTACTATTTAAAGAATGAGGTACTGATAAGGAAATGGAGTTCTCCTCACAGGCCTGAAGGCAAGGTGTGGACGGTAGTTCACCAGTTAGTGGTGCCACAGAGGTACCAGGGAGAAATATTAAGAAGGGCCCACGAGACTACAGTGACTATCTATGTTGGTATATGAAAGACCAACGCCCCCATAAGACAGCGGTTTGACTGGCCAAAACTCCACAAAGATGTGGTGGAGTACTGCAGGTGTTGTCACATGTGCCAGGTTGAGGGGAAACCCCAACCTACAGTGAAACCTGCACCCCTAAGTCCTATACCAGTGTTAGGAGGACCCTCCAGTGGAGGGCTGGTGAACTGTAAAGGACCCCCACCGAGAACAAAAGGAGACAGGCAGGTACACAGCTGGCAAAGGTTTAGAAAGAGAAGGGGAAAAAGTGACCAAGAGGGCAAGTTAAAGGAAGTCTGGGAAAAATCCCAGATGTAAACCGCTATTGTCCGGTCAACCAACCCCGAAAAATGTGAAAGGTTAGACCCCACATCCTCCTATGTAAATGCAGACTCTAGAAGCACCCCACCAGAGTTGCTAACAGCCTTTACAGGAACCTGCAGCGACAAAGAGAGACGTCTAGGGGGCACAGAAACCGTGAAGGTGATGCCTCACCTAGTCGAAGTGTCACAGGAGAGTGCAGTCAAGTATGCACAAATACCTGCAGGTAGGAGTGTCCCAGAGAACAAAAGGGAGAGTAACAAAGACTCCTCTCCCACAGGCAGAGGAAAAGGGAACCACCCAGTCCCTGAAGTTGAAAGTCTTTGCATGACTCAGAGAGTTCAGGATAGATCCGCCCACTACTAACTCTCCTGAGAACAAAAAGGGAAAATTAAGCAGTCCTGGGACCCAGAAAAGACCATTGTTAGTAAGCTTTAAGATTGGTGAATTAATGAAAATGAATGAGAGAAATGCATGGTTTTTCTTTCTGTATCTTATATTTCTCTCAGTCCATGTAATAAAATGTGAGACTTTTCTTCAAATTGCAAATTGGATGTAGAGGTGTCAGGCAAACCCCTACTGGCTAAGAATGAGGAAAATTAATTTTGCCACATGAACATTGATTTTAAACTGCTGATGGTGAAGAAAGAACTTGCTTTAAAAAACAATTGGAAACTTTGGCTGGAGAGAGACATTAGCATATCCACAGACAGTACTTCAAAGAACAAAGGGGCTATTCCCTGCTCCAATTTAATCCACAATGGACTTTTGATTACAAATGTTGAAGGTGGAAAGGCTAGCATTCTAGGTTAACTGCTAAAATGGCCGAATACACAAACAGACATGGTTGGACCGGTTTGATCACATGGCTGGCTGACTGCTGGAGTTGTTTGAATTTTGAACTTGCCACAGAGTGTTTAAAGATCAGAAGGCTGTTAGCTCCTAGACTGAAAAGACTTGTCTCCTGTCTGCTCTCACCTAGATCTCACCAGCTTCGGAAACCATTGAAGACATATGAACACCAAGAGAGAAAAGTTTAAGGTTTAAGAAGAATACTGGACCCCAACGAAAAGTAAGAGCTGTCTACAGTCGATGATTCTACAGTGAGCTGGAACTACAGAAACAGTAATAAAAGAATCCCTTTACAGGCTGCCTCAAACATCTCCATTTTATTTTTCTTCTGCTCGTTTCTTTCCCTATTTGCATGTGTGTTTCACGTATGCATGCTCGCGTGGGCGCGTTGTATATCCGTAGGTGTTAACCATATTAGAGTTTAAGTTTAAGGTTTAATAAATTTCACTTTTCTTCTTTAAACCTAAGAAGGCCTGTTTGTGCTCATTTCTTTGCCTTATAATTGGAAAGCTGTGAATAAGGATTCACAAAGGGGGAGCTCAAAACACAATGTGTTTAAAATTAAACCCTATTACAATAAGAACAGATGAAGACAGTAAAAGACCTCAAGACACCTTTCTCGCCTGGTCACAACAACATATACAACCAGGTCCCTCAGCTCCTGCACCCCCTTTAGAATTGTATCCTTTCATTTATATTGTCTCCCCGTATTTTTCCTACCAAAATGAATCACTTCACATTTCTCTACATTGACCTTCATCTGCCATCTGCCTGCTCATTCTACCAACTTGTCTATGTTCTTTTGAAGATCTACACTATCCTCCTCACAGTTCACAATGCGTCCAAGTTTTGTATGATCTGCAAACTTTGAAATTGTGCCCTGAACACCAAGGTCTAGGTCATTAATATATATCAGGAAAAGCAAGGGTCCCAACAGTGATCCCTGGGGAACTCCACTACAAACCTTCCTCCAGCCCGAAAAACATCCATTAACCAGTACTCTTTGTTTCCTGTCACTCAGCCAATTTCAAATCCATGTTGTTACCGTCCCTTTTATTCCATAAGCTACAAGTTTGCTCATAAGTCTGTTGTGCGGCATTGTATCAAACATCTTTTGAAAGTCCACATGCACCACATCAACAGCCTTGTCCTCATCAACCCTCTCTGTTACCTCCTCAAAAAACTCCAGAAAGTTAATGAAATATGATTTTCCCATATAAAAACAAGTTGGTTGTGAATCACAAGCAGTGTTGTTGTTGCCAGACTAACAATCCTTTGTTGCAACGGTAACCATGGGAAAATTCATTAACAGTCTACAATAAAAAAGGCGAGTTACTGGCCTAAACGTGGAGCTGAGAAAATCATTTGAGGCTGCTCCCGCCACCACACTGATGCACTCAATCACTACTCCTGACCCCCATCCCATTGGCCACATCTTCGCTGCTTCTGCCCGACCCCATGATCCCGTCCCCAACCCAGGCACCAACAACAATTTTTTTATAGTCGTTTGGGAATACAGAACTTGTAGTATTACTGAAAATAGAGCCATGTTGTCAAAGCTTTTCATCTTGCACTCATCAGGACATTCTGCAAAAATATCAATGCAAGGGGAAGCAACAACTTTATACTATATGAGAAGAGTGCTGATTGGTTGACAAGTGAACTCTGATTGGTAGAGGCGTTGCCATGGAGAATGCACCAGTTTATGACAGTTAACTGTCAAGCTTGTTTGATATTTATACCAGACAGCTTGACACCGATTGGTCAAGGCATTGCCCTGAGGAATGAACAAGCGAATGGCTGTCACTTATTTTGTTTAGCTGAAATAGGCACAATGTGTGTACATGTTCTTTCTGTCTGAAAAACAATTTTTTGTTAAGGTTACTTACAAAAATAAACAGATGAAACAGTTACAGAAAGAATTTTGAACCATTTGTACCAATTCAGCATCCAGATTGCACAATCACAAGAGGTTATACACTGTATAAAATAGCAATTTGTGTTGGTGATACAAACAGTGAAGTATGGTATCTTTAACATTAATTTTGCCTTTCACAACACCACTTACAGGAGTAACAGGTAGTGCATCTATAAGTTTCAGATAAATAGGTAGATATGCTGACTTCATATAAACTAATTATGCTTAATTTTGCTCTTAAGTTCACAGGAACATAGGAACAGGACTTAGCCGTTCAGCCCCTCGAACCTATTCTGTCATCAATGAGATCATGTCTGATCTGTATCTTAATTCCATCCACCTGCTTCTGCTCCTTTGTTTTTTGGTTTGGTTAGCAACAATCTATCAATTTCAGATTTACAATTACTAATTGAGCTAACATCTATTATTTTTTGTGGGAGAGAGTTCCACAATTCTTTGTGTGAAGAGGTGTTTCCTAACTTCTCTCCTGAATGAACTGGCTCTGATTTTAAGGTCATGTCCCCTTGTCCTGGACTCCCCCACTGGCGGAAAACCAGTCCTCTATCTACCCTATCAATTCCTTTCAAGATCCTCAAAACCTCAGACAAATCAACCCTTAACCTTCTATATTCCAGGTAATAAAAACCTGGTTTGTGTAATCTCTCCTTATAGTCTAACCCTTGGTGCCCTGCTAACAGTCTGGTGAATCTGTGCTGCACTCCTTCCATGGGCACTATACCCTTTCTAAGTTGCAATGTCCAGAACTGTACATAGTACTCCAGATGTGGTCTAACAGGGCTATGTCTGGCTGTAGCAAAATTTCATCCCTTTTATTTTCTAGCCCCCAGTTATATAGTCTAACATATGTTTAGCCTTTTGTTTTTTTTATTGTACTTGACTATTACATCTTAGTAATTTAAATGTACATGGGCTCCTAAATCTCTTTGGACTTTCACTATTCCTAGCTTGCCACCATTTAAATAATACTTGGATTTATCCTTTATTGGTTCAAAATGTATGACCTCAAACTTACTTGCATTGAAATCCATCTGCCACAGCTTTGCCAGCTCACTTAATCTATCAATGTCTGTTTGTAATTTTATGCTCCTGTCTACACTATTTACAATACCAGCAATCTTTGTGTCATCAGCAAGTTCAAAAATAGAATTGAAGCCCTGACAGGATTAATTATGTTTTGGTTATGACCAGCACTCACAAATTGGATAAAAATTGTTGATATTGCTCATATAAGTTCATGTTTTAATGCTACGTCAAGCATTTACAACAAAATGAATGGCATGTTTGCAACCCAGTCTAAACATGTAGTTGTATGGTACTTAAGGGGCTTGTTTGTGTGAATGGAAAATACAAACTTACAGTGCAGCTAATAAGCTCATATATCAGTGAAACATTCCCCCAAGAACACAGATCATAGACATACTATTCAACTACAGACATTGCGAACTTGGAAGTTCCTCTGCAGCTTCCCACTGGACAAATGTACCAGATGTTGAAACAGTTAACCAAACAAAGCAGAAAGGTCCAATGATCAGTTCCTCATCTGTGCTGACTTAGTAAAACTTGGCTGGGATGTTAGAGAGCACTGTAAAATGAGCTTCCACATTCTCATGCTAGCAGGGGGATTGTGTTCATCTACTCTAATGATCACTGCTAGAAGCAGGCAAGAATGCTGCAGGCATCCGGGGATAGTCTTAGTTATAATGCTGTATTCTGGAATAATTCTTTCACACAGACAAAAGATTCACACATTCTGATACAGCCAAGTATTTCCATTTAAAACCCTAGTGCCAGCAGGAATTGGACCCGACCAAAATTAAAGACCAACAGACTGGGTAATGTTGGCCAGGTGGCATCTGTGGAAAGAACAGACAACTTAGCATTTCAGGTGTGAGCCCTTCACCAGAACTGGAAGATGCACAGCGGGAGGGGGAAAAACACACATGCAGGAATAGAAATAGAAAGACCTGTAAAATGCTTAATTGGGGAACAGAAAATGATTAAATGGCAGGAATAATAATAGCATGAGACAATAGGAGGCATAATGAAAGCAATCAAAGAAAGAAGAGACATAAACAAGACACAGAGGGCTGGGATTTTATGGTCCCCTCTGAGGCGAGGTCAGTGACCTATTTATGGCCACATAAGGGCTTCTTCTTGCTGCCACTGAGATCTCACAAAGCCCCATCCCTATTGGCCTGGCGTCCCTTTTAACTCCCTTTATTTTGCCTCTCTTTTTGTTTATCCTCACATTTATTGGCAGTCACCAAAATTTTATGATCATGAAGACTTCTATGTCTAGTTCTGTAATGTGACTGTTTTGTGGCCTTTATTTGATTGTCGAATCTATTCAAACTATGGCCTCTACTTCCACTGTTATTTCTGCCCAGACTACTACTGCGAGATCTACCTCTTGTACTATCAGAGGTTCTTTCTGCAGTTTGTGATCATTTTCTGACACAAGAGTCACTTCCAGACTCACTGCCACTACTTGCACTGGGCTTTCTTACTTTCCACTCTTCCACCCCATTTTACCAGTCCATGGCCATCACCCTGAACATTCAACCAATATTTAAACGTATATGTAGTTTTTACTGCACTACTCACATTTGTCGTATCCCTCCAGTCATTAGACCCCTCTGAGTGTCCACTTTGGGTAATTGGCCTGTGGATGTGATAGCTCTGTCATGTGTGTCATGATCACTCACATTACCACTATCCACTATACAGCCTTTAATCTACTGACCCTCATCACAAAACACATGAACATTTGAGGTACAAGATGCCTCATTTACTTCTATCACCTGTTCAGAGTCTGAAATTTTGTAATTAATTCCAATTAATCATGAGGAATGAACCTTAATAGTTTGATTGTCATGTTTGATAATTACTGCCTTACTATCATGATCGATTACCTTAAAAAGGCCTTTCTACTCCCTATGACCCTTTCTTTTATAGTATGCCAAATCCCCTGAATAGAATTTTGTCTCAGATGGTCTAATATGATGCCTCAGTGCTCTATGAATTTTCCCCAAGACCTCAGCCTTGATAAAAGTCTATCTCCCTGCATATGAAGCCTTCAATTATGCAGAAACGTTGAAAAATAATCGTAGCACCTGCTACAGCAGGAGGACTATCACAAAGACCAGAAGGCAAATTGGGATTTTGGTCATAGACTAATTGTTAGTGACTTTATCCTCCAACCATCTGGAGAGAATTCTTTGCATGAACCACCTATGCCAGGGCAGTTCTCAATTTACATTTTGGTTGACCAGTTAAAATTTTAAGCACAATTTCATCGATCACAGCATGATTCCTTTTACAAAGACCATTGCTAAAACGACTTTCAGCTGCTGTATTCATGGCCATGATATTTATGTTTTCACGCACACCTCTGAACTTGTCATGAACAAATCTCCCTCCATTATCAGTCAGAAGCTTTGCTTGTCTTGTCATTACTAAATATTAGTGCAGAAATAATAAATCTGATAGCCAAGTCAATAAAATGTAGGGTAAAAATATTTGTCTTTTGTCCCATGCCTTTAGATTCATGGAAAGTACTTGACTAGGATGTGGAAGCATCCTTCACTACTTCTTACAAATTTCACAATTCTCACTAATATCTTCTATTAGTCTGTATACCCCTCATCAACTACACCTGCATCTTTTAGCAGGAGTTTAACTGTTGAAAAGCAGGCTGAGCAAATTGTCTATATAATTTTAAGACAATTTCCGGTTTTGTTAAGGGGATACAATAATGTCCTGACTGGGTAAATTGTAGGTCAAATGATTTCCCAAAAATAATTGCCGTAGCATGCTTTATGTCAAGCTTCATTTGAAAATTTTTCATAGAAGAAATCTCATTAAAGAATACATCAGCACTTATAAAATGGCTCACCTAGCTATTTCACATGGAATTATAACTCTCTTTCAAGACCTCAAAGTGTTGTCATTGCCAAACCTAAAGCAAGTAGTACTTCTATATTCTTTAATCTTTCATTGATCATCGCTAATAAGTGAATCAAGATAACATTTTTACCAATCTACCCCACAAGCACCATCTAATAATGTACAATTAAAGGAGTCTGCGACTAATACATTCAGCACAGGATTAAAATTCCTTTTGACCAGTATAATTTGCTTGGATTCATCATTATCTTCATCCTCCTCCTCAGAATTCTCTCCATCATGTGTCATTTCAACAACCTTGTCTCTTTGCTTTGGGCCATTCACTGCATAATAATACTTCAAGTCACAAATGAAGCACCATTAATTGTTTCTTGAAGGTTCCTGGGATTTATTTGCCCATTATAGTTGTGCCAGTTTGTCTTCTGTTATAGTAACTTGATATGCTAAAGGTCTTTTCAGCCTCATTCTGCCTGTCTTTAATCCGTCCATTGAATTGATGCTTGCGTCTGATTGCCTCATTTTGAAAGCTTTCATTGAGTCCTCTATTCACAGCAGAATGTCTCATTTGTGCCGTGAAGGCTGAAGGAAATGACTGCTTCCCCAGGAATTTTTTTAAGGCAGCAGACATCTGATCCAACAGAGTCTCCTTCTCTGAGAAACAATTGCCTGTCCACATGAGACACCTTAACATAATCCAATATCTTAAAGACAAATACTGATCCAGGGATCGTCAAATTGAAATTTGTCCACTTTTTATACAATCTGTTATAAGTCCATTCCATGGAATGAGCATCTGTTTTCCGAAATCTATCAAATTCTAACCATGCCTCAGAGGCATTTGACAGATTATCTTTTTTGTAGATTTTATCCAGGAACTCAATTAAAAATTTCAAACCTTCATAACTATTCAAATGGCATCCGTCTCACAGGATACTTTACTTCTGATTTTATTTCTTATGGGAAGCGACAACATTTATATTTTCTTTGGTAGACTAGTAGCCCGTGTCCACAAATCCACTACATGCTTCCACTGGTCATATAATTCAGACTCTGAGAACAGTCCCTTTGTACCATCTCCAAGGCCTTGATATCTTCCTAAAGTGCGCTGTGCAGAATTGGACACAATCCAGCTGAGGCCTAACCAATGGATTATAAAGGTTTAGCATAGATTTCCTTGCTTTTGTACTTATCGGCTGGATTTTTCGTCAGGCGGACAGGAGCTGGCTGAACCCACTTCTGCCTAGGCTGGGGATCTGTCCTGTACTTTACGGGTTCCCGGGCTTTAATTGTGCCGAGGCGGGAATTCCACCCGCTTGAAGGAGGAAGTCCCGCCTCACTGAGCTGCTGGCCAATCATCGAGCTGGCAGCTCTTAGTCCCAGCAGCGCCACCAGGAGCAGTGGCCACTGCTGGGATTGCCACTGCAGGTAATTTTGGGTTGCCTCGCTGGGGTAATCGGTCGGGCTGCGGCGAGGCAAGGGTGGTTGTTTGGGGGGAAGGGGGGCATCTTGGGTTCTGGGGGTAGTTGGGGAAGCAGGGGCACCCTGTGCGGAGAGGCCAACAACTCTCACTGGGCAGCCTTTCCCAGCTCCAGGACACCTACTTGCCATGGGTAAAATCCCCGTGGAGGCAGGCAGCCTGTTTTTAGCCTCAGGTAAATTGGGACGGAGGCAGGAACAGGTCGGGAAGGCAACCCGGAGCCTCCTGCTCAATTTTACCCAACGCCCCCCAACCCCACCCCCCGCCCCCCACAACCCACCACCACCATCCGGCTCACTGGGTTGGCATAAAATTGCAGCCAGTGTCTCTATTTACAAAGCCAAGATTCACAAATACTTTTTTAACACCTCCTATTTGAACATTTCTCTTTGTTTGTGCAGTATCAGATTCACTGATGCAGTGTGAATGGAGGTGCTGCCACCAGGAATCGATCTCTCAGGTGGGTGATGGTCTGATTTGGATGGCCACTGTCACAATTTGAGCTGGTCCTCATGTTCCACTTGTGGAACAAGTGACCATGTCTTCCTTGGCCCATCTTCAAGCAGTTGAAGGGGAGCCAGCAACCTTCACGTGGTCTGCCTGTTAAAGTAAGATTTCCAACTCAAAAACTGCAAACTAATGCTGTTAAGAAGGTGACCAAACCCCGGTTCCCAGGCTCCCAGTCCAAGCAGTAAAAACCCACTGGAAAAAGGATTCTCTCAGGGCCTTTGAAGCGATGAACCTCATCACAAATCAGTACATAATGGCCTATCACAGCCTTGTTCTGCGGTTACTTGTGGATTTGCCGCTACCAGGCATAATCTTTTCAATTTTCGAGTTAATACATAATCAAATCGCAGAACATCTGTTTTGCAGTCAAAATAGTGTTCATTGTTTTACAATCATAAACAGTTGGAATAATGAAGGATGCAGCAGTGTACATTTTGTGATTTAGCCTAAATTTGATCTGAAGCATGGTGATTTGATAATCACACCTCAACAACAATAATCCCACATGTACTTTGAGTCAGCATAATTTTAATACTGCAGTGAACTAAAAGTAATTTGCAGAAAATGAGAACGTTTCTACTGTTAACTTATAGTACTTCAGAAAGTAAACTTTCTTGGAAACTGAAACTACACCGTTCCGGGAATAGGTGAAGCATTGGTATGTTCATTTTGTTCAACTTGAGGTGTAACCAAATCTATGTGTTTGGACCATAGGTGTTCCCTGATATAAAGTTGAAAGAGTAATTATTATTTGTTTGTTTTGACTCCTCTCCAAACCATTCATCTCGGTTTGTTGATAGTTAGTTTTAAATGTTTGAAATAGTTCTCCCCATTGTTATCAGACTGCAGATAATTCATTAGGACAGATACTATCACATTCAAGAGCTGATCTGCTTGTTTATCCGAAGATTTAAATAGTTTTGTTTTGAAGATCAAAAATGAATGATTTCCTTAAACAACAAAATCATAACAAGGTTGCAAGATGTCAAAGCTGACAGCCCTCTACTATGTTGCCTTAACCTAATGTATTAATCTATCTAGCCCAAAATGCCAATGCGTTCTTCTATCAGCTTTATTTAAAAATGACTTGAATGAGGGAATATTAGTGCTGATGATTTGTGTTCCAGAAATAGCCGTGCCACTATTCCAATACAGCTACAACACTGACGTCAACCCGTCAAAATGGAAAATTGCCCATGTATGTCCTGTCCACAAAAAGCAGGACAAATCCAATCCGGCCACTTACTGCCCCATCGATCTACTGTCAATTATCAGCAAAGTGATGATATTGCGGTCGATGACACCTTCCAAGTGGCAGTGACTCAGCAATAACCTGCTCATTGATGTGGACGAGGATCGCTTGGCTCCAGACTCATTACAGCCTTGGTTCAAACATGTCAAAAAAGTTGAATTCCAGAGGTGAACTGAGAGTGACCGCCCTTGAGAACGACACAGCAGTTCACCGAGTGTGGCATCAAGCAGCCCCTGTAAAACTGAAGTCAATGAAGATCAATGGGAAAACCTTACACAAGCTGGAGTCATACCCAACATAAAGGAAGATGTTTGTGGTTGTTGGAGGTCAATCAACTCAGCTCCAGGAGATCACATAAGATTTGCTCAGCGCTGTGTCCTAGGTCCAAGCATCTTCAGCTGCTTCATCAATGACCTTCCCTCCATCATATGGCCAAAAATAGGGATGTTTGCTGAACAAGACCTGTACAACATCCGACTTGGACTGAGAAGTGGCAAGTAATGTTCGCGCCACCCAAGTTCCAGGCACTGACCACCTCCAACAACAAAGAATCTAACCATCTCCCCTTGACATTCAATGGTATTGCCATCCTCAAATCACCCAGCATAAACATCCGGGAGTCACAATGAACCAGAAACTTAACCAGACTTGCTACAAATGTACAGAGCATTGGTGAGACCACACCTAGAGTGCTGTATACAGCTTTGATTTCCTTACTTATGAAGGGATATACTTGTATTGAAAGCAGTTCAGAGAAGGTTCACTAGGCTGATCCCTGGGATGAACAGTTGTCTTATGCGGAAAGGTTGAGCAGGTTGGGCCTATACTGATTGGAGTTTAGAAGAGTCAGAGGTAATCTTATTGAAACATATAAGATTCTGATGGGGCTTGTCAGGTTAGATACTGAAAGCATGTTTCCCTCATGGGAAATCCAGAACTGGGCACAGTTTCAAAATAAGGGGTCTCCTTGTTAAGATGGAGATGAGGAGGATCAGAGAGCAGCAGAGGCTGTGTCATTGAATATATTTATGGCTAAGTTAGACAAACTTTTAATCTGGAAGGGAGTCAAGGGTTATTGGGGGGGAGGGGCAGCAGAAAAGTAGAGTTAAGGACACAATCAGATCAACAATGATCTTATTAAATAGCAGAGCAGGTTCAAGGGGCCAAATGGCCTCCTTCTATTTCTTATATACTTATTTCTTATGTAGACCAACCACAAAAATATTGTGCCTACAAAAGCTGGTCAGAGGCTAGGTATTCTGCAGAGATTGACACAGCTCCTGACTCTCCAAAGCCTTTCCACCATCTACAAGGAACAAACCAGGAATACTCTCCCCTTGCCTGGATGAGTGCAGCTACAACAACATTTAAGAGGCTCAGCACCATCCAGGGCAAAGCACCCTGATTGACTGACATCACATCCAGTGCAAGATGGCTGCAGTGTATACCAGCTACAAGATGTACTAAAGCAACTCACAAGGCTTCTTTGACAGCACCTTCTGAACCCACAACCTTTATCACATAGAAAGACAAGGGCAGCAGGTGCAAGGAAACACCACCACCACAAGTTACCCTCCAAGTCACACACCATTCTGACTTGTAAATATATTGCTGTTTCTTCAACATCTCCAGGTCAAAATCCTGGAACTCCCTCCTTCACCAGACAGACTGCTACAGTTCAAGAGGTGGCTCAACATCTAAGGCAATTAGGGATGGACAATAAATTCTGGCCTTGTCTGTGATGCCCACAACCCATGAATAAATAATAAAGAACATTTAACAAGAGAGAGCCATATATCCAAATTTACTGATCACACTGAGTTAGGTAGCATAGTAAATAGTGCAGATGGAAGTTATAAGATGCAAAGGAACATTGATAAACTAAGTGAGTGGGAAAAACTGCAACCAATGAAGTTCAATGAGGAAAAATGTAAGGTCATCCACTTTGGATCTAAAAAAGATAGATCAGAGTATGTTCCAAATAGCAAGAAGCTCGGAAATATGAGGGAGCAAAAAAGATTTAGGTTTCCAAATACAAAAAAAATGTAAAAGGCTAATGGAATGCTGGTCTTTATCTCAAGAGGCCTGGAATACAAAAGATGGAAATTATGTTACAGCTGTTCAGAGCTCTGGTTAGACTCCATCTAGAGTACTGCACTCAATTCTGGGCACTGCACCTCCGAAAGGATATATTAGATTTGGAGGGGGTGCAGCACAGATTCACCAGAATGATACTGGGACTAAAAGAGTAAAGTTCTGAAGACAGGTTGCATAGTCTAGGCTTGTATTTCATTGAACATTCCTGATGCGCGGTATCCACCATATCCATGGTGGCAGTGCCTTCAAATGCGAAGGCCCTAAGCTTTTAACATTCTCCTTTAAATCTATCTCTTGGACCAAGATTTTGTTATGTGCTTTAATATCTACTTAGGTAGCTTCGTGTCAATATTTTTTTCATTTACTTGCCATAGAGGAAGTGTAACCAGACTAATCCCTGGGATGGCGGGATTGTCTTATGAGGAGAGATTGCAAAAACTGGGCCTGTATTCTCTAGAATTTCGAAAAATGAGAGGTGATCTCATTAAACTTTCAGTATTCTTGCAGGGAGTGACCGGATAGATGTGGATGTTTCCTCTGGTTGGTGAGTCTAGAACTAAGAGACACAGTCTCAGAATAAGGGGCAGGCCATTTTAGACTGAGATGAGGAGGAATTTCTTTACTCAGAGGGTGGTGGATCCGTGGAATTCTCTACCCTCGGGGGCTGTGGAAGCTCAATCATTGAGCATGTTCAATACAGAAATCAATAGATTTCTTGATACTAATAACATCAAGGGATATGGGGATAGCAGGGGAAAATGGCATTGAGGTAGATGATTAGCCAGGATCTGTTTGAATAGTGGAGCAGGCTCAATAGGCTGATTGGCATACTGCTGCTGCTATTTCCTACCATTCCTATGATAATGCTTCTGTGAAGTGCCTTGGGATATTTTATTGCATTAAAGGTGTTATATGAATATAAGTTGTTGTTGTTTGAGATGTTGAACTAATTAGGGTTTAGAAACACGAAATGTTGGAACTACTCAGCAGGTCCGGCAGCATCTGTGGAGAGAGAAGCAGAGTTAACGTTTCAGATCAGTGACTCTTCTTCAGAAATGGCAAATATTAGAAATGTGAAAGGTTATAAGCAAGTAAAGCAGGGGTGGGGCAAGAGATAACAAAGGAGAAGGTGTAAATAGGAGAAGGTCACAGAATAGCTGACCAGAAGGTCATGGAGCAAAGGCAAACAATATGTTAATGGTGTGTTGAAAGACAAAGCATTAGTACAGAGAGGGCATGAAAACAAAACAGTGGGTAAGCAAACTGAACAAACTAAGATGAAATAAAATAAAATAAACACACAAAAAAATATATAAAAAAGAAAAAAGAAAAAACAACTAAAAATAAAAGTAAAATGGGGGGCCCGTCATGCTCTGAAATGATTGAACTCAATGTTCAGTCCGGCAGGCTGTAGTGTGCCTAATCGGTAAATGAGATGCTGTTCCTCGAGCATGCGTTGATGTTCACTGGAACACTGCAACAATCCCAGGACAGAGATGTGAGCATGAGAGCAGGGGGGAGTGTTGAAATGGCAAGGAACTGGAAGCTCGGGGTCATGCTTGCGGACTGAGCGGAGGTGTTCCGCAAAGCGATCACCCAGTCTGCGTTTGGTCTCCCCAATGTAGAGGAGACCACATTGTGAACAGCGAATACTGTATACTAAATTGAAAGAAGTACAAGTAAATCGCTGCTTCACCAGAAAGGAGTGTTTGGGGCCTGGGATAGTGAGGAGAGAGGAGGTAAATGGGCCCATACAGTTATAAACAGCTGGAATAATGAAGGGTGCAACAGTGTACATTTTGTGATTTAGCCTAAATTTCATCAGAAGCAGGGTGATTTGAAAATCACACCTCAACAACAATAATCCCACAAGGACTTTGAGTCAGCCTAATTTTAATACTGCAGTGAACTAAAAGCAATTTGCAGAAAGTAGTTCAGAAACTGAAATTACACCGTTCTGGGAATAGGTGAAGCATTGTTCTGTTCCTATTGTTTAATGTGGGGTGTAACCAAATCTGTGTGCTTGGATCATAGGTGTTCCCTGAAATAAAGTTGGCAGAGTAATTATAACTTGTTTGTTTTGACTTCTCTTCAAACCATTCATCTCAGTTATATAATAAAAGCAAAATACTGCGGATGCTTGAAATCTGAAATAAAAACAAGAAATGCTGGAAATACGCAGCAGGTTTGGCAGCATCTGTGGAAAGAGAAGCAGAGTTAATGTTCAGGGTCACCTTCCGAAGAAGGGTCACTGACCCGAAACGTTAACTCCACAGATGCCGCCAGACCTGCTGTGTTTTTCCAGCATTTCTTGTTTTTATTTCATCTCAGTTTGTTGATAGTTACTTTTAAAGGTTGAAATTATTCTCCCTATTATGGTAAGGCTATTATCAGACTGCAGATAATTCATTAGGACAGATACTATCACATTCAAGAGCTGATCTGCTTGTTTATCCGAAGATTTAAATAGTTTTGTTTTGAAGATCAAATATGAATGATTTCCTTAAACAACAAAATCATAACAAGGTTGCAAGATGTCAAAGCTGACAGCCCTCTCTTATGTTGCTTTAACCTAATGTATTAATCTATCTAGCCCAAAATGCCAATGCATTGTTCTATCAGCTTTATTTAAAAATGACTTGAATGAGGGAATATTAGTGCTGATAATTTGTGTTTCAGAAATAGCCGTGCCACTATTCCAATACAGCTACAACACTGACATCAACCCGTCAAATGGAAAATTGCCCATGTATGTCCTGTCCACGAAAAGCAGGACAAATCCAATCCGGCCACTTACTGCCCCATCGATCTACTGTCAATTATCAGCAAAGTGATGATATTGCGGTCGATGACACCTTCCAAGTGGCAGCGACTCAGCAATAACCTGCTCTTCAATGTGGACGAGGATCGCTTGGCTCCAGACTCATTACAGCCTTGGTTCAAACATAGTCAGATAAGTTGAATTCCAGAGGTGAACTGAGAGTGACCGCCCTTGACAACAACACAGCAGTTCACCGAGTGTGGCATCAAGCAGCCCCTGTAAAACTGAAGTCACTGAAAATCAATGGGAAAACCTCCCACTAGCTGGAGTCATACCCAACATAAAGGAAGATGATAAAAGCAAAATACTGCAGATGCTGGAAATCTGAAATAAAAACAAGACATTCTGGAAATACTCAGCAGGTCTGGCAGCATCTGTGGAGAGAGAAGCAGAGGTAACATTTCAGGTCAGCGACCCTTCATTAGAACTGACAAATATTAGAAATGTAAAAGGTTTTAAGCAAGTAAAGCGGGGGTGGGACAAGAGATAACAAAGGAGAAGGTGTTGATAGGACAAGGTCACAGAATAGCTGACCAGAAAGTCATGGAACAAAGGCAAACTGGTATATTAATGGTGTGCTGAAAGACAAAGCATTAGTACAGAGATGGTGTCAATTGAATGTAAAATGAACAGTCCTGGCTCCAAGCACAAACATTAAAAAAAAACAGTGGATAGGCACAGTAGAAACAAACTAAACAAACTAAAATAAAACAAACAAATAAAAAAGAAAAAAGAACCAAAAACAAAAAAGGGGGGCCCGTCATGCTCTGAAATTATTGTACTCAATGTTCAGTCCGGCAGGCTGTAGCGTGCCTAATCGGTAAATGAGGTGCTGTTCTTCGAGCTTGCGTTGATGTTCGCTGAAACACTGCAGCAATCCCAGGACAGAGATGTGAGCATGAGAGCAGAGGGGTGGGGTATCCAATCAACACCTTCTCTTTTGTTATTTCTTGCCCCACCCCCGCTTTACTTGCCTAAAACCTTTTACATTTCTAATATTTGTCAGTTTTGATGAAGGGTCACTGAACTGAAACGTTAACTCTGCTTCTCTCTCCACAGATGCTGCCAGACCTGCTGAATATTTCCAGCATTTCTTGTTTTTATTATCAAGTAAGATGGTTGTGATTGTTGGAAGTCAATCAACTCAGCCCCAGGACATCACATCAGGACTTGCTCATGGCTGTGTCCGAGGCCCAATCCTCTTCAGCTAATTCATCCCTCCATGACCTTCCCTCCATCATATGGCCAGAAATGGGGATGTTCGCTGAACAAGACCTGTACAACATCCAGACTCGGAAAGAGAAGTGGCAAGTAATGTTCGCGCCACCCAAGTTCCAGGCACTGACCACCTCCAACAACAGAGAATCTAACCATCTCCCCTTGCCATTCAATGGTATTGCCATCATCAAATCATCCAGCATAAACATCCTGGGGGTCACCATGAATCAGAAACTTAACCAGACTTGCTACAAATGTACAGGACATTGGTGAGACCACACCTAGAGTGCTGTATACAGCTTTGATTTCCTTACTTACGAAGGGATATACTTGCATTGGAAGCAATTCAGAGAAGGTTCACTAGGCTAATCCCTGGGATGAACAGTTGTCTTATGAGGAAAGGTTGAGCAAATTGGGCCTATACTGATTGGAGTTTAGAAGAGTCAGAGGTGATAATATTGAAACATATAAGATTCTGATGGGGCTTGTCAGGTTAGATACTGAAAGCATGTTTCCCCTCATGGTAAAATCTAGAACTGGGCACAGATTCAAAATAAGGGGTCTCCTTGTTAAGATGGAGATGAGGAGGAATTTCTTCTCTCAGAGAATGGTTAATCTTTGTAATTCTCTTCATCAGAGAGCAGTGGAGGCTGTGTCATTGAATATATGTATGGCTAAGTTAGACAAACTTTTGATCTGGAAGGGAGTCAAGGGTTATTGGGGGGGGGGGGGCAGCAGAAAAGTAGAGTTAAGGACACAATCAGATCAACAATGATCTTATTAAATAGCAGAGCAGGTTCAAGGGGCCAAATGGCCTCCTTCTATTTCTTATATACTTATTTCTTATGTAGACCAACCACAAAAATATTGTGCCTACAAAAGCTGGTCAGAGGCTAGGTATTCTGCAGAGATTGACACAGCTCCTGACTCTCCAAAGCCTTTCCACCATCTACAAGGAACAAACCAGGAATACTCTCCCCTTGCCTGGATGAGTGCAGCTACAACAACATTTAAGAGGCTCAGCACCATCCAGGGCAAAGCACCCTGATTGACTGACATCACATCCAGTGCAAGATGGCTGCAGTGTATACCAGCTACAAGATGTACTAAAGCAACTCACAAGGCTTCTTTGACAGCACCTTCTGAACCCACAACCTTTATCACATAGAAAGACAAGGGCAGCAGGTGCAAGGAAACACCACCACCACAAGTTACCCTCCAAGTCACACACCATTCTGACTTGTAAATATATTGCTGTTTCTTCAACATCTCCAGGTCAAAATCCTGGAACTCCCTCCTTCACCAGACAGACTGCTACAGTTCAAGAGGTGGCTCAACATCTAAGGCAATTAGGGATGGACAATAAATTCTGGCCTTGTCTGTGATGCCCACAACCCATGAATAAATAATAAAGAACATTTAACAAGAGAGAGCCATATATCCAAATTTACTGATCACACTGAGTTAGGTAGCATAGTAAATAGTGCAGATGGAAGTTATAAGATGCAAAGGAACATTGATAAACTAAGTGAGTGGGAAAAACTGCAACCAATGAAGTTCAATGAGGAAAAATGTAAGGTCATCCACTTTGGATCTAAAAAAGATAGATCAGAGTATGTTCCAAATAGCAAGAAGCTCGGAAATATGAGGGAGCAAAAAAGATTTAGGTTTCCAAATACAAAAAAAATGTAAAAGGCTAATGGAATGCTGGTCTTTATCTCAAGAGGCCTGGAATACAAAAGATGGAAATTATGTTACAGCTGTTCAGAGCTCTGGTTAAACTCCATCTAGAGTACTGCACTCAATTCTGGGCACTGCACCTCCGAAAGGATATATTAGATTTGGAGGGGGTGCAGCACAGATTCACCAGAATGATACTGGGACTAAAAGAGTAAAGTTCTGAAGACAGGTTGCATAGTCTAGGCTTGTATTTCATTGAACATTCCTGATGCACGGTATCCACCATATCCATGGTGGCAGTGCCTTCAAATGCGAAGGCCCTAAGCTTTTAACATTCTCCTTTAAATCTATCTCTTGGACCAGGATTTTGGTCATGTGCTTTAATATCTCCTTAGGTAGCTTCGTGTCAATTTTTGTTCCATTTACTTGCCATAGAGGAAGTGTAACCAGACTAATCCCTGGGACGGCGGGATTGTCTTATGAGGGGAGATTGCAAAAACTGGGCCTGTATTCTCTAGAATTTCGAGGATAGATGTGGATGTTTCCTCTGGTTGGTGAGTCCAGAACTAAGAGACACAGTCTCAGAATAAGGGGCAGGCCATTTTAGACTGAGATGAGGAGGAATTTCTTTACTCAGAGGGTGGTGGATCTGTGGAATTCTCTACCCTAGGGGGCTGTGGAAGCTCAATCATTGAGCATGTTCAATACAGAAATCAATAGATTTCTGGATACTAATAACATCAAGGGATATGGGGATAGCAGGGGAAAATGGCATTGAGGTAGATGATTAGCCAGGATCTGTTTGAATAGTGGAGCAGGCTCAATAGGCTGATTGGCATACTCCTGCTGCTATTTCCTACCATTCCTATGATCCTATGATAATGCTTCTGTGAAGCGATTTGGGATATTTTATTGCATTAAAGGTGCTATATAAATACAAGTTGTTGTTTTTTGAGATATTGAACTAATTAGGGTTTAGTTTTGTGTAAACCTAATTTAGTGAACAAATCTCTCCTTCTCACTTTTGTTCCCTTCTGCTTAATTCACTGGGTTAACATCCGTAGCTCTTAAAGCAGCCAGAAGCACTGCACAAAGAACAGCCAGGCGCTGCACAAACGACTACTGGCAACACCTATGCAGTCATATTCAGCTGGCCTCAGACACCGGAAACATCAGAGGAATGATTGATGGCATTAAGAGAGCCCTTGGGCCAACCATCAAGAAGATCACCCCCTCAAATCTAAATCAGGGGACAGAATCACTGACCAACGCAAACAAATGGACCGCTGGGTGGAGCACTACCTAGAACTGTACTCCAGGGAGAATGTTGTCACTGAGACTGCCCTCAACGCAGCCCAGCCTCTACCAGTCATGGATGAGCTGGACATACAGCCAACAAAATCGGAACTCAGTGATGCCATTGATTCTCTAGCCAGCGGAAAAGCCCCTGGGAAGGACAGCATTACCCCTGAAATAATCAAGAGTGCCAAGCCTGCTATACTCTCAGCACTACATGAACTGCTATGCCTGTGCTGGGACGAGGGAGCAGTACCTCAGGACATGCACGATGCCAATATCATCACCCTCTATAAAAATAAAGGTGACCGCGGTGACTGCAACAACTACCGTGGAATCTCCCTGCTCAGCATAGTGGGGAAAGTCTTTGCTCGATTCGCTCTAAACAGGCTCCAGAAGCTGGCCGAGCGCGTCTACCCTGAGGCACAGTGTGGCTTTCGTGCAGAGAGATCGACCGTCAACATGCTGTTCTCCCTTCGTCAGATACAGGAGAAATGCCACGAACAACAGATGCCCCTCTACATTGCTTTCATTGATCTCACCAAAGCCTTTGACCTCGTCAGCAGACGTGGTCTCTTCAGACTACTAGAAAAGATTGGATGTCCACCAAAGCTACTAAGTATCATCACCTCATTCCATGACAATATGAAAGGCACAATTCAACATGGTGGCTCCTCATCAGAGCCCTTTCCTATCCTGAGTGGCGTGAAACAGGGCTGTGTTCTCGCACCCACACTTTTTGGGATTTTCTTCTCCCTGCTGCTTTCACATGCGTTCAAGTCCTCTGAAGAAGGAATTTTCCTCCACACAAGATCAGGGGGCAGGTTGTTCAACCTTGCCCGTCTAAGAGCGAAGTCCAAAGTACGGAAAGTCCTCATCAGGGAACTCCTCTTTGCTGACGATGCTGCTTTAACATCTCACACTGAAGAGTGCCTGCAGAGTCTCATCGACAGGTTTGCGGCTGCCTGTAATGAATTTGGCCTAACCATCAGCCTCAAGAAAACAAACATCATGGGGCAGGACGTCAGAAATGCTCCATCCATCAATATTGGCGACCACGCTCTGGAAGTGGTTCAAGAGTTCACCTACCTATCCTCAACTATCACCAGCAACCTGTCTCTAGATGCAGAAATCAACAAGCGCATGGGAAAGGCTTCTACTGCTATGTCCAGACTGGCCAAGAGAGTGTGGGAAAATGGCACACTGACACGGAACACAAAAGTCCGAGTGTATCAAGCCTGTGTCCTCAGTACCTTGCTCTATGGCAGCGAGGCCTGGACAACGTATGTCAGCCAAGAGCGGCGTCTCAATTCATTCCATCTTCGCTGCCTCCGGAGAATACTTGGCATCAGGTGGCAGGACTATATCTCCAACACAGAAGTCCTTGAAGCGGCCAACACCCCCAGCTTATACACACTACTGAGTCAGCGGCGCTTGAGATGGCTTGGCCATGTGAGCCGCATGGAAGATGGCAGGATCCCCAAAGACACATTGTACAGCGAGCCCGCCACTGGTATCAGACCCACCGGCCGTCCATGTCTCTGCTTTAAAGACGTCTGCAAACGCGACATAAAGTCCTGTGACATTGATCACAAGTCGTGGGAGTCAGTTGCCAGCGTTCGCCAGAGCTGGCGGGCAGCCATAAAGGTGGGGCTAAAGTGTGGCGAGTCGAAGAGACTTAGCAGTTGGCAGGAAAAAATACAGAGGTGCAAGGAGAGAGCCAACTGTGTAACAGCCCCGACAAACAAATTTTTCTGCAGCACCTGTGGAAGAGTCTGTCACTCTAGAATTGGCCTTTATAGCCACTCCAGGCGCTGCTCCACACACCACTGACCACCTCCAGGCGCTTACCCATTGTCTCTCCAGACAAGGAGGCCAAAGAACTACTTCAAAGAGTAATCTCATTCCAGTGATACCAGTGCATTGTCATCAAGTGTAGAAGAGCAGTTCTAAAGCAATGAACATATACTTTGATAGTGTCATAGACAAAATGAAGCCAGCTTATAAGACAGTTTATCAGACAACCAGATAAAGGTTTTAAAAGATCTTAGTCCCATGTCCAGAATAGAAGCAGATAAATTTTCTAAAAATTAGTGTACTTAAAATAAATTAAAATATGTGATAAATAGAGATCATTGGTGACAAATAAGAGGGAAAAAGGTAAAAGAGAGGGAAATGTTAGATGTATTCATTTCTATTTCTAATTTATATATTTTTAAAATATGATTAACCTCCCATGGCATTGTTGACAGATGAAAATAAATGTAAACATTTGCCTCGCTCTTTTAAATCCTAGTTTATTTGCCATTCCTTCCATTTCCTTTTATCTTCCTCTACATTTCTTTGTCTCTATTGTATTTCTTACTTTTTCTGTAAATCTCTGTACTTTCTCTAACTGTCCCTCTGTTTCTTGTTCAACACAAGAATATAAGAAATAGGACTTTGAGCCTGCTCCTCCATTAACCAGATCATGGCTGATATTCTACCTCAACTCCACCTTCCTGCACTATCCCCACAACCCTTCGTACCGAAAAATCTATCAACCTTTAGCTTGAATATACTCAATGTCTGAGCATCCATTGCTCCCTGGGGTAGAGAATTTCAAAGATTCACAACTGTTTGAGTGAAGAAAATTCTCCTCATCTCAGTCCTAAATGTCTGACTCCTTATTCTGAGACTGTGACCCCATGTTCTAGATTCCCCAGCAAGGAGAAACATTTTCTCAGCATTTCTCCCTGTCAAGCCTATATTATTCAATTAGATAATGTTTCCTTTGTCTAAACTCCAGGGAATTTGGTCTTGTCTACTCAATCTTTCAGCATAGGATGATCCCCTCATCCCAGAAATCAGTCCAGTGAACCTTTGTTGCACTCACTCTAGTCCAAGTATGTAAGACCAAAACTGCACATAATACTCTAGGTATGGCCTCTCCAATATCCTGTATAACTGTAGTAAGACTTCTTTACATTTATACTCCAATCCCTTTGTAGCAAAAGCTAATATAGTATTTGCCTTCTTAATTGCTTGCTTTACCTGCATGTTAACTTTCTGTGATTCATGTCCAAGGACACCCAGGTCCCTCTGAATGCAAACATTTCCCAGTCTCTTACCATTCAAAAAAATTCTGCTTTTACACATTTTTCCTACCGACACAATTAACTTCACACTTTGTCACATTGTATTCAATCAGCCAGGGTTCCCAATATTCCTCTGAAGCCTCTGCATTCTCCTTAACGCTTACTATCTCACCTAAGTTTGTATTGTCAGCAAACTTGGATATGTTACACCCAGACCCCTGATCTCAGGCATTAATATAGATTGTGAATAGCTGAGGCCCAAATACTGTCCCTTATGGTATCCAGCTAGTTATAGCCTGCCAATCCAAAAATGTCCCATTTATTCCTAATCTCTGTTTTCTGTCCATCAACTAATCCTCAATCTATATTAATATATTACATCAATCCCGATTTAGTGTAATGTTCCTTTATATGGCATCTTATCAAATGCTTCTTTAAAGTCCAAACACACTATATCCACTGGTGCCTCTTTATCCATCCTACTAGCTGTATGCTCAAAAAGATCTAACAGATTTGTCAAACATAATTTTGCTTTCATATCTGTGTTTACTCTGCTTAATTATATTATGATTTTCCAAAGTGTCCTTTTCCCACTCTCCTAATAATAGATTCTAGCATTTTGCTTATTAGTGGTGTTAGGCTAACTGGCCTATAGTTCCCCATTTTCTCTCTTCCTTCTTTCTTCTTGTCCCTCCTCAGTTAAAAAAAATGATGATTCGCTCTTGTCTGGAGAAGACGGCCTCCACCCCCTCCAGGATGCTTGGATGGATGGCATGCTGGATTGCTGATGTCTCCTGCTCTGACCTGGAACAACACAGAGGCATAAAAATTGAGGTCAACAGTGACCTTGTTGGCCACTGGCAGGGCCGTTCTCACCATGCTGTTGAGGCTCCAGGTCGGTGACCACCTCCTTGTTGAACCCAAGTTTCCTCAGGCTCTGCTCCTGGGGAAGAAGTAGGTACGAGGAGTGCCCTTGAAATACCTTTGGTTTTTTTTTATTTCCAAAATATACTTTATTCATAAAAATCTGTAAAAAATTACATTCCCAAACAGTTTAAAACAGCATCAAGTCAAAAAATACAAACAGTGCAAAGGTGATCAGTTTCCTTCTATACAATTATGAGTTGCCTCACAACCCTTCCATTTCACATTTGTCCTGCCAGATACATTTTTACATTATACAGGAGACAGAAATTTTCCTGATACAGTTCGAGGGGTTTCCCATGGATCCAGCCCCTCAGTTCAGCTTGCGGGGGGACCTTACACTGTGGTCTTTCCCCATTGAGCCTTTGCTGCGGCTGCCCCAAGATTTTGTGCGTCCCTCAGCACGTAGTCCTAGACCTTGGAATGTGCCAGTCTGCAACAATTGGTGGTGGACAACTCTTTGCGCTGGAAGACCAGCAAGTTTCGGGCAGACCAAAGGGCGTCTTTCACCAAATTGATAGTCCTCCAGCAGCAGTTGATGTTTGTCTCGGTGTGCGTCCCTGGAAACAGCCCGTAGAGCACAGACTCCTGTGTTACAGAGCTGCTTGGGATGAACCTCGACAAAAACCACTGCATCTCTTTCCACACCTGCTTTGCAAAGACACATTCCAGGAGGAGGTGGGCAACCGTCTCTTCCCCACCACAGCCACCGCGGGGGAATTGTGTGGAGAGGGCGAGACTTCGGGTGTACATGAAGGATCTGACGGGGAGGGCCCTTCGCACCACCAGCCAAGCTACGTCTTGGTGCTTGTTTGAAAGTTCTGGTGATGAGGCATTCCGCCAAATGACTTTGACGGTCTGTTCGGGGAACCATCCGACAGGATCCACCGTCTCCTTTTCCCGTAGGGCCTTGAGGACATTCCGTGCAGACCACTGCCTGATGGACCGGTGGTCAAAGGTGTTTTCCCGCAGAAACTGCTCCACGAAGGATAGGTGGTACGGCACCGCCCAACTGCATGGAGCGTTCCGCGGCAATGTGACCAGGCCCATCCTTCGCAACACCGGGGACAGATAGAACCTCAGCACGTAGTGACACTTGGAGTTTGCGTACTGGAGGTCGACACACAGCTTGATGCAGCCGCAAACGAAGGTGGTCATCAGGATCAGGGCCACGTTAGGTACATTTTTCCCGCCCTTATCCAGAGATTTGAACATCGTGTCCCTCCGGACCCGGTCCATTTTAGATCTCCAGATGAAGCGGAAAATGGCTCGGGTGACCGCCACAGCGCAGGAGTGGAGTATGGGCCAGATCTGCGCCACGTACAGCAACAACGTGAGCGTCTCGCACCTGATGACCAGGTTCTTACCCACAATGGAGAGAGATCGCTGCCCCCACATGCTCAACTTTTGTTGTACCTTGGCTACTCACTCCTCCCAGGTTTTGGTGCACGCCCCGGCCCTTCCGACCATATCCCCAGCACCTTCAGGTAAACTGACCTGATGGTGAAGGGGACAAAGGATCGGTCAGCCCAGTTCCCAAAGTACATGGCCTCGCTCTTGCCGTGGTTAACTTTGGCTCCCGAGGCCAGTTCGACCTGGTCGCAGATGCTCATCAGTCTGCGCACGGACAGCGGATCCGAACAGAAGACGGCGACATCATCCATGTACAGGGAGGTTTTAACCTGAGTGCCTCCACTGCCTGGGATTGTCACCCCTCTTATGCTCGCATCCTTCCTAATAGACTCAGCAAAGGGTTCAATACAGCAAACAAACAAGACCGGGGAGAGAGGACAGCCCTGTCTGACTCCAGATTTGATCGGGAAACTTTCCGATTCCCACCCATTGATTGAGACTGTGCTACTGATGTTTGTGTAGAGCAGTTGGATCCAATTGCAGATTCCCTCCCCAAACCCCATTTTGGAAAGCACGTCCATCGTGTAGGTGTGCGATATCCTGTCAAAAGCCTTCTCCTGGTCCAGGCTGATGAGGCAGGTGTCCACCCTCCTGTCCCGTACGTAGGCGATCATATCCCTGAGTAGCGCGAGACTATCAGAGATCTTCCTGCCAGGTACAGTACAGGTCTGATCAGGGTGGATCACCAACTCCAGAGCAGACTTGACTCGACTGGCTATGACTTTGGACAGAATCTTGTAGTCAATATTAAGCAGTGAGATGGGCCGCCAATTTCTGATTTCTGCCCTCTCCCCCTTCCGCTTGTAAATGAGGGTGATGGTGCCTTTCCTCATGGATTCTGACATGCTGCCGGCCAGGAGCATACTCTCGTATACTTCCAGCAGGTCCGGGCCGACCCAGTCCCACAGGGCCGAGTACAACTCGACCGGTAAGCCGTCGCTCCCGGGAGTTTTACTCGTCTCGAAGGACTCGACGGCCTTTGTCAGCTCGTCCAGAGTTAGCGGCTTGTCCAGTCTCTCCCTCCTGCTGTCATATAAGACCTCTGTGATAGATGACAGGAAGGACTGGGAGGCTCTGCTGTCTGTGGGCTTCACGTCATACAGCCCAGCATAAAAGGATTTGCTGATCCTTAGTATGTCGGACTGCGAAGACGTTACCGAGCCATCTTCTTCCTTCAGGCTGCTGATAACAGAGCTCTGTGTACCTTTTGGAAGAAGTAACGCGAGCACGTCTCATCCTGCTCGATGGAGCGGACTCTGGACCGGAAGATGATCTTGGAGGCCTCCTTGGCAAAGAGCGAGGCCTGCTGGCTCTTCACCTCTTGGAGGTCCTCCTTGACCTCGACCCCCATTGACTGCAACCGGAGCAGATTTTGCATACTTTTCTGGAGTCGGGACATTTCCCTCTGTCTTTCTCTCGCCCTCTGAACATCTTTGTGGATGAAGAACCTCTTGATGTTCTCCTTAATCGCTTCCCACCAGTGAACTGGAGACTCAAAGAGGGGTTTCACGGTCCTCCAACCTTTGTAATCCCTTTTGAGTTCCTCAACGTTCTCTGGGGTCAGCAGTGTAGTATTGAGCTTCCACGTCCCTCTGCCAACCCGCTGGTCGTCCTGTAAGTGACAGTCGGCCAGTAAGAGGTAGTGGTTGGAGAAGAACACCGGTTTGACGTCGGTGGATCCGACCGTGACGGGACGGGACACAAACAGGAAGTCAATCCTGGAACGGGCAGACCCGTCCGATCTTGACCATGTGTATCTGCGCTGCGCTCCGTCTGCAGGTTTGCTGAAGACGTCGTGCAGTTTGGCATCTTTAACTGTTTCTATTAGGAATCTGGACGTAGTGTCCAGTTTGCTAGCGTCACTGCCAGATCGTCCAGCCGCATCGATGATGCAGTTGAAGTCACCGCCTAGGATGACTGGCCTGAACATCGCCAGCAGCAGTGGGAGCTGCTGGAAGACGGTCAGTCGCTTGCTGCGTTGTACCGGGGCGTACACGTTGATCAACCGGAGTGGAGCGTTGTTGTACATTACGTCTGCTACGAGGAGGCGACCGCCCACCACCTCCTTAACTTCGGAGATGGTGAAGTTACCTCTCCGCAGCAGAATACCCAGGCCAGAGGAACGGCAATCATTAACCCCCGACTAGATCGATGGCCCGTGGGACCACCATCGCGACCACTGCCTGTAGGTGCTGAGGTGTGGTATTCCACACTCCTGCAGAAACAGTAGGTCGGCTTTGACCTTGGCGAGGTAATCCAAGGTTGAAACACATCGCGTAGTAGATTTAATGCTACGCACATTAATGGAAGCAATCTTTACACCCATTTTTTAAAGTTAGTTGTTGCTTCCCATACCATTTGTCCTTGCTAGTCCCAGTATGTTCCTGCATACCCATTGTGTGAGCAAGCTGTTTCACAATAGTTGGGCTCAGAAACCCCTCCTGGTTTTTCATGCAGTTGTTGTTCCGCTGGGGTGACATCGGGGGGGTCTTGTAGGCAGCAAAGATTGGGTTATCCTCTGCTGCTTCCATCTGTTCCTCCTCGAAAACATCCCTGCTCCCGGCTTCCCGGAGCTGAGGTGCGCCAGACGTGTCTTTGCTCTCGGTGTCCCGGAGCTGAGATGCGCCAGATGTGTCTTTGCTCTCGGTATCCCGGAGCTGAGGTGCGCCAGACGTGTCTTTGCTCTCGATGTCCCGGAGCTGAGATGCGTTGGCCACGTCGTTACGTGTGGCGCTTTGGGGTTGGGGCACGCTGGGCCCAACACAGCTTCCAGTGCCCGGGGGCTGGGATGCTTTATCTTCCATCTCCTTGGAGTTCTGCCGCCTCTTTTGACGGGGTTGTCGTTCCAGCATTCCCCCGTCCAGTGAAGAGGAGTTGTTGCAGTCTGATTCAGAAGATAGCCTCCTCTTGCCACTGGTTTGGGTGGTGGCCTGTTCCGCTTTGGGATGTTTTTTCTTTGTGGTTTTCCTCTGGACCACTTGCCACTGACCTGTTTGTCCATCTGCTGCCTCCTCCTCCATTGATTCTGTCTGTGGAGGAGGGGTTTCCAGGTGCAGGGTAGGTGCTGGGTCGCTGGTTTCAGCTGCCTCCCCTTCCTTCTCCTTCTCAGGTTGAAGTTCCTCACTGCGGAGAAAGTTGCTGGTCTCCTTTCGAACACCGGACGCCTTCGTCGAACCTTCTCCCGGCCTTTCCTTAGACCTTGCCGCCTGAGCATAACTGAGGCAGCATTTGGGGCAGGTTTTGTAGAGATGGCCTGCCACACCGCACAAGTTGCAACACTTAGTCTGCTTACAGTCCTTGGTCTGATGGCCTTCCTCCTTGCAGTTCTTGCAAACAACCGTGTTGCAGTTGGCTGCCACATGACCAGATTTGCCACAGGTGCGGCAAACTCTGGGCTGCCCAGCGTAGACCAAGAAGCCTCGACTTCCCCTGATAGCGAAGCGATAGGGAGGATGGGTGATGGCGCCACTGGGATCTACCTTCAAGGTCACCTTGACCTGCCACTTGCTGGTCCAAATCCCAAAGGGGTCCTTGACATCAGTGCTGCTGCCGGCCACCTCGACGTACCTGGCGAGAAAGGTGAGTACATCCACCACCTGAACATGGGGGTTGTAGAGGTGAATCGTCACCACCCGGTCCCGTTGTGATGGAAGCGTGAAGAGCGGCTCCGCTGTGAGGATCGACAGTGGCGCCCGGTCTCCTTTCTCCTTGAACGCCTTCAGGAACTTGATGCATCCCGCCACGTTCCGGAACATCACATCAAAGTATCCACTGCTGGGGAAATCCTGCAGGCAGAAGACGTCCGTCGCTTAAAATCCGCAGCAATCGAAGAGGATTTTCTTGATGAAGAAGGTGCGATCGACCAGTACATCTCCTTCCTTGTCCTTCACAACCACCCGAACGGTGTTGCACACTCCCTGGCCCGAAGCTCAAAGATTGGTTATAGCCATTTTACTCAAAGCTTCCCCAGGATCAAAAGGCAATGATCATGGTCTCTTATCAACCAAGTAAGCACTGATAAGAACAGATACTGATCTTAGCCAAAAGGTCGAGAAGCGAGAAGTGTGTTTTAGATCAGCTATTGGTAGATAAGGCCTTCTGTGTAGAAGTCTCTTACTCCTCCTGCTTCCTCACAGAGCTTCCCCTCTCTGCATCCTCAGCTCCACCTCCTGGTCATGTTGCAGACCAAAGAGGCCCCTATATGTGAATCAGGAATTCCTCTATCCTCTCTGACTATAAGCGTCAACTCTAAAAAACCAACTCCAAACACAGCATAGTATTTCCACAAACTCTCCTCATCAGCAGTAAATCAAAAGCACCTCACCTGCAACTCATTGACAGGTCTTTTAAGCAGTGCTGATGCAGGGCCCATCTCGCAGCTGGATGCTTGATCTTTGTTGAGTGGTTTGCTAATCCGTTCAGTGGCCTGCATGGTCCAAATTTGCAAAACAGGCGTCACATCAACTGGTAGGTTTGTGTGACATTCCATTTTTCCCGTTCTGCTGCTCGCAGGAGACGCCCGCATGAGCACAGTTCTCATGCCAGAAGTGGCTGGTGGCACAATGCAGTTGTTCGACTTCAGTAGTGCCACTGGAGGCTGCACTAATGATGTATATTTTGCCCTCTATATGTAATTTTGCCAGCATGCATTAATTTACTATCTATTTGCACATGGTTTGTGCTCTTCGCATATTGTAACCAATCTTTATAATCTGGGAGTACCCTCTAGTAGAAAACTGCTTCTCTTGCACAAACACTGCCTTTAAAGAGTTAAAATTAAGATGAATCCAGTGCTAGAGTTTTACTGAACATCGGAACAAAGTGGAATGAGAATCCTTGGAGGTGGAATCTCAATCCCTACTCCAGGGAGTCTCATACCACCTTGCTTTAAAGTCAGTTCAGGCTTTTAAACCTAAATTCCACTCCAAGTTTAGCAAAGCCCTTTTATTGGTATGCAAATATGAAACTTGTGACAAGTGAATGCTCTGATAGAAGTATGCATCAGCAGTTTTGACTGGATAAATAAATTAGGCCAAGGCTACATAGCAGTGGACTGTTAACTTTTGACATTTTACAACCTGATATATTTTTGCTGTTTAAGCAAATTATTCTCTCCTCATCTTCAAAAGAAAAACCATTTAAATTTTCAGATAAGTAAATGCATCAACTCTGAAATGTGAAAGTATTTGTACTGATGGATGATGTGCAGTCTGGCCATAGCCTTATGATAATAAGCAGCATTATTTTAACCTTTCAAAGCAACTTTCAAAAGACAGAGATGAATTGATTGGGGAATGAGTCAAAACAGTCAAGTTATGATTGCCCTGCCAATTTTACATGAGGGAACGCCCATGTCTCAAACACATAGATTTGATTTCAAGTTAAACAGAATAAACATACCTTTGTTCCACCCATGTTCTGTACAATATAGTTTCAGTTTCAAAGAAAACTTACTTGACACTTTACACTGGAAGTGACAGTGAGCAGAGAAGCCATTGCTGGGCATACTGTGGCTACAATCGGACAAGTAAAAATGAAACAAGGCAACATCAGTTTCAGAGAGCTGGACAATGCACCAATGGCGTTGGAAGGGGATGATGAGGCTGCAGAGAGGCTGTTCCATGTGGTACATAAAATGCCGACTGCCAAAGCCTTTATTTACAATCATGACTTCAGAGGTCACATGTGTATGGCAAGCCAAAATATGCAAAAGTATTTATCCAAACATCCCTCCTTTCATTAAAAAAAGTCTGTTCTTTTTTGTCCTTTCAGATTTGTCTACCCTGACACAAGAGTTTCACACATAATTGTTAAAGTGTTCAGGATGGTCTATGGTGCACGTGCAAGTTGTTTGCTCTCTGTCTGGTGTCTGCTGGTTTGTTGGGTGATGTTGCTGGTGTTCCTTCTCTGGTGAATGTTGCTGCTGTGGGTAATTGTTGCTTCTCATCTATTGTGCTGGTTGGAGTACGGTTGACCTCTGGGACTGATGGTTGTTCAATTCTTTGCTCAGTTCGCGAACTCAGCTCTGTCTCATCAGCTGTTTGCTGTGAAGGAGAAGCTTCTCCAGTTGAGCGTAGATGTCTCTGGTTGTGACGATAGATCTGGTCATTCACCTTCACCTGGTATGATCAAGATGACAGCTTCTTCATGCAAGTCCCAAGTTGCCAAGTGGGCTAATTTTTCTTGAGCGTATTGAATGTTTGCACTCTGACTGGGTCTCCAACTATCAGCTCTGGCAATGTTTTGGCTGTTACATCAAAGTGGCATTTGACTTTCTGTTGTTTTACAATGATCTTGTCCCTCACACCTGTTACTACTTCTCACTTCAGTAGTTTCTTAACTGATGGAAGAGTCATCTGGGTGCAGCGTGACATTAGTCGCTGGACTGGACTACTTCCCATGCTTTTAGTAGGTGTGTTTCCCCACTCTAAAATTTCCTTGTACACCTCTGTGCTGGATCTAGTAGATTTCTTTATGATCCTTTTGGCAATTTTCATTGCTGCCTCAGCTTTTTCATTTGACTGGGAATAGTGTGGAGATGATGTGTAGTGTTGAATATCCCAATTGTTCATGAAGCGTCTGAATTCTTCACCAAGGGCAAATGTCGCTCATCACAATGTTAGGAATGCCATGATGACTGAAGTGTGCTTTCAAGCATTCTACGATCTCACTGGTAGTTGTTGACGTCAGCTGTTCCAATTCCCAGTAGTCCCCATAGTAGTCAACTGTGATGAGATAATCAGTTCCAATGAGAGTGAGGAGGTCTTCTCCTAGTTTCATTCATGGAATGTCTGGGATAAGATGAGTCATGAGGGACTCTCTAGTTTGCTCAGCTTCATGTTCATTGCAAGTACTGCACTGGCTGATGTGGCCCTTAATCTCATTGTTCATGTTTGGCCAATAGAGCACTTCTCTTGCCTTCCTCAGGCTAGACTTGATGCTTTGATGGCTTGCATCTCTTCAGCATCTCTTTAGGGATAATGACCCTAGTGGAGATACAATGGAAGATGCCATCGCAGACTATAATTGGAATCTAAATTGGAATCTAATGCCACATGATCGTGAGCATGGGAATAGGAGAATTGATCGATTGAACACATGGATGGAGAATTGGTGTAGGGGGGTGGTCATCAGATTTTTGAGGCATTGGGACCGGTTCGGGGGCAGGTGGAACCTGTACAAGATGGACAGGTTATACCTCCAGGACTGGGACTAATATCCTCACAGGGAGATTTGCTAGTGCTGTTGGGGAGGGTTTAAACTAGCTTGTCAGGGGGATGGGAACCTGAGGGGTAGCTCAAATTGGAAGGAAGTAAAGCTGGTAACAGGAAATAGATAAGTAGCAAACGAAATTAGAAGGCAGGCAAAACAAAGGCATGCATCAACTAAGCTTTGAATGCAGAATAATGTCAAAAAGACAAAGTTAAGGGCATGCTACCTGAATGCACGCAGCTTCGGAATAAGGTAGATGATTTAAAGGCACAAATAGAGGTAAATGGGCATGATCTAATTTCCATTACGGAAAAGTGGCTACAGGGTGACCAAGACTGGGAACTAAATATTCAAGGATATTCGATATTTAGGAAGGACAGGCAAAAAGGAAAAGGAGGTGGTGTTGTGCTGATAATAAGGGATGGAATCAGGATATTAGTAAGGGAGGATCTCAGATCAGAAGAACAAAATATGAAATTTGTTTGAGTGAAGCTAAGAAATAGCAAGGGGTAGCAAACATTGGTAGGAGTTGATTATAGGTCACCAAACGGTAGTGGTAGTGTGGGGCATGGTATTAGTCAGGAGATTAGAGAAGCATGTAGTATGTAGCATGGGTAATACAGTATTTATGGGTGACTTCAATCTGCACATAGATTGGGTAAACCTAATGAGCACAAAGACAAATATTTCTCAGTTTCTCAGCATTCAAAAAATATTCTGCTTTCTTATTTTTCCTGCCAACGTGGATAACCTTTCCACATTGTATTCTATCTGCCATATTCTTGCCCAGTCACCAAATCTGTCTGTATTACTCTGCAGCCTTTTCTGTGCCCTCCTTACTGCTTACCTTCCTACCTAACTTTGTATTGTCAGCAAACTTTGATATGTTACACTCAGTCCCTCATCTAAGAAATTAATATAGATTTTAAATAGCTGAGGCCAAAGTATTATTTCTAATGGTGCCCCACTAGTTACAGCTTGTAAAAGGAAAAGATGCAAATTGACATAACATTTAGGTTCACCATATTAACCGCCATGTCCTGCGACAAGCTGTAAACTGTTCTGATGGAAGAAATGCTTGTTTTTCAGTCCTTTAAAATTAAACTTGCTGAGCTGTGGGTAAGGCAGTGAAACTATTCAAAGGCTATCAGAAAGAAACAGAGATAGTACAGGCAAAGAAGAGACATTGGTGTTTGGACAGACCTTGGAGACTGTCCAAGGTAGGGAAAATTGTGTCTAGTGTTCTACTACAATGCTATAAACATCTTTATCTGGAAGGCTGACTACAAAGGGCTTCATCTGATGGAAAATTACTGAAGAAAGCAAAAGAAAGATGGGCAGTTTTGTGGGCAGGTTCAAACCCTATGGTTTAAGCAAAGAGCCCAAAATATTATTGGGTATTGTGATTTTAAGTAAATCTTTATAGGACAATAGGGCCTGTCATTATAGTAACCCAGAAGCAGCTACTGAAAAGGATTATAGAGGTTGAACGCATCAGAGATCTTTTACTGCAGTCACAAGAGACCAGCATTGCAGTTCTAAAGGGAAAACCCGACCAAGAGTCCGAAGGAGAAATCGACAGAGTGTTGGAACCAAAATCGACAATTAAGAGGAACTGGCCACTTTGGATGATTGTATGACTAAGTTTACTGGAAACATATTTGAGCATTCTAATAGAAATATGAAAAATAGGAGCAAGAGTAGGCCATTCGGCCCTTCAGGCCTGCTCCACCATTCAATACGATAACGGCTGATCATCCAAACTCAGTAACCTGTTCCCACTTTCTCCCCATATCCCTTGATCCCATTAGCCCTAAGAACAATATCTAACTCTTTTTTGAATATATTTAATGATTTGGCCTCCACTGCTTTCTGTGGTAGAGAATTCCACAGGTTCACCACTCTCTGGGTGAAGAAATCTCTCTTCATTTCAGTCCTAAATGGCTTACCCCTTATCCTTAGACTGTGAACCCTTCCTGCATCTAGTCTGTCCAGTCCTGTTAGAATTTTGTAGGATTTATGAGATCCCCTCTCTTTCTTCTAAACTCAAGCGAATACAATCCTAATCAACCCAATCTCTCTTCATATGTCAGTCCTGCCATCCCAGGAATCAGTCTGGTGAAACTTTGCTGCACTCCCTCCATAGCAAAAACATCCTTCCTCAGATAAGGAGACCAAAACTGCACACAATACTCCAGATGTGGTCTCACCAAGGCCATGTATAATTTCAGCAAGACATCCTTGCTCCTGTACTTGAATCCTCTCGCTATGAAGGCCAAAATACCATTTGTCTTCTTAATTGCCTGCTGGACCTGCATGCTTACTTTCAAAGACTGGTGCACTAGGACACCCAGGTCTCGCTGCACCTCCCCCTTTCCCAATCTATCGCCATTCAGATAATAATCTGCCTCGTTTTTGCCACCTAAGTGGATAGCCTTACATTTATCCTCATTATACTGCATCTGGTCATGTATTTGCTCACTCACTCAACCTGTCCAAATCACACTGGAACTTCTCTGCATCCTCTTCACTGCTCACACTCCCACCCAGCTTTGTGTCATCTGCAAATTTGGATATATTACATTTAATTCCCTCATCTATATCATTAATATATATATTGCAAATAGCTGGGGTTCTAACACTAATCCCTGCAGTATCCCACTAGTCACTGCCTGCCACTCGGAAAAAGACCCGTTTATTCCTACTCTTTGTTTCCTGTATGCCAACCAGTTCTGTATCCATGTCAGTACATTACCCCCAATCCCATGTGCTTTAATTCTGCACACTAATCTCTTATGTGGGACCATATCTAAAGCCTTCTGAAAGTCCAAATACACCACATCCACTGGTTCTCCCTTATCTATTCTACTAGTTACATCTTCAAATAATTCCAGTAAATTTGTCAAGCATGCTTTCCCTTTCGTAAATCCATGTTGCTTTTGTCCGATCCTGTCATTGTTTTCCAAGTGTTCTGCTATTACATCTTTTATAATGAACTCTAGCATTTTCCCCACTACTGATGTCAGGTAACCGGTCTATAATTCCCTGCTTTCTCTCTACCTCCTTTTGTAAATAGTGGGGTTACATTAGCTACCCTCCAATCCATTGGAACTGTTCCAGAGTCTATAGAATTTTGAAAAATGACCAGCAATACATCTACTATTTCTAGGGCCACTTCTTTAAGTACTCTGGGATGTAGACTATGAAGCCCAGGGGATTTATCGGCCTTCAATCCCATCAATTTCCCTAACACCATTTCCCTATTAATACTGATTTCATATGGTTCCTCCTTGTCACTAAACCCTATGTTCCCCAACATTTCCGGGAGTTAATTTGTGTCCTCCTTTGTGAAGACAGACCCAAAGTATGTATTTAATTAGTCTGCCATTTCTTTGCTCCCCATTATAAATTCCCCCATTTCTGACTGTAAGGGACCCACATTTGTCTTCATTAATCTTTTTCTCTTCACATATCTATAGAAGCTTTTACAGTCAGTTTTTATGTTCTGTTTAGTTTAGTTTAGAGATACAGCCCTGAAACAGGCCCTTCGGCCCACCGAGTCCGTGCCGACCATCAACCACCCATTTATACTCATCCTACACTAATTCCATATTCCTACCACATCTCCACCTGTCCCTATATTTCCCTACCACCTACCTATACTAAGGGCAATTTTATAATGGCCAATTTACCTATCAACCTGCAAGTCTTTGGCATGTGGGAGGAAACCAGAGCACCCGGAGGAAACCCACGCAGACACAGGGAGAACTTGCAAACTCCACACAGGCAGTACCCAGAATTGAACCGGGTCGCTGGAGCTGTGAGGCTGCGGTGCTAACCACTGCGCCACTGTGCCGCCCAAGCTTACTCTCATACTCTATACTCCATCTGCTGTAGCGGAAGAAGAAGGACCCTGTCTAAGAACACCATCTTTAAAACTACAAGTAGGCAGTGATTGGAATCCACCTTGAACTCCATACCTGAGATTTTGTACCAGGGTTTTCAATATTGAACTGTGACTGAGCTACAAGAAAACAAATTCCGCAACAATGCATTCGCCCTCCTAAAACTTTCCAAGTTCACTTCAGTGAACCAGGAAAAAGGAAAACAGGCATGCATCATTTTTTTAAATCTTCACCTCCCGGGGAAGAATGCCAGGTTTACAGTTAAGTATTTTTAAAACCATCTATCCTCAACACATATTGTCTTTTGTTGTGTGTGTGTGTGTGTGTGTGTGTATCCGTATATTTGTGAACATGGATGAAGTTGCAAATATTTTCCGGTGTTGTTTAATAAACATTCACTTTTCTTTAAACCTATGAGAAAACCTATCGCTGGTCTGTTTGTTGACCATTAAAACACTCAGGGCTTAAAACACATTTCTAACAAAAACGCTGTCTTCAATGAGTTGAGAGATGAAAAAGGCAAAGCCTTTTCCCACCTGTACAATTCTACAAATACCTTAACTGGAATGTTGACTACAAGGGGCTACAAGTGATGGAAAATTACTGTAGAAAATGAAAGAAAGATGGACAGCTTTCTGGGCAGGTTCAAGCCTAATGGTTTCAACAAAGGGCTCAAAATATAATTGGGTATTGTGGAGCTGGATTTTATAGCTATGCTGGGTCACAGTGGCAGCATCAAAAACAGGTGTTATTTACTTATCATGATAGGTGGCCGCCTGCACATGATCTCACAGTGGCCACCCGATTAAGGAGCATGCAGCATGGGGGTTGTTCAAATCGGGGCCCGAGGCAACAATGGAGGCAGCGAGGTTGATGTCAACTAATGCCAGGGCATGTGCTTGTGACATATTTAAAGGGCAGCCAGGCCTGCATTCCTTCCTGCACGAAGAATGCAGTCTTTCCTCTTCCTGTTGCCTTGGTTTGAACTGTCACTGATGCTGCAGACACTGTGCTACAGCTGCCTTCAACCATTCTGCTCCTGCTGCTGCTTCTGCTGCTCCCCTCATTCACGACTCAAAGCTACCAAGGAGCTCACCGGAAGGCACCACCAATAATGACAGAAGGAAGATCCTGAGTGGCCTCATGGTTCAGCGATGCCTCCCCGCAGGTATTCCTCCAGACTGCAAGGGCAAGACGGGAGGTCTTCTTCTTAATAGACGGCAGCAGGAGAGGGCCCTGCCTGACCAAGCAAGCCTGGACAGAGATCACAGAGGAGGTCAGCAGCCCTGGTATCACCCAAGAACCTGGATCCAGAAGTGCATCAATGACCTCATTTGGTCCACCAAGGTGCATACTCAATACCTCATTTCCCTTTGGGGCTTGCATGTGGTGTCACAAAAGGGTTGGCTTGGTGCTGAAGGGAAGACCATTCAAATGGTGGCAAGGTGTTCAGGCAGCAGCATATTCTGTTTGAGACAGCTGCCTTTCGGTGAGAGAAATCCTTCTGCATTCCCTGACCCCCACAAAGTCCCTCAAGAGTGGCTGTATGCAGGTGGCATCTATGTGCCCCCATCATGAGCTGCTGGTCCACTACCAAAATAGGCATTGTGCTTGTCTCCATGGGGAAACTAACAGCCTTCCTTTTTTGTGCTTCCCCAGACAAAGATGGCACATAGCACTAAAGGGAGGGCCAAGACCTGCGGTAAGGTCCCGTAGCTCCACATCCTCACTTCCCTGAAGGAGGCAGCCTCGGAACTGGCAGGGCACCAGAGCAACCTTGCTATTGCTGGTGGCGAGACAGAAGTGCCAACCCAAGAGGGTGAGAGAATGAATGCAGCTGCACAAGGGTGTATACGGCATGCAGAAGGCATAGTCCCCATGTGACCAATGCTGAACACATGGAGTTCCACAGCAAGCATGGCTGGAAAGAGGAAAGGGGGCCCTTAACCTTTGCATGTTTCTTTTCTTTCATGCAGGTCATGGGCAAGCCAAGGCCAGAAGACGTTGAGAGACTGGGGGACATCCGGCAACCTCTGATGAGGAGGAGGGATCTTCAGAGTGTGCAGCGTCATATCATTCCCCTGCACCCTCCACCAGCGTACATAGTCTTACGTTAGTGGGTATGCATTCAACACAGATACACTCAAGCAGCTGACAGGCGTTGTGACAGCTGAGGCCACTGACAGTTGAAGGACTGTGGGAGGCCAGGCCCAGGTTAAGCCCCAGGCTGATGATGTGTCTTTGGAGTCACCTGTGATGCAGCAACAGCTATAGCTGCAATGAGAGGTGAAGGAACATCTGGCGGAGCTTCCAGAGGCTAGGTGGACCCATGTACAGATGATGGAGGAGTCCATCCAGGCCATGAGTGCTGCCACATCTCTGATAGGTGTGCGCTTGGCTTCTTCCATCAAGAGATTGGCAAACCTCAGGGAAAATCAAATCCAGCACACCACTCAGTGGATGTCGGAGATGCACACACACCTGCACATCAGTTTCTTGACCATGAGCTCAATGCAGTAGTGGAAAGGTGAGAGAAGGACAAGGTACCTGGTTGCTTCACCATGTTCTTATCCTTGGCTGCCTTCTATTTCTGAGGGCTCCTCTCAGGGCTCTCCTGGAGTGGAGAGCGCCTCTTCAGCCACTCTGCCAGTGACAGTAGCCGCGATGATGGAGGAGGCTCCTGTACATATGGAGGAGCCCCTCAGCATGCCAGGGTTTTCCAGGCCTCAGGTAGCCAGAGGACAATGGCCAAGATCATCCCAAGCAACAGGGCAGCACGATCAGCAGCCTGCCTCCACCTCAACTGAAAGCCCAGGGGCCGTACCACATAGGAGCACCCTTAAGAGAGTTAGGAAAGGCACTTAGCTGTATTTGAGGGCTATGGGTGATTTTCATATCTAGATGTTAAGTTTTCTTTCTGGTGTGCACCTCAATAAATCTTTCATACACTCTTTCTGCTTCTTATTTTAATTCTCGGTGCCCAGTAAGATTGCATCTACACCCTTTCTCCCTCAAGGGGCTGGAAGCAGTAGACTAAGTTGTGTCCATTGTGTTCCTCAGCCTTGCCACTATGTGCTGTGCACCTGGGAAATGGACAGTCAAATGAAGGACGCGACAGCAGGGTTGATTCAAGGTAAGGCTTTATTGGAATCTTTCTGAAAAGTCACAAGGGTCACAGGAAACGGCTCCGTATGAGGGCATCCCGAGCCTCCCTTGTGGGTATTTCATTTTGTCTTGCCTGTGGTCCAAGGGGTCCCTCACCTTGTATCGCCTGGTCAGTTGGCTCCTCCGCATCCTCATTGTCAGAGGAAGCATCATGATCACTGATGTCCTCACTGATCAATACCTCCCCTTTCTGCAGTGCTAGGCTGTGCAGTGCACAGCAGACCACTACGATACATGAGACCCTGCTGGGGCATACAGAAGGGCTCCACCAGATCGATCAAGGCACCTGAATTGCATCTTCAGAAGTCTAATGGCCTGCTTGATAGTCACTAGGGTCGATCCGTGGTAAGTGTTGTACCTCTCCTCTGCATCCATGGGTGGGTTCCTCACAGCCGTGAGTAGCCATGTCTGTCGTGGGTAGCCCTTGTCTCCCAGATTCTATCCTTGTACACATGAGGGTGTCTAGAAAAGTTGTGGCACCTGGGACTGGCGAAGATAAGGCCAAAGCATTTGCAACAATCTTCAGCCAGAAGTGCCAAGTGGATGATCCATCTCGGCCTCCTTCTGAAGTTCCTAACATCACAGGTGCCAGTCTTCAGGCAATTCGATTCACTACATGTAAAATCAAGAAACGACTGAAGGCACTGGATACTGCAAAGGCTATGGACCCTGACAACATTCTGACAATAGTACTGAAGATTTGTGCTCCAGAACTTGCCGCACCCCCTAGCCAAACTGTTCCAGTACAGCTACAACACTGGCATCTACCTGGCAATGTGGAGAATTGCCCAGGCATGTCCTGCATACAAAAAGCAGGACAAGTCCAACCTGGCTAATTACTGCCCCATCAGCCTACTCTCAATCATCAGTAAAGTGATGGAAGGCGTCATCAACAGTGCTATCAAGCAGCACATGCTTAGCAATAACCTGCTCAGTGATGCTCAGTTTGGGTTCCACCAGGGCCACTCAGCTCCTAACCTCATTACAGCCTTGGTTCAAAGACGGACAAAAGAGCTGAACTCAAGAGGTAAGGTGAGAGTGACTGCCTTGATATCAAGGCAACATTTGACCCAATATGACATCAAGGAGCCCTAGCAAAACTGGAGTCAATGGGAATCAGGGAAAAATTCTCCGCTAGTTAGAGTCATACCTAGCACAAAGGAAGATGATTGTGGTTGTTGGAGGTCGATCATCTCAGCTCCAGGACATCACTGCAGGAGTTCCTCAGGGTAATATCCTAGGCCCAACCATTTTCAGCTGCTTCATCAATGACCTTCCTTCAATCATAAGATTAGAAGTGGGGATGTTCTCTGATGATTGCACAATGTTCAGCACCATTCGCAACTCCTCAGATACTGAAGCAGTCCATGTAGAAATGCAGCAAGACCTGGACAATATCCAGGCTTGGGCTGATAAGTGGCAAATAACATTCATGCCACACAAATGCCAGGCAATGACTAATATCTCAAACAAGAAAGAATCTAACCATCTCCCCTTGACATTCAATGGCATTATGATCGCTGAATCCTGGGCGTTACCATTTACCAGAAACTGAACTGGATTAGCCATATAAATACTATGGCTACAAGAGCAGGTCAGAGGCTAGGAATCCTGTGGTGAGTAACTCACTTCCTGACTCCCCAAAGCCTGTCCACCATCTACAAGGCATAAGTCAGGACTGTGATGGAATACTCTCCACTTGCCTGGATGGGTGCAACTCCAACAACACTGAAGAAGCTCGACACCATCCAGGACAAGGCAGCCGCTTGACTGGCACCCCATCCACAAACATTCACTCCCTCCACCACCCGCACAGTGGCAGCAGTGTGTACCATCTACAAGATGCACTGCAGCAATGCACCAAGGCACCTTAGACAGCACCTTCCAAACCCGCGACCTCTACCACCTAGAAGGACAAGGGCAGCAAATACATGGGAACATCACCATCTGCAAGTTCCCCTCCAAGTCACACACCATCCTGACTTGGAACTATATCGCTGTTCCTTCACTGTCGCTGGATCAAAATCCTGGAACTCCCTTCCTAACAGCACTGTGGGTGTTCCTACCCCACATGGACTGCAGAGGTTCAAGAAGGCAGCTCATCACCACTTTCTCAAGGACAATTAGGGATGGGCAAGAAATGCTGTCCTAGCCAGCGACGCCCACATCCCATGAATTAATGAAAAAAGGTGTGTAGGCATTGTGGCTGTTTCCTGGGAATCTTGCATACTGCTGTAAGATTCTCTTTTGGCGTTCACAGAATAGTTGAACATTGGGTGAGTGGAAACCCTTTCTGTTGATAAAGGCAGCCGGCTGATCCAGGGGAGCCTTGATGGCCACATGCGTGCAGTTGATGACATATTGCACCTGGAGGAATTCTGCGATGGATCCGAACCCAACTGTCCTCTCCGCCTGACTCTCCTGATTGGTGCAGAATCGCACATAGTCACCGACCCACTTCAACAGGGCATTGGTCACCTCTTTGATGCACCGGTGGGCTGCAGACTGGGAGATCCTACACATGTCCTCAGTGGATCCCCAGAAGGAGCTCGAGAATTTGAGAGCCATAGTGATCTTCAGGGCCATTGGCATTGAGTGTCCACCAATCCCCATGGGTCTCAGCGCACCCTGCAGCATGGCACCTTCCTGGAGTGCTGCAGTCATTGCTGACACTGCCGCTTGGACATCTGCAGAAAGTTCAGCCTCGGGCGTTATACTTTTTCCTGGGGATAGGCTCTTTTGCACTCACGTGACTGCTGGCGTGCCCGTCTGTGTCAGGCCCACCCTGAGGCTGGCTCTCTTGATGGTTGTAAATTTGCTTATGTGCCCCCACCGGAACCTGCACCTGCCTCCCTCTCAGCTGACCCTCCTTCTCAGTGGGGGCCATAATGCCTGAGTGAATGAGGCCAATGGCAGGTGGCCACCCTCTCAATCCTAGGTCGACCTACAAGCTGACTCCCTCACTCACCAAACATTCCCCTGAGTTCGCTCTTCGGGGAAAGTGCCACTGCCCCTATGCGAACTGGGCCACACCCACACCACTGCTGGCACCTTCGCCCTTCTGCCAATGTCTGCCACCAGCCTTTGCACTCCGCCCTTCCTGCCACTGCATGCTGGCTCTCCCAATGGCTTCGCTGGAGAGCCAGCACTTATCCCCCACTTCCTTGCAATTCCCTGCCTCAATGCGGCCTCATTTCTCCAGGCAGGGCTCCAAAGGTCCTGATCCCTGTGCACCACTGATAAAATTGAATTTACCCCAAAAAATTGCAGTTAATTGGGCTTTTAAATACCTCAATTGGTGACCTGCTGCCTCATGTCAGAAATCCACCCTCCATGGTTGCCAAATCCAGCAAAATCCAGAAATCCTGGAGCAACATCATGATGGCGGACTTCCAGCCAAACGCAGTCCGCTGTGATTTTATGTCCCACCCCACACACGGCACCACTACCACCACCACCCCCTACCACCACCACCTCCAACCTCCCACTTAGTAGGCCAGTAAAATTCTGGCCGTGATTTCAAGAGAAGCTTCAGAGGATGAATGGCCTGTCAATATAGTTACCCAGGTTCATCCCCTGAAAAACAATATCAGAGGTTGAACACATCAGAGATCTTTTACTGCAGTTTCGAGAGATCAGCATTGCAGTTGTGAAGGAAAAACCTGACCGAGTATTGGACGGAAAAACTGCAATCAACAGGAACTGGCCACTTTAGGTGATTGTATGACTGAGTTTACTGGAAAAATATTTGAGCATTCTGGCGCAGGATATTGTTGAAGCATTCATTTGCTGGGCATACAATAACAAAGCAGTTTTTTTATTATTTTCTTTTCACTTCTTTCTCAATCTATTATATCTGTAATCTTTTCCTGTAAGCATTTTAAATTTTCTATAATTGTTTTAAATCTGTGCACATTTTAAATCTGTAATTGTGGGTACAAATAAACCATAACCCCATTAGTTATAATAGCCTTTTGAGTGAATCATCAATTTGTTCTCTTGTAATTCGCAGGTCAAAATCAACGATATGCCTGAGTGAGTGTTTTAAAACAAAAAGGCATACACCTGCCAATCTGAAAATGCCCCATTTATTCCTACACTATTTTCTGTGCATTAACCATTCCTCTGTCCATGCTAATATTTACCCCCAATCATATGAGTCCTAATTTTGTGTTATAACCATTGTGTGGCACCTTATCAAATGCTTTTTTTAAATTCAAGAACACTGCATCCACTGGTTCCTCTTTATCCATCCTACTAGCTACATCCTTAATAAACTCTAACACAATTGTCAAACACAGTTTCCCTTTCATAAATCTGTGTTAGCTCTGCTTAATCATATTATGATTTTCCAAAGTGCCCTGTTACCATGTCCGTAATAATAGATTCTACCATTTTACTTACTACTTATGCTCGGCAAACTGGCCTATAGTTCCCTATTTTCTCTCTTCCTCCTTTCTTAAATAGCGGGGTTATGTTTGTTACCTTGGGAACTGTTCTAGAATATAAGGAATTCTGGAAGTTCAAAACCAATGCATCCACTATCTCTGTGGCTACTTCTTTTAAAACCCACAGGATCCAGGTTGTCTGGTGCATGGGATTTGTCACCACTTAGTCCCATTAATTTTTCCAGGGGGCGGCACAGTGGCGCAGTGGTTAGCACTGCAGCCTCACAGCTCCAGCGACCCGGGTTCAATTCTGGGTACTGCCTGTGTGGAGTTTGCAAGTTCTCCCAGTGTCTGCGTGGGTTTCCTCCGGGTGCTCCGGTTTCCTCCCACATGCCAAAAGACTTGCAGGTTGATAGGTAAATTGGCCATTAGCAATTGCCCCTAGTATAGGTAGGTGGTAGGGAAATATAGGGACAGGTGGGGATGTGGTAGGAATGTGGAATTAGTGTAGGATTAGTATAAATGGGTGGTTGATGGTCGGCACAGACTCGGTGGGCCGAAGGGCCTGTTTCAGTGCTGTATCTCTAAACTAAACTAAACTATTTCTTTGCAGACGCTGATTTCTTTAAATCCCTCATTCTACCTAGACCCTTGTGGTTCTCCACTATTTCCTGAATGTTTTTGTGTCTTCTCCCGTGATATCTCTCACTCTTTCCTTACTTATCACCTCCCATAGAGCTCCAGAGACAAATCTGGCATCCGATCCTCTGACTGATAACCATAGAAATGATCTTATCTGTCCTGGGTATAGAAACATAAGAACAAGAATAGACCATTTAATGCATCAAGCCTGTTCTGCCATTCAATGAGATCATGGCTAATCTGCAGTCTAACTGCATATACCCACTTTTGCTCCATATCCCTTAATGCCTTTGGTTTACAAAAATCTATCAATCTCAGATCTAAATTTAACAATTGATCTTGCAGAGGACAGGTCAAAACATCTACTACCCTTTGCGTGTAGAAATGTTTCCTAATTTCACTGCTGAAACGTCTAGCTCCAATTTATTTGATGATGCCTCCTAGTCATAGTCTCCCCAACCAGCAGAAAGTTTCTCTCGACCTACCCTATCTTTTCCCCTTAATATCTTGAAAACCTCAATCAAATCACCCCGCAATCTTCTAAATTACAGGGAATACAGCCCTATTTTGTGTAATCTCTCCTCATCATCTAACCCTTGCTGTCCAGGTATCATTGTGCTGAATCTATGCTGCACTCTCTCTAAGGCCATTATATCCTTCCTAAGGTGTGCTGGCCACAACTGCACCTAGGCTGTGTTGTACGTCTGTCTTGAACTGTTGTTGTTGTACTTGCTGCAAAGCTATGGTGTCTGGTAATATTAATGTGGTATTGAAGTATCATAGGTCTCTCTTTGATCTAGCCCTATACCAGATGTCATGTTTACTTGATTATTAGGATCACTCAAAAAGGCGTATGATTGCACCTTGATTGCAAGGTGACTGAAATAACAGCAGAATCACTCACTAGCGCATTTGACGCCTAAATATTTGAATCCAAGATGGAGTGTAGGTTGTATGATTTTCTATTTTGCTCTCAATTGCTATCCACTGTCCTGACCCCATTTAGGGGAATGCAATGGAAAACCTCCTACAGTAACTTTATCCTCAATTCCTATCTCCAGATGTGCATCAGCTATGATCTTCCAAAATTCCCTAAATTCTAGTATGGTCCCAGTGGATTAGAAGGTAGCAAATGTAACACCACTATTCAAAAAGGAGAAAGAGAGAAAACACAGAACTACAGGCCAGTTAGCCTGACATCTGTCATCGGGAAAAGACTGGAATATGTTATTAAAAAGGAGTTACACAAAGCACTTAGAAAATAATAAACCAATTAAGCAAAATCAACATAGTCTGACAAGATTGCCCTTTCATAAAACTAATTAATTAGAGTTTTTGAGGATGTACCTAATAGGGTAAATATAGGGGAAGCTATGGATGTAGTATATTTGGCATTCCAAAAGGCATTTGTCAAGGTGCCACATGTAAGTTTGTTATACAAGATTACATAAGGAGTCATGGGTTTGGAGGTAATGCATGGATAGAGGATTTGTTAATGAACAGAGAGCAGACAGTAGGGTTAAATGGGGCATTTTCAGGTTGACAGCCTTTAGCTAATGGTGTGCCACAAGGATCAGTGCTGGGATCTCACTTTTAACAATCTATATTAATGACTTAGATGAAGGTACTAAGAGTACGGTATCCAAGTTTGCTGATGATGCAAAGCTAGGTGGAACAGTAAGTTGTGAGGAAGTCACAAAGGAATATAGACCGGTTAAGTGAGTGGACAATAAGGTTGCAGATGGCCTATAAAGTGGGGAAATGTGAGATTATTCACTTGAGTAGGAAGGATAGAAAAGCAGAATATTTTTAAATGGTGTTTACTTTTAAATGTCGAATTTAAAAATATAGGTGTGAGAAAATTGGCCCTAGATGTTCTTCTTTTGGGCCTCCTTATCTCGAGAGACAATGGATACGCGCCTGGAGGTGGTCAGTGGTTTGTGAAGCAGCGCCTGGAGTGGCTATAAAGGCCAATTCTGGAGTGACAGGCTCTTCCACAGGTGCTGCAGAGAAATTTGTTTGTTGGGGCTGTTGCACAGTTGGCTCTCCCAATGCGCCTCTGTCTTTTTTCCTGCCAACTACTAAGTCTCTTCGACTCGCCACAATTTAGCCCTGTCTTTATGGCTGCCCACCAGCTCTGGCGAATGCTGGCAACTGACTCCCACGACTTGTGATCAATGTCACACGATTTCATGTCGCGTTTGCAGACGTCTTTATAACGGAGACATGGACGGCCGGTGGGTCTGATACCAGTGGCGAGCTCGCTGTACAATGTGTCTTTGGGGATCCTGCCATCTTCCATGCGGCTCACATGGCCAAGCCATCTCAAGCGCCGCTGACTCAGTAGTGTGTATAAGCTGGGGGTGTTGGCCGCTTCAAGGACTTCTGTGTTGGAGATATAGTCCTGCCACCTGATGCCAAGTATTCTCCGAAGGCAGCGAAGATGGAATGAATTGAGACGTCGCTCTTGGCTGGCATACGTTGTCCAGGCCTCGCTGCCGTAGAGCAAGGTACTGAGGACACAGGCCTGATACACTCGGACTTTTGTGTTCCATGTCAGTGCGCCATTTTCCCACACTCTCTTGGCCAGTCTGGACATAGCAGTGGAAGCCTTACCCATGCGCTTGTTGATTTCTGCATCTAGAGACAGGTTACTGGTGATAGTTGAGCCTAGGTAGGTGAACTCTTGAACCACTTCCAGAGCGTGGTCGCCAATATTGATGGATGGAGCATTTCTGACATCCTGCCCCATGATGTTCGTTTTCTTGAGGCTGATGGTTAGGCCAAATTCATTGCAGGCAGATGCAAACCTGTCGATGAGACTCTGCAGGCATTCTTCAGTGTGAGATGTTAAAGCAGCATCGTCAGCAAAGAGGAGTTCTCTGATGAGGACTTTCCGTACTTTGGACTTCGCTCTTAGACGGGCAAGGTTGAACAACCTGCCCCCTGATCTTGTGTGGAGGAAAATTCCTTCTTCAGAGGATTTGAACGCATGTGAAAGCAGCAGGGAGAAGAAAATCCCAAAAAGTGTGGGTGCGAGAACACAGCCCTGTTTCACACCACTCAGGATAGGAAAGGGCTCTGATGAGGAGCCACCATGTTGAATTGTGCCTTTCATATTGTCATGGAATGAGGTGATGATACTTAGTAGCTTTGGTGGACATCCGATCTTTTCTAGTAGTCTGAAGAGACCACGTCTGCTGACGAGGTCAAAGGCTTTGGTGAGATCAATGAAAGCAATGTAGAGGGGCATCTGTTGTTCACGGCATTTCTCCTGTATCTGACGAAGGGAGAACAGCATGTCAATAGTCGATCTCTCTGCACGAAAGCCACACTGTGCCTCAGGGTAGACGCGCTCGGCCAGCTTCTGGAGCCTGTTCAGAGCGACTCGAGCAAAGACTTTCCCCACTATGCTGAGCAGGGAGATTCCACGGTAGTTGTTGCAGTCACCGCGGTCACCTTTGTTTTTATAGAGGGTGATGATGTTGGCATCGCGCATGTCCTGGGGTACTGCTCCCTCGTCCCAGCACAGGCATAGCAGTTCATGTAGTGCTGAGAGTATAGCAGGCTTGGCACTCTTGATTATTTCAGGGGTAATGCTGTCCTTCCCAGGGGCTTTTCCGCTGGCTAGGGAATCAATGGCATCACTGAGTTCCGATTTGTTTGGCTGTATGTCCAGCTCATCCATGACTGGTAGAGGCTGGGCTGCATTGAGGGCAGTCTCAGTGACAGCATTCTCCCTGGAGTACAGTTCTAGGTAGTGCTCAACCCAGCGGTCCATCTGTTTGCGTTGGTCAGTGATTATGTCCCCCGATTTAGATTTGAGGGGGGTGATCTTCTTGATGGTTGGCCCAAGAGCTCTCTTCATGCCATCATACATTCCTCTGATGTTTCCGGTGTCTGAGGCCAGCTGAATATGACTGCATAGGTGTTGCCAGTAGTCGTTTGCGCAACGCCTAGCTGTTCTTTGTGCAGTACTTCTGGCTGCTTTAAGTGCTGCGGATGTTAAATCGCTGGGGGCTTTCTTGTAGTTCAAAAGTGCAATGCGCTTAGCGGCTATGACAGGTTCCAGCTCTTCATTATGAGATTGAAACCAGTCTGCATTTCTCTTCGCACTTTTGCCGTAGGTGGTCAAAGCTGACTCATAGATGGCGTCTCTGATGTGGGCCCACTTGGTCTCAGCATCCCCTGTGGGAGTGTTTTGAAGGGCTGTTACAAGTGAATTTAGAAATTTTTGTAACAGCTGTGGGTGAGAAATTCTGCTCGTGTTGATGCGCGGGTGGCCCTTCTGCTTGGAATGATGCAACTTCTTTGGTCTGAGTCTAACCTTGCTGCACACCAGGGAGTGGTCGGTGTCGCAGTCCGCACTGTGGAAGCTGCGTGTGATTTGATGTAGTAGAGTCATTAAAGCTTGCTTGTCTTTTATCCTTTCCAGTTCATACACCTCAGCCTTTCATCAGTTCCTCCTAAAATTAAAAACAATTTTGCCTGTTATCATAAGACTGATGGGAGAACACGTTATCTCTTCGGACAGATACTTACACATTTCTGGGGTTGTTTGACTCAAGGTTTCAAAATCTTCATTCTCGAAGATATAATTGGCAAATGATAACTTCCTGCAACATTAAAATCATAAAACGAATGACATCAAAACAAAGAACAAAGTCGGAAGCTATCTTACCTTGATCTAACCTTTCAATTTATCTATTTTAATATTTCAAAGCACATCTTTTAGATGATGAGATAAATTGCCTTGTGCTAAGAAAACAAACCATTGACAAATAAGCATTCCAAACAAGTTACACATACTTGTGACAAATATGCAAATAATCTGCCTTAACTGAAAAGTCAGGATTCTATTTTTGATTTGTGTAATGCTGTCAATCTATTCATTTTTATCGTTACTTGGGAAGCCTAAAAGACAATCATATCTGGATTTTTTTAGTCAGTTGAGAAAAGCTTTTTAACTTGTTTTTTCTCAGTTTCTCTCATTAGCTTGAAGTCAATTCATTAAATCTGGCAAATGCTCAATGACCGTCCCTGAATACTGAAATATTGGATCTAATTTTCTTTTCTTTCCCCGCCACCTGAGCACAAGCGAAGGTGACCTCACTCAATTTTGCAGGATCAAGTCATTACCATGGTTCTGACATTTGCCTGGTATGGAAATGCTCTTTGAAAGAGACTTGCACCCAGAAGCACAGTAATGGCAATTGGCTTTGGAACCTTGGATCATAACAGTCCTCAAGTCCGAATGATCCTCTCTGCTGCACGGAGAAAATAAATCACTTGTCTGTTTGGAGGTTAAAAGGAGATTGCTAGTACATCCTTTATAATTCCTTAAATCTCAGAGTGCGGCTCACAGACTCGAAGGCCCACCTCCAATCGATGTTAATGCATTCAGCCATACGCCAGTTAAGAGTCCCTGGAAAATAAGTTAGGATGTGTGTTGACATTATGCCTGTCTTATTTACATGTATTTGAATGCTTCCACCTTTTTTCAGACGTAGGCATTCTGCATCTTCTTCCACCCTGCCTCAGCAAAGCCCCTATGGAGTGCATATGAAGCACAAAGGAGAGGCAAGATCTGACATAGCAAGATTCTATCCCTTTTCCTCTGCTTTGTGCCCAAAAAATAGGCATACTGGGAACACAAAACAGAGGAAAATCAGTTTCACTGAGTTTCGGAACCAATGTACCCTCTAATTTGTTTGGCAGTGCACAGGCAAATTACTTAAGTGTGCGGGCCCTTTAGATTTTTTTGCACAGCCACACAGATGCAGTAACTTAAAGGGGCCAATGTGTGCACAGCCTGTGCGGGATCTTTCAGGTTGCCATGTGGCCACATGGCCTCCCAGTTTGGAGGTAACATTCTTCAGCACCCAACCTTGGAAATGCCATGGATCCAATAGATTTTTACTTACAAATGCATCTAGGACCATGAGGTAGGTTGCAGCACTTTGTAGCTTATTCTCAGTCGCTAGTCACTTTTTGATCATATTAAAATAAAATCAGCAAGGTTTCCAGTTCCCGGTGGAAAGATACCCCAGTGCAAATCAACAACTTCAGTTGTCTTTGTTAACATATTTCCACCGTTCCAGCAGTTGTTTCATCATTATATTGTACACAACATTATTAAATGGACTCTATTTGTACTTATGATGAAGGGTCACTGACCTGAAAGGTTAACTCTGCTTCTCTCTCCACAGATGCTGCCAGACCTGTTGAGTATTTCCAGCATTTCTTGTTTTTATTTCAGATTTCCAGCATCTGCAGTATTTTGCTTTTATCTATTTGTACTTATCCTGTTATCATTCAATTCATCCAGCATTTTTTTTTAAAGGAGAAAGCTAAATCCTTGCTATGTATTTTGTATCTAGGGCTGATTTCACAACATGCCATGGCTTTGATGCTGCTCTGAGGCCACTATGAAGGTACAGCCCTGTAGTTTCTTATGAGTCATGGTGGAAAGTAGAGGGATATTCCCAGTCAGTGACATCACTCTGTTGCTTAGCTGGAGGAGAGAGGTCTAACCTCTCAATCCCCAGACAAATAAAAATATCACAGCTGGATTTTCAAATTGGAGTCAGGAACCCAACGTGCAGATGAATTCCAGGTCCCGACCCCGCGCCTTAGCTCTGTCACTTTCACGATGCTATTTTTAAATGTAAATCCCCTAATTGGACAGAAGGGGAGCTCGGTGCCCAATTACTGGTACCGAGCATCTCCAGGAGGCAGGAGCTGCCTGCCTGGTGCCAGCAGCAAAGGCAATCAGCAGCCTTGTTGGGGGCTGTCGCTGCCTTGCCAAAGAGAGCAGGGCACCTCATGAAAGGGCCGGCAGCATTGATGAAGATGAGAGGGGCCATACAGGAAAAATGCAGATCCAGTGCTAGCACCGGTGCAAGAAGGTCCATTAAAAAAGTTTTAAGACTGTCACACACATCAGAAGTGTGATGATACTACATTCACAGACCAACTCTGAAGCATTATGAGGAAACAAACTTTGTCTTTTAAAAAATGAACCTTTATTTTAAAAAGTGACAATAGTCCAAATGGCTTTTTGTATATCCAAACTGTCTGACAAAGGACAAATCTTCAAAGCAAAAAAGTGTTAATGAAACCCATATTACACCCATCCTAAAAACATTCCAGAATTGAATGTCTTCTTCCAAAACAAAGGAGGTGTGAAGTAGCCATGTCCTGGGTCCATTGTGCGATCACCATGGGATGGAAGCCAGAGTGTCTCCTAACAGGAGGTGAGAGGTGACACAGTTTTATCTTAAAAACAAAGACATCCAGAGAGAGAGACTAACCAGAAGGTGAAGCTGGCATTCCAGCAAACCAGAAAGCACATGCTCTGCTGAAAAAAATCTAACATCTACGTCCACCGTCTTCAACAGAACCTTCAATTACGAGAAATATCCAGTCATCTCAGGCCTGCACCTATCTAGAACTTGAGTCTAAAGAGAATTCAACAGGTTTATCACATCCCTTATCCCCCATAAAAACCCACCTAACTCTTTCCCTTCTCTGTTTCTTGTCTGTGTAGGTGTATGTTTGTATGTGTGTGAGCAAATGCGTGAGTGAATGAGGTGGCGACAATTTCAGGATAAGGAATATTGATCAATAAACAATTGACTTTCTGCTTTTTAAAAGCTACAAGAAAACATGTTGCTGTTTGGTTATTTGTAAAATAAAACACCAAGGGGCTAAACTCAAATACAAATACACTTGCTGCAGTCAGATGGGGAGTTGAACAGCGGGAACCATCCACGGCACACCACATGGCCGAATAAAGACAAAGACAAATAAACTTTATTTTGTCCCGCGGGAAACCCAACAGCTGTGCACTAATGTCTAACAAACTGTTCAGGTTTGCCAAAAAATAGTTTAAATATTCCATTCTGCAACTGACAGGCCCTTAACCAGTGCCTTAAGGAGATTAACGGGCCCTTAATTGGTAGCGAGTAAGTTTCCTGTTCCCTCCCCTGGCCCTTTGAAAATACAAACTGTCCCAGAGGCGCAGGATCCCGAGATGGGTCCTGACCTTACAGCCCTTTGAAAATCCAACCCATTGATGTTTGTTTCAAAGTCAAATCGTATTCTTGTAAGGAGATGAATTAATTATATTCTCTCCTATTAAATGTACGAATACCTTGAATGAAAAGAACTCCGACTAGACTTTTGCCCCACTTCAATCACTGGATTATTAATTGCCTTATCCGGGATTCCTTTCCACATACCCACAACTTTTGAGGGACACTTAGGAGATTAGTTCTTTTTCTTGATGCTTTGTTATGCTCATGTCCATTTTAGTGAAATGCTCATTGTACAACTTAAATAAACTCCTTACTTCTACATTACCCATTCCTCTTATGCCACCATATAGTCCTGAATCGTCTTTTCCCGCGACTAACTCTACCCCCTCCAGCTGCTCATTTCCCCCAAGCCCACCTTCTCCACCCCACCAGCCTGTGCACATAATTATTTGAAGCAACTTTGGGCAACAAATTTACTTCTCTAACCCAAAGATAACATAGTTCTGTATTAATCTACCTGCAGTGAGTAAGGGGGACACACAGGGCTGATTTTCCAAGTTGACACTGCTAGCAGGGAGTCTCGTCTGCCAGCTGTGCACATTGGAAAACTGCTGTCAATACATGGCCGGCGGACCAAGTTCCCTGACAGCAGTGCGAACTCAGAAAATTACCCCTTATTCATTATCTATGCTATAATCAAATAACACATGCTTTACTTTGCATATCTCTAGGCGTGACTTGCAAAAACTTTTTTCCACTCCTGTCAGCAGGAATATGCACCATTCCCCTACCCACCGCAGCAATAGCATAATCTCCAACTCATCGTCAACACCACCACCACCACTGGTTTTTATTATTAATAATATTTTTTCAGAGCTATCAACAACGGGGAAAATGTTAGGAGATTTATCAACAACAGCAACTTGCAGTTATTATAGGTCTTTTAACGTGACATTTTAATGTGTGCGTTTCACACAGGTGTAAAGAAAACGAGATGCCGAGCCAAAGGGGAGGTCAGGTGGCCAAAAGCTTTGTCAAAAGGAGGATCTTAAAAGAAGAGAGTGAATTGGATAGGTGAGGAGTTTATGGAAGGAACGACACACATTGGGTTGGATATTCTTCTCCTGCCGCCGCAAAAAAATATGGCGGCCTGCGCAGGATCTACCTCACAGCTGCTGAGGATAAATGTGCCAGTTGGGCCACGTCTCCCCCAATCACAGCAACAGCGTCAGCTGCCTGTGCACAGCCACTGGAGCCATTTTTAAAGAGCAGCAAGCCCAGCCAGTTCATTTAAATTTTTAAAGGACTACACCCCCAAAGCACCGCATTATAACCTATCGCCCTCTCCACCCCCCCCCACCCCCAAAACACTTACCTTCAAGACTTGACCTTTCCCCTCCAAATGGATCAAAGTGCAGAGTTCACTCCTTCACTCCCTCCCCTCCACCGCTGCACTAAAGATTATAGGTTCCCCCTTCCCCACCATGGTGGCACCTGCTTTCGCTGGACGGGAAAGTGAAGGCGCATGAGTGCCGGCCGCTGCTCAGAAGATCCCAGGAAGGAGGTAAGATCGCAGTGAATGATATTTACATCTATTCATTGCCATTTATTTAAATAGGTAAAGCTGGGGCCCGTCGCTCAGTGGCTTGGGGCCACCACGGAGCCCCGCCGCCGCTGGGAAGATTTGAGCCCAGCACTCCCAACATCGGGCTCTGTGGCGGGATGCTGCCGGAGCGATCTTCTGGCTGCCCGCCTCCCCCCCGGAGCCCGACGTCAGGAACTCAGTAAAATCCCAGCCATTGAGACCTGGGCAGTTGAAGGTATAGTAACCAATAGTGGGATGAAAAGTGAACACAATAAGCTGGAGTCAGATAAAAGGAAAATTCATGGGTGGAGTTTGTAGAAAAGGAGAGGTAAGGTCATAGAAGGATTAAACACAAGGATGAGAATTTTAAATTGGAGGCATTGGGGGAATCAGGAGGCAATGTAGGTCAGCAAGGAAAGGTGTGCTAGGTAATCGGTACGTAGGGCAGGATAGACTATGGGGGCGGCAGATGTTTGAATGAGCTGGGTGGAAAATGGAAAGATAATCATAAGGTCATTGGAGTAATTGAGTATGGAAATGACAAAGACATATATCAGGTCTTGAACAACATAATGGGCTACTTCCACCTCCATGAAGAAAAAGAGCAGGGGAGTTCTCCTTGGTGTCCTAACCAATATTTATCCCTCGATCTGCTGTTCACTTAAATCAAGCCAGGACCAACGTCCTAGCAAATTGAATAACTCGGGCTATAGAGTGGGATTTAAGCTAAATAGTTGGAGGGGGGAAGCTTCAGGTGAGGGGAAATGTTTAAGAGAAAGGACAAGGCAACAGTGATAAAGGTAACCAAAGTGTGACAGGAAGGGACAGAGTGTACAAACATAAGAGTGCATCAGTAAATTGGGTCAGTGTAACGAAAAATTGTAAAAAGACAAAATTAAAGGTTTTTTTTATCTTTATTATACACACATCTGTTACAAGATAGGAAAATTGATGGCACGAATAGAAATAAATGAGTATTATATGATAGCCATTACAGAGACTTGGCTGCAAGGTGACCAGAGTGGGAACTGAGGATTCAAGGAGAATTGACATTTTGAAAGGATAGGAAGAAAGGAAAATTAGATTGGGTAACTCTGTTAGTAAAGGATGAGATCTGTACAATAGTGAGAAATGATCTTTGGCTCCAAAGATCAAGATGGAGAATCCATTTGGGTGGAAATAAGAAATAGCAAAGGAAAGAAGTGTGTGTAGTTTATAGGCCCCCTATCAGTAGCTGCACTGTCGGACAGGGTATAAATCAAGAAGTAATGGGGGCATATAAGAAAGGTGATGCAATAATCATGGGCAGTTTTAATCAAAAATAGATTGGACAAATCAAATTGGCAAAGGTAGCCTTGTGAACAAGTTCATAGAGTGTATTTGGACAGTTTCTTACAAAAAATACTTTATAGAACTAACCAGCCAACAGGCTATTCTAGACTCGGTAATGTGTAATGAGGCAGGATTAATTAATGATCTCCTAATAAAGGATCCTCTCAAGAAGAATGATCATAACATGATAGAATTTCACTTTCAGTTTGAGAGTGAGAAACTTGGGTCTGAAACTAGTATTTTAAACTTAAATAAAGGTAATTGAGGAAATGAAGACAGAGTTCACTAAGGTGGACTGCGAAAATAGGTTAAAAGGTTAGACAGTAGAAAAGCAGTGGTAGGCATTAAAGGAGATCTTTCATAACCCTCAACAAAGATATAATGCATTGATAAGACTGTACGAGCAGGATGAACCATCCGTGGCTAACTAACAAAGTTAAGGATGGTATTTAGACAGGGGAAACGAGGGTTAGAAAATTAAAATAAGGGTTTGGCAGTGCTCAAGAGTATCTATTTCAATGCAAGGAGTATAGCAAATAAAGCAGATGATCTGAGGGCACAGATAGACATGTGGCAGTATGATGTGTTAGCTATTACCGAAACATGGCTTAAGGAGGTACAGGAATGGCAGTTCAACGTTCCTGGTTACAGGGTTTTCAGACGCTATAGGGAGAGGGATAAGAAAGGAGGGGGAGTGGCAATTTTTGTCAAGGAAACTATTACAGCTGTGAGGAGGGATGATATGTTGGAAGGTTCATCAAATGAGGCCATATTGATTGAGCTAAGGAACAAAAAAGGGGCCATCAAACTGCTGGGAGTGTACTATAGACAGTCAGAGGGAGATAGAAGAGCAGGTATGTAGGCAAATCTCTGAGAAGTGCAAGAACAATGGGGCAGTAATAGGGGATTTTAATTACCCCAATATTAACTGGGATAGTTTTAGTGTGAAAGGAATTGAGGGAGCAGAATTCTTAAGGTGCATTCAGGAGAACTTTTTGCCCAGTATGTAGCAAGTCCAACAAGAGAGGGTGCAGTTTTAGACTTAGTTTTAGGAAATGAAGATGGGCAGGTGGAAGGAGTGGCAGTGGGAGAGCATTTTGATGGTAGTGATTACAATTCAGTCAGTTTTAACATAATTATGGAAAAGGACAGAGATAGAACAGGAGTTAGAGTTCTCAATTGGGGCAAGGCAAATTTTACTAAACTGAGGAGTGCTTTAGCGAAAGTGGACTGGAAACAACTACTTGAAGGTAAATCAGTGTCAGAACAGTGGGAGGCATTCAAAGGGGAGATTCAAAGGGTTCAGAGTAAACATGTTCCCACAAAGAAAAAGGGTGACGTGGCCCAAATCTAGAGCCCCATGGTTGTCAAGGAGCCTACAGTGTAAGAAAAGGCAGAAAAGGATAGCTTATATCCGACACTGAGAACTCAATACTACAGAAAGCCAAGAGGAGTATAGAAAGTGGAGGAGTGCAATCAAAAAAGGAAATTAGGAAAGCAAAGAGAGGGCATGAAAGAATATTGGCAAGAAACATCAAGGTGAACGAAAGATGTTTTATCAATACATAAAGAGTAAGAGAGATTAGGCCCATAAAAGACCAAAAAGGTAACTACGTGTAGGAGTGGAAGATATTGGTATGGTTCTTAATGAATACTTTGCATTTGTCTTCACAAAAGAGGGGGACGATGCAGATATTGTAGTTAAGGAGGAAGAGTGCGAAGTATTGGATGTGATAAACATAGGGGGAGAGGAAGTATTAATGGGATTAGTATCCTTGAAAGTTGATAAATCAACAGGGCCAGATGAAATATATCCTAGGCTGTTAAAAGAAGCAAGAGAGGAAATAACAGAGGGTCTGACCATCATTTTTCAGTCCTCATTGGATACAGGTGTGGTGCCAGAGGATTGGAGAATTGCTAACGTTGTACCTTTGTTTAAAAAGGGAGCAAAGGATAGACCGAGTAATTACAGGCCAGTCAGTCTAACCTCAGTAGTGGACAAATTATTGGAATGTATTCTGAGAGACAGGATAAACTGTCACTTAGAAAAGCACAGGTTAATCAAGGATAGTCAGCATGGATTTGTTAAGGGAAGATCTTGTTTGACCAACTTGATCAAATTTTTTGAAGAATTAATAAGGAAGATAGATGAGGATAGTGCAGTTGATGTGGTCTACATGGATTTTAGAAAGGCTTTTGACAAGGTCCTGCATGGCAGACTGGTTAAAAAAAATAAAATCCTATGGGATCCAGTGAAATGCAGCAAGGTGGATACAAAATTGCCTCAGTGGCAGGAAACAAAAGGTAATTGTTGACGGCTGTTTTAGCGACTGGAGGGCTGTTTCCAGTGGCGTTCTGCAGGGCTCAGTACTGGGTCCCTTGCTTTTTGTGGTGTATATTAATGATTTGGACGTAAATGTAGGGGGCATGATCAAGAAGTTTGCGGACGACACAAAGATTGGCCACGTGGTAGATAGCGAGGAGGATAGCTGTAGGCTGCAGGAAGATATTGATGGTCTGGTCAGATGGGCAGAAAAGTGGCAAATGGAATTCAACTTGGAGAAGTGTGAGGTGATGCATTTGGGCAGGTCAAACAAGGCAAAGGAATACATGCTTAATATGAAAGTACTGAGAAGTGTAGAGGACATAAGGGACCTTGCAGTGAATGTCCACAGATACTTGAAGGTAGCAGGACAGGAAAATAAGGTGGTTAAGAAGGCATATAGAATCCTTTCCTTTATTTGACGAGGTACAGAATACAAGAGCAGGGAGGTTATGCTGGAACTGTATAACTCATTGGTTAGGCTACAACTTGAGTACTGCATGCAGTTCTGGTCATCTCACAACAGAAGGATGTAATTGCACTGGAGAAGGTACAGAGGAGATTTATGAGGATTCTGCCAGGACTGGAAAAATGCAGCTATGAGGAAAGATTTGATAGGCTGGGATTGATCTCCTTGGAACAGAGAATGCTGAGGGGAGATCTGATTGAGATGAACAAAATTTTGAGGGGCCTGGATAGAGTGGAGGTGAAGGGTCTATTCACCTTAGCAGAGAGGTCAGTGATGAGGGGGCATAGATTTAAAGTGATTGGAAGAAAAATTAGAGGGGAGATGAGGAAAAACCTTTTGACCCAGAGGGTGGTGATGGTCTGGAACTCACTACCTGAAAGGGTAGTTGAGGCAGAGACCCTCAATTCATTCAAAAGGAGTCTGGATATGCACCTCAAGTGCCATAAGCTGCAGGGTACGGACCAAATGCTGGAAGGTGGGATTAGAATAGGTGGATCGTTTTTTGGCCGGCACAGACACAATGGGCTAAGTGGCCTCTTTCTGTGCCTTAAACTTTCTATGATTCTATGAATCACTATCATGAAAGAAAAGGTACTAGGAAAACTAATGGGACTAAAGGCTGACAAGTCCCCAGGACCTGCTGGCCTGCATCCTAGGGTCTTAAAATAAGTGGTTGCAGAGCTAGTGGATGCTTTGGTTGTAATCTTCCAAAATTCTTTAGATTCTGAAAAGGTCCCAGTGGATGGAAAACCACAAATGTAACACGTCCATTCAAGAAAGGAGGGAGACAGAAAGCAGGAAACTATAGGCCATTTAGCCTAACCTCTGTTATTGGGAAAATGCTGGAATCCATCATTAAAGAAGTAGTCACAGAACATTTAGAAAATCAGAATACAATCAAGCAGAGTTAACATGGTTTTATGAAAGGGAAATCATACTTGACAGATTTATTAGAGTTCTTTGAGGATACAACAAGCAGAGTGGATAAAGGGGAACCAATAGATGTAGTGCATTTGGATTTCCAAAAGGCATTTGATAAGGTGCTACATAAAAGCTACACAAGATAAGGGCTCATGGTGTCGTATTACGAGAGTACTTTTTTATTTGTAAAATATGTTTTAAGTACTTATAGTTGAATTATGGACATTGATTCATCTGGAATTTTGAAGAGATGCTGAAATTTGTGGGAGTTTTTTTTAAAGAAGTTACAAGAAGGTTCCTGGATTTGGCTTGTAAACAAGTTTTACTGGAAGGCACCTGTCTGTGCATAATCACCCAGCAGGGGTTGTTTTTGACTTGGGGAGATGTTAGAGTGCCTGGAACTTGCTGCCAAGGAAGATGGTGGAAGCAGGTACGATAATGACGTTTAAGAGGCATCTTGACAAATACATGAATAGGATGGGAATAGAGGGATACGGTCCCCGGAAGTGTAGAAGGTTTTAGTTTAGGCAGGCATCAAGATCGGCGCAGACTTGGAGGGCCGAACGGCCTGTTCCTGTGCTGTACTGTTCTTTGTTCTTTGTTTATGAAGAAGTGACAGGCCAAGATTTATAGAAGTCAGGAGGCTTAACTGTTTTTAGTTTCAATTCGAACTGTTACAAAAGACAGTTGGTTTTTGCCTGCCAAAGAAGAAGACCCAGCTCTGTCTCTCTCTTGAAAAGAAATCATGCAATTCCAGTGTGTCAGTTTCCTAGTTCCAACCGTATTTGAAGAAACCCTGAAAACTTGTTGCCGCATTTCTGGTGTAAGATCTATCTGAAGCCTCTATTGCAGCATTTCTTGGAAAGCCTAGCCAAACTGATCTTCAACATTGCCTGGAAAGAACTGTTCTAGGAAGATCCCAGTGATAGCCATCTACATGCATTTGGGACACCAAACCAAAAACCAAGGACAAGTATTCTGCTTAGGTTTTTTTTTGTTTTCTTTGTAACAGCACTGTAAACAAAAATCCATTTTTTTCGGTTCACCAGTATACATACGTGTGTGTGTGTCTGAGGGGATAAGGTAAATAAGGGGCTTTAATATTTAAATTTGTGTATGTATGTTTTACTTCATTATTAGTTAAGACTTGTTTTATAATAAACTGATAATTTTGTTGTTTATTAAAGAAACCTGGTTGATGTGTTTTATTCTGGGAAAAATAGTTGATCGTATCGGTGAGTGGGAAAATTTAAATATATGTTGTGACCTGTGGAGAAATGAGACTAAAATAACGGTGCGCTCCACCGGCCTCGGTAGTAACGGTTGGGGGTAATATATTAGCTTGGCTAAAGTTTGGCTAACCAACAGGAAACAGAGTGTTGGGATAAATGGGTCATTTTCAGGTTGCCAAACCGTAACTAGTGGAATGCTGGACCTCAACAATTCACAATCTATATTAATGACTTGGATAAAGAGACGGAGTGTATTGTAGCCAAATTTGTTGATGATACAAAGATAGGTGGGAAAGCAAGCTAGGAGGAGGACACAGAGGGCTGAATTTTACGTGTGCACCACAGTTTACGGCAGTGTGGATCCCGCGTGGATGCGCCGTCCCTGAGCCCCCACGATATTTTGCACGGGGGCTCATTTAAATGGAGGAAGCGAAGTGGTCACCCCCGATGACATAGAGGGGCTGGCCACTGCGTCCCCGGCAACAGCATCCGGCGCCACCGTGCAGGTACTGGTGCCATTCTTTGATAAAAATTTCAATAGAAGTTTAATTTAACTTTGAATCCCCTCTCCCACCCCCTGTCCCCACTGAGCCTGTCTGTACCTTGAGCCTGGTTTAGGTCATTGTCATTCGGGGTGGTGGGGGTGGGGCTCCAGATTCATGTTTCCTTGCTGTTTATTCATCAACAATGACCACTTAATGCGATTGATATGCGCTTGTCCAGTTGCACAGCTATTTGGCTAGACATGTTTAGTCTTTACTGGTTAAAAGGTGAACAGCCTCCTTGGGCTTATCCACAGTCTAAAGACTTTTAAATAAAGGATCTTTACATAGTCTGAAGTAACCCTTTCCATCACTTCCCAACATGTCATGACTTGTACAGACTTTAGCATCATGCTTTGTGGTTATGTTCCATACAGAATACAATTTTAACCATTATACTTAATGATATGACAACTAAGTTCTAACAGTTCTATAATAAAACAAACTTAATCCTACAAAGGCAAATGGAATGTTGACCTTTATTGCAAGAGGAATGGAGTATAAAAGCAGGGAAGTCTTTCTCCAACTGTACAGAGCATGGGTGAGGCCACACCTAGAATGCTGCATACAGTTTTGGTCTTATTTAAGGAGGGTTATACTGGCATTGGAAGCAGTTCAGAGAAGGTTCACTGGGTTGGTTTCTGGGATGAAGGGGTTGTCTTAGGAGGAAAGGTTGAGTAAATTGGGCCCACGCTCATCGGAGTTTAGAAGACTGAGAGGTGATCTTATTGAAACATATAAGATTCTGAGGGGACTTGACAGGGTAAATGCTGAAAGGATTAGATTAGATTAGATTAGAGATACAGCACTGAAACAGGCCCTTCGGCCCACCGAGTCTGTGCCGAACATCAACCACCCACTTATACTAATCCTACACTAATCCCATATTCCTACCAAACATCCCCACCTGTCCCTATATTTCCCTACCACCTACCTATACTAGTGACAATTTATAATGGCCAATTTACCTACCAACCTGCAAGTCTTTGGCATGTGGGAGGAAACCGGAGCACCCGGAGAAAACCCACGCAGACACAGGGAGAACTTGCAAACTCCACACAGGCAGTACCCTGATGTTTCCCTCACGGGGGAATCTAGAATTCGGAAGCAGTGTCAGAACATGACTCAAGACAGAAATGAGGAGGAATGTCTTCTCCAAGAGGGTTGCTAATCTTTGGAATTCTCTACCCCAGAGAGCAGTGGAGGCTGGGTCATTGAGCATATTCGATGCTGAGTTAGTCATGTTTTTGATTTACAAAGGAGTCAAGGGTATGGAGGCAGGCAGAAAAGTGAAGTTTAAGGCCATGAGCAGGTCAGCCATGAACATATTGAATGGTGTAGCAGGCTTGAAGGATCAAATGGATACTCCTGCTCATATTTTTATGTTCATATGTAATCAACATCACGAGAAAATTTATCTGGTCGTTATCACAGTGTGGGAGTTTGCTGTGTGCAAATTGGCTGCCCCTGTTCCTACATTACAACAGTGAACACCATTCAGAAGTACTTCATTGGATGTAAAGCACTTTGAGACGTATGAGCTCATGAAAGGAAATATATAAATGCAAGTCTTTCTGTTTCCCATGACACTGCCTGTCTCTGACCCTGGCTCAACTCATCTGCTGCTGAAACCCTCATCATGACTGAAACCCTCATCCAAGCTTTTGTTACCTCTAAAATTAAGTATTCCAATACTCCCCAAATTTGAGCTTGTACAAACTTCTTCTGTCCATATATGAAATTGGATTAGTCCTGTTCATCCATCACCCCATGCTTGCTGACCTACAATGGCTCCTCGTCCAGCAATGCCTTGTAAAATGTTAATTCTCATTTTCAAATGCCTCCATGGCTTCGTTTCTTCCTATCTCTGTTACATCCTCCAACCCGACAATCAATGATGCCTCTATAATTTCTTTGTTGAACACAGCTTGCTTATTGCAATGCAAAGTACCTTGGCATTGTTTGCACAGATACGCATATGCAGTATTTTACATGGAGTGACTTGTGAGCGACTTGCACAGCACCTCCCAGATTGCTGTGTGTCTGCACGTGCACAGCTTAGAGGGAGCATTGCCAAAACCCTCTTAGATCTCCGCACCCTTCCAATTCCGGCCTCTTGCAAATCCCTCATTTTAACTGCTCCACCATTGGTGACCATGTCTTCGTGTATCTAGGCCCTAAAATCTGGAATTACCTCCCTAAATCTCCCCGCGTTGCGAGCCCTCTCTCCTCCGTTAAAACGCTCCTTAAAACCTACTAAAACCTAACTCTGTGCTAATATCTCCTCATGTGGCTTGGTGTCACATTTTGTTTGATAATGCTCATATAAAGTGTGTTGGAATGTTTTATTCTGTCAAAGGCCTATGGAAATGCAAGTGTTAAGACCGGGTGAGAAAGGGGTCTCAGGGTCCCCTCTAGTTCCTTTCCTGGTTTGGCTATAACAGGGTTTATCTTTTAAAACACAGTGATTTTAGCTTACCCCCATGAGTGAGCCCTGGGCTCACAGCACTCTAACTATACAAAGAACAAGAACTAAAGAACAATACAGCACAGGAACAGGCCATTCAGCCCTCCAAGCCTGCACCGATCTTGATGCCTGTCTAAACTAAAACCTTCTGCACTTCCGGGGTCCGTATCCCTCTATTCCCATCCTATTCATGTATTTGTCAAGATGCCTCTTAAACGTCACTATCGTACCTGCTTCCACCACCTCCCCCGGCAGCAAGTTCCAGGTACTCACCACCCTCTGTGTAAAAAAAACTTGCCTTGCACATCCCCTCTAAACTTTGCCCCTCGCACCTTAAACCTATGTCCCCTAGTAACTGACTCTTCCACCCTGGGAAAAATCTTCTGACTATCCACTTTGTCCATGCCATTCATGACTTTGTAAACTTCTATCATGTCGCCCCTCCACCTCCGTCATTCCAGTGAAAACAATCCGAGTTTATCCAACCTCTCCTCATAGCTAATGCCCTCCAGACCAGGCAACATCCTGGTAAACCTCTTCTGTACCCTTTCCAAAGCCTCCACATCCTTCTGGTAGTGTGGCAACCAGAATTGTACGCAATATTCCAAGTGTGGCCTAATTAAGGTTCTGTACAGCTGCAGCAAGACTTGCCAATTTTTATACTCTATGCCCCGACCAATGAAATCAAGCATGCCATATGCCTTCTTGACTACCTTATCCACCTGCGATGCCACTTTCAGTGATCTATGAACCTGTGCGCCCAGATCTCTCTGCCTGTCAATACTCTTAAGGGTTCTGCCATTTACTGTATACTTCCCACCTGTATTAGACCTTCCAAAATGCATTACCTCACATTTGTCCGGATTAAACTCCATCTGCCATTTCTCCGCCCAAGTCTCCAACCGATCTATATCCTGCTGTATCCTCTGACAATCCTCATCACTATCCGCAACTCCACCAACCTTTGTGTCGTCCGCAAACTTACTAATCAGACCAGCTACATTTTCCTCCAAATCATTTATATATACTACAAACAGAAAAGGTCCCAGCACTAATCCCTGCGGAACACCACTAGTCACATCCCGCCATTCAGAAAAGCACCCTTCCACTGCTACCCTCTGTCTTCTATGACCGAGCCAGTTCTGTATCCATCTTGCCAGCTCACCTCTAATCCCGTGTGACTTCACCTTTTGTACCAGTCTGCCATGAGGGACCATTTCAAAAGCTTTACTGAAGTCCATGTAAACAAAATCCACTGCCCTTCCTTCATCAATCATCTTCATCACTTCCTCAAAAATAACCAATCAGACAGGTTTTCTTAGGTTTAAACAAGAAAGATGTAAGTTTATTAGACTTATTACTCGAACCCAGTTAAAATTATTAAGATTACTACAATATAGATGGGCTGGTAAGATGAGCAGAGCTGTGGCAAATGGAATTTAATCCTAAGAAGTGGTATGTGATGCATTTTGGGAGGACTAACAAGGCAGGGGAATATACAATGGATGGTAGGACTCTAGGAAGTATAGAGAGTCAGAGGGACCTTGGTGTACTTTTCCATTGATCACTGAAGGCAGCAGCACAGGTAGATAAGGTGGTTAGGAAGGCATATGGGATACTTGCTTTTATTACTCAAGGCATAGAATATAAGAGCAGGGAGATTATGATGGCGCTGTATAAAACGCTAGTTAGGCCACAGCTGGAGTATTGTGTACAGCTCTGGGCACCACACTATAGGAAGGATGTGATTGTGGAGAGGGTGCAGAGGAGATTCACTAGGAGGTTGCCTGAGCTGGAGAATTTCAGCTATGAAGAGAGACTGGAAAGGCTAGAGTTGTTTTCCTTAGAGCAGAGAAGGCTGAGGGGGGACCTGATTGAGGTATACAAAATTATGAGGGGCATTGACAGGTTAGATAGGATGAAACGTTTTCCCTTAGCGGAGGGGTCAATAACCGGGGGCATAGATTTAAGGTAAGGGGTATTAAGTTTAGAGGGGATTTGAGGAAAAATATTTTCACCCACCCAGAGGGTGGTTGGAATCTGGAATGCACTGCCTGAATGGGTGGTAGAGGCAGGAACCCTCACAACATTTAAGAAGTATTTAGATGAGCACTTGAAATGCCATAGCATACAAGGCTACAGGTCAAGTGCTGGAAAATGGGATTAGAATAGTTAGGTGCTTGATGGCCGGCACAGACACAATGGGCCAACGGGCTTGTTTCTGTGCTGTATAACTCTATGACTCTAAGATACGCGATGCAACTACGCTAGCATGCATACAAGAGAAACACACACACAAATATATACAGAGGGGAAGAAAGAATTAAAGCGGGGGGCAGGGTTGAAGTAGAGTTTGTAATAAATGGAACATAGATACTGTCTTTTGTCTTTGATGTAATGTCCTTGATTGAAGTTAAGATCTGGAGTTCTCGCTGGGGCCCGGTGCACAATTTCCAACTTGCTTCTCTGGTCCCAGACAGCTGAAGCGGTGCTCTGTCTTGAGGCGTAAGCTGCTACCGTGAGTCCCTGGGACATTTCTTGAGAGAGAGGGAGACATTACTCCTTGGTTCTCAACTTGCAGTCTGTCTCTCTTCTGTGTCACACAATTCAAAAAGACCCCCAGTCTGTCCAGCAGGTCGGTCATGTGACCCTCTCTTTGTTTGAAACAGTAGCTTCTGTGAGGGTTGCTGATTTCAAAGCTTTCCAGACACACTCGGTGGGGGGTGGAGTTCTGGCTCTTAAACAAAGGATGTTGGTCATCACTATTGACCAGACCAATCTTGTTAATTGAATCATTGAACACTCCCATTGTCTCTCTATTCAACTGTCTCTCGGAATGCAAATGTGCAACCATGTTTTCAGCTGCTCAGCTCTGTTTTTTGTAAACAAGCTCTTTGCAATGTTCAGCAAAAAAGTTTCAAAGAGTGTCCTATATGACGAAATTAATATGTTTCCATTTGGAATGTGATTTCTGTCACACAAGTTGTTATTTTTAAACTGATTGACACCAATAGAAAAATAGAAGCTTGCTTTTTCAATCTTAAGGCACATTACCTGCAATTTAATGGAATTTATATAGCTAAAAATTGGATTGCACTGTTATTCGGGTATGGGGATCACAATTCGTTATCTGCCTGCACCAGTTCATGTGGAGGTAGGCAAACATGTAAACTTTGTGCTACCATTTCATTTATGATTGTGGCTTGCAGCTGAGTGTGAGCTGTGCTGCTGGCTGGCTGCACACACAATAGGGGGACGTAACAGCTTCCAAGGATAGCATGTGTTTTAGTTAGTCTCTGGCTCTCAAAGGCAGTCTATCCCTCTTAAAGAGAAGCTGCACTGGTAAACTGAAGGCTATAAATCACGAAATTGGAATGGTCAAAGTGAAGGAAAATGGAACACCAGGCCAGGGAGAGGCTCCAAGACTTTCAGATGTCGTACTGGAGGCACTAATTTTTCCATGGTGGGGGTGGGGAGGAGCAGGAGGCCCGAATATCAGATCTTCCACATGGAGTGGGAGCAGGTTGCAAGGGAGGTAAATGTCAGAGTTGGGCCCCAAAGACATTGCCAGGGGGAAGAGAGAGAGCAGCCGCACACCAGTAATGAGGAAGCACTATCACCTGACCTCACACTCACAGTCACCAGCTCAGATCCTCTTTGTCCCTTTTTTCCCTTTCTTTTCTATCTTTTTGTCAGCCTTGTGCCTGTCTGGCTCCTTTTGTTGTCAGCAGGGGTCCCTTCCAGTTCACCAGCTCTTTGCTGGAGGATCCTCCAAATACTGCAACAGGACTTAGGGACGCAGATTTCACTGTAGGTTGGTGTTTCCCCTCAACCTAGCACATGTGACAACTCCTACAGTACTCCATCACATCTTTGTGGAGTTTTGGCCAGTCAAACTGCTGTCTTATGCGGGCTTTGGTTTTTCATATACCAACATGTACAGCCACTGTAATCTCATGGGCCATTCTTAATATTTCTCTCCAGTACCTCTTCATTGCCACTAACTGGTGAACCATTGTCCACTCTTTGTCCTCAGGTCTGTGAGGAGCACTCCACTTCCTCATCAGTACCTCATTCTTTAAATAGTAGCAGCCAAGGACTCTCTCTGCTTCAATTTCAGACTGGGCAGCCTGTGCTGACTCTCTCAGTACTGGGTCAGCTCGCTGAGCCTCAGCTAGGGAAGATTCATTTAATTCACTCCCTGGGTCTTCTGACTTTCCAAAGAAAGTATCAGACAGACAGACCTCATGGTCATCTGCCTGCAGTGCCAATTTAGTCTCCTCTGGGGGAGCTGATTTGATCATGGCCCGATTCACTACACATTCAGGGAAACTGCAGGGGACAGTCTCCTGCCACTGCCCTGTCTCTGACCTCCTGTGGTCTGTCTTTCACTACTGGGGAAGCTACCACCTTTGCCCCCACCAGATCATTACCTAAGAGCAGATCAACCCCATCCACAGGCAAACTACGGACAATCCCTACGGGCAGCGGTCCCAAAACTAGCTCGCACTCCAAGTGCACCCGGTGTAAAGGTACAGATGTATACTGCCTTCCATTCACCACCATTTTCATATTTACTGCACTCTCTAGGGGAAAGGCCAGGCCTTTTCCCAGTAATACGGATCTAGTGGTCCCTGTGTCCCTGAGGATTACTATGGGCTTACATGCCGCACTCGAGGGGTATGGGGTTACTCTCCCTTAGAATCTATCACTAGAAGTTTAGAACCCTCAAGAAACAAGATGATCAAACTTACCTGGATTTCGAGAGAAATAAGCAGCTGGCTTTTGACCAGTGGCTGAGGACTCTTAAAGTGCAGCCCAGCTATGAAAATCTCAGAGAGGTAATTTTGCTTGAGGAATTTCAAAGCTCTATCCCATTCTCCATAAAGACACATGTGTCTCCCTTCAAACACAAAATCCTGATAACCATCAGGAATCCTATTAAATTTTCCTACCCATGCAGCAGTAGACTTCCTGGACCTTACTATTACTGCAATTAAAGCCACAGCTTGTTCTGTTGTGCTTTCCATCAGGGTTGCTTCTCCTTCACTGAGCAGGTGTGCCCTGATTAACCATACAGGCTTTCTCATAGTTTCCAGCAGTCGGCTCTTAGATGCCCTGCTTTATTACAATGGAAGCACACAGGTCTCCTGGTCTCACCTCTACTTACAGCAACTTCCTTTTTGGCTGGAGGAGGGCCCCCTGTGTCTCCCACTTTTCCTTCTCACCCAGGACTGCTTGGGCTTCTATCACCTTCCCACCCTTTGTCCTTTTTGGATTTATGGGGGTGACAAGGAAAGGTTTTCACCTGGGGAACTGACTTGGAGTTTGAGAGTAGATCAAAGCAAACTCATCAGCCAGAACTGAAGCTTGGCGGGCTCTATGAACTTTTTGTTCCTCTACATGTATCTTTATGGAGAGTGGGAGAGAGTTTTGAAATTCCTCAAGCAAAATTACCTCTCTGAGATTTTCATAGCTGGGCTGCACTTTAAGAGCCCTCAACCACTGGTTAAAAGACAACTGCTTATTTCTCTCAAACTCCAAGTAAGTTTGATCATCTTGTTTCTTGAGGGTTCTAAAATTCTGGTGATAGGCTTCGGGTACTAACACATATGCCCCGAGGATAGCATTTTGGCAGTTCATAATTTGATGAGCTCTCATCTGGCAACAGGGAATAAACCTCACGGGCGTTTCCTGTTAGCTTGTTTTGTAGCAGGAGAGTCTAAGCCTCAGCTGGTCACTTTAACTACCTTGCAAGTTTTTCAAAACACACAAAAAATGCATCCATGTCCCCCTCATTAAATTTTGTAATCAATTGGGAAAATGTTAACAATTCTGTACCCAGCGCTGAATTACGATCCTCCATATTGGCCATGCTTTCACTGGGGTTACTCTGTAGCCCCCTAGTTAACTCAAGCCACCTCACCTCTCTCTCTCCGCATTCCTTCTGGAAGGCTCTCTCTTTCTGTGTCTCCTCTCTTTTTTTTATTCACATTCCTTCTGACAAGTTCTTTCTCTCTCTCTCCTATCTCTCTCTTTCTCTTTCCCTTTCCATGTCTTCTAATTCAAGTTTCCTCTATTCCAATTGTATCTTTTTTATCAATACACTGTCAGAGTCCATTCCTAACCCCGTTTCTGCTTCTTGAGATACAAGGGAAAAATGGTTGGCCACTAGTCTTAGGAGTTCCGACTTCCTAGCCTTGCCACGTAGCGTGATCCCACACTGCTCGGCCATATTTCTCAACTCCTCCATAGACAGTGCTTTTAACTTATTCCAAATTACTTCACCCTGGCTTGGGGAGTTACTGACTTCAGTCACAGACATGTTAGTATTTTAGCACACACAACCACAAGAAAACCTGTATTGAAATCTTTTCTCTTTTGATTGAGATCAATTTGACTTCCCACTTCCAATTTCTCATTTGTTTGTGGGTCAAAACCAGACACTAGCCCCCAAATTTCTGTTATGACCAGGTGAGAAAGAGGTCTGGGGTTCCCTCGCAGCCTTTGCCTGGTTTAACCGTAACACGGTTTATTTTAAAAACATCGTGTTTTAGCTCCTCCACAGGGAATCCTTCTTCACTGCTCTCCAACTGTAAGGCAAGGAAATCAACCAGACAGCATTTTTTTAGATTTAAACAAGAAAGGTGGAAGTTTATTAACCTTAAACTCTAATTTGGTTAACGACAACGACTACGACTACATGATGCGACTATGCTCGCATGCATACGCGATAAACACACACACCGATAGAGACAGAAAAGTAGAAAGAACAAAGGGGAAAAGTTTGAGGCCAGAGTTGGGATCTATTTATGGTCCTTTGAGTTCATTGTAAAGTCTTTGATTGCCGCTAAGTCTTGCCGTTTCATTGGGGCCCAGTGCACGCTTTAAAACTTGTTTCGATGTAGGAGTCTTTTTCCGCTTGAGGTTTAAGTGACTTCAGTGGATCCGAAGATTCGTGAGAGAGAGAGAGAGAGATAGCCAGGAGAGAGGCTCTCTTCTTCCATGTTCAGTTGCAATCTGACCCAAACTGGTCTGTGAGCAGTTTAAAACTAAACCTGGGCCAGCAGGTTAGCCACGTGACTGTTTTTCTTTTAACAAACTCCTGAGTTTGTGGATCCTCCATCTTAGCAGACACCCTGGAATGCTGGCTTTCTTACGTATTTGATGTCTGGTGATCAAAATCCATTTGGGTTAATTGGATCAGGTAGGAGTTCTATTGCCTCTCTAGACAATTATCTCTTAGTATGCAAATTTTTGCAGCCACTGCTGATCTCTTTAAACAATTCATCTCTTCAGTCCAGCAACAGTTTAAAATTAATGTTCATATGATGAAATTAATATGCCTCATTCTTGGCAGGTGGGTTCGTCATGACATAGTTAAGAACATAAGAAATAGCAAGAGTAGACCATCGGCCCATTGAACTTTCTCCATCATTTAATATGATCATGGCTGATCTTGGGCTTCACCTCCACTTTCCTGCCTGCTCCAAATGTTCCTTGAGAAACCAAAAATCTATCTATCTCAGCCTTAAATATATTCAACAATGGAGCATCCATTACCTTCTGGGGAAGAGAATTCCAAAGATTCACAAACAATTGTGTGAAGAAATTTCTCCTCATCTCAGTCCTAAATGATAGTCCCCTTATCCTGAGACTGTGCCCCCATATTTTAGATTCCCCAGCCAGCAGAAACAACCTCTCAGTGGATGTAATGGGTCAATGTTAGTGTGGTGAAGCTGTATCACTGAAATTGGAGCCTGATAATCCGTTCTCTCACAGTCCATCAGTTAAAATGGGTCCAGGATGCTTCGTCCTTGCTGACAGTTGCAGGATGAATGCATCGTGGCTGCTGCTCGAAATGATATTGACAGGGTTTCACATGAACTGCACATTTATGGAATGGAAACCGTTGTGCTTCCTAAACCTCTCCCCGTTGAAAAGGGGATTCGCAAAGCCATATGTGTGCAATGAATGGCAACCTGCAACATCAGGAATTCCCATATCTTGGCAAAGCAGCCACATGCCTGTGCATCCTGCTTGTCCCTCCTTAGTGAAAAATGGGGAATCGCTCTCGTCTGGAGTAGACGGCCTCCACACCTCCTGGATGCTTGGATGGATGGCATACTGGAAAATGTTACTGATGTCTCCTGCTCCGACCTGGAACGACCCAGAGGCATAAAAGTTGAGGTCAACGGTGACCTTGATGGCCACTGGCAGGGCTGTCCTCACCATGCTGTTGAGGCTCCAGGTCAGCAACCACCACCTTGTTGAACCAACGTTGCCTCAGGCTCTGCTCCTGGGTGAGATGTAGGTACGAGGAGTGCTCTGGAAACACCTTTGGTGGGTAGGACCTTCTGTGTAGAGCACTCCTCCTCCTCCTGCCTCCTCACAGAGCTTCCTCTCTCTGCATCCTCAGCTCAATTTCCCACTCGTATGTTGTAAGCACCAGCTGTCAAAAACGAACTTCAAACACATACAAACATATGAATTAGGAGCAGGAGTAGGCCACACAGCCCCTTGAGCTTGCCCTGCCATTCAACAAGATCATGGCTGATCTGATTGTAACCTCAACTCCACATTCCCACCTACACCCAAGAACCTTTCACCCCCTTGCTTAGCAAAAGTACATCTACCTCTGCCTTAAAAATATTCAAAGAATCTCCTTCCACCATCTTTTGAGGAAGAGAATTCCAAAGACTCACGACCCTCTGAGAGAAAAAATGTCTCCTCGTCTCTGTCTTATTTTTAAACAGTGCCCCCTAGTTCTAGATTCTTCCACAAGGGGAAATATCCTTTCCACATCCACCCTGTCAAGACCCCTCAGAATCTTATATGTTTCAATCAAGACACCTTTTACTCTTCTGAAGTCCAGTGGACACAAGCCTAGTCTGTCCAACCTTTCCTCATAAGACAACATGTCCATTCCAGGTATTAGCCTAGTAAACCTTCTCTGAACTGTTTCCAGCACATTTACATCCTTCCTTAAATTAGGAGACAAATACTGTACACAGTACTCCATAGCACAGTACTTGCACAAACTCACCTCAGCAGAAGTAAATCAAAAGCAACTCACCTGCAACATGTCAATAGGCCCTTTAAATAGTGCTGGTGCAGGGCGCATCTCACAGCTGGATGTATGATCTTTGCTGAGTGGCTTGCTAAACCGTTCAGTGGACCTACATGGTCCAAATTTGCAAAATGGGCATCACAGCAACTGGTAGGTTTGTGTATTGTTACACTCTTGCCAATTCTGTTGCTCGCAGGAGATGCCCACCTGAATACCTATTCCGGTGCTGTTGAGGCAGTGCTATTGATCTACGTTTTGTGCCCTATATGTAATTTCACCAGTGTGCATTAAATTACAATCTATTTGCACATGGTTTGTGTTCTTAACATAATGCAACCAATCTTATAATCTAGCAGTATCCTATAGTAGAAAACTGCTTCTCTTGCACAAACACTGCCGTTAAAGAGTTAATTAAGTTGAATCCAGTGTTAGAATTCTAATGAAAATTGGAACAAAGTGGCATGAGAATCCTTGGAGGTCGAATCTCACGCCCTACTCCAAGGAGTCTCATACCACCTTGCTTTAAATTCAGTTCAGGCTTTTAAATCCAAATTCCACTCCAAGTTTAGCAAAGCCCTTTTATTGGTATGCAAACTCGAAACTTGTGACAAGTGAATGCTCTGATAGAAGTATGCATCAGCAGTTTAGGCTGGATAAATTAGGCCAAGGCAACATAGCAGTGGACTGTTAATTTTGACATCTTACAACGTCATATTTTTGTTGTTTGAGCAAATTATTCTCCCCTCACCTTCAAAAGAAAAAACATTTAAATCTTCAGATAAGTAAATGTATCACCTCTGGAATGTGAAAGTATTTGTCTTAATGGATGATTGAAGTCTGATCATAGCCTTACAATAATAGGCAGTATTATTTTAACCTTTCAAAGCAACTATCAAAAGACAGAGATGAATTGATAGGGGAGGAGTCAAAACAGTCAAGTTATGATTGCCCTGCCAGTTTTACATAAGGGATTGTCCATGTCTCAAACACATAGATTTGGTTTCATCAAGTTAAACAAAATGAACATACCTGTGTTCCACCCATTCTCTGCATAATATATTTTCAGTTTGTTACAAGGGTTTCCATTTTTTGTTAAAACTATATTTTAAAAACTGAAAGAATTCCATGGATGCTAGAATCTTGAAGAAGCTGAACTTTGGGTGTTTTTCTTAAAAGAAGTTACCAGAAAGTTTGGACTGAATGTAAACAAGTTTACTGGAAAGCACCCGTTTTCACAGAACCCAGCGGCGGGTTGTGTTGTGACCCTGAAAGAGCTATTTACAAGGAAATGACAAGTCAAGATTTATGGTCGTCACAAGGTTTTTTTCTGAAAAAGGTTGGTTTCATTTTGAACTGGTAAAAACAGACAGTGGGAGTTTGCTTATTGACCTGCCAGGAGAAGATCCAGCCAGCTCAGCTTTCTTTTGAAAACAAATCCTGTGTCAAGTGTGGTTCCTGTTGCCTCCTATATTTGAAGAAATCCTGCATGTTTGCAGAAACCTTGCATCTTTGAAAGAACTTTGCATTGAATGTGTGAGAATTGAAACCTTTGTTGCTGCACACCTGATGTAAGACCAATGTGACACCTTCTGTGCTGAATCTCTTGAAAGCCTACCCAGACTTTTCATCAACATCACCTGGAAAGAACTGTTCTAGGAAGATTCCTAGTGGCAGCCACCTATTCGCCTTTGGGACACCTTGCCAAAACAAAGCACTTCTTTCCATATCTCCTTTTAAGCCTGAGTGGTTTTTTTATTTCTTCTATTTCTTTGTAACAGCTGCAACAAAAATTCCTTTTTTTTTCTGGTTGACCAGTTATGTATGTATGTGTGTGTGTGTGCATGAGGGCTAGGATAAATAAGAGGCTTTAATATTTCAATTCACGTGTATGTTTGCTTTATTATTGGTTAAGACTTGATTTATAATAAATGGATAGTTTTGTTGTTTATGAAAGAAACCTGGTTAGTGTGATTTATTCTGGAGGAAAATAGAATATCTTATTGACTGTTTCGGTAAGTGGGAAAATTTAAATATATGTTGTGAACTGTGGAGAAGTGGGACTGAATTAACAGTGCATTTCTCCTGCCTTGGTCGTAACAAGTTACAGTTTCAAAGAAAACTTACTTGACACTTTAACCTGGAAGTGGCAATGCTGGGTGAGAAGGCATTGCTGGGCATAGTGTGGCTACAATTGGACAAGTAAAAGTGAAATAAAGCAGCAGCAGATGGAGTATAATGTGGGAAAATGTGAAGTTGTTCACTTTGGCAGGAAGAATAAAAAAGCAGAGTATTACTTAAACTGAGAACAACTGCACAACTCCGAGTTGCAGAGGGATCGAGGTGTTCTAGTGCATGAGGCACAAAAACTTAGTATACAGGTACAGCAAGTAATAAAGAAGGCTAATGGAATGCTATCCTTTATTACAAGAGGAATTGAAAATAAAAGTACGGATGTTATGCTTCAGTTAAACAGGGCATTGGTGAGACCACATCTTGAATACTGTCTGCAGTTTTGGTCTCCTTATTTAAGGAAAGATGTGAATGCTTTGGAGACGGTTCAGAGGAAGTTGACAAATTGATACCTGGAATGAGCGGATTGTCTAATGAGGAAAGGTTGGACATACTGGGCTTGTTTTCACTGGAGTTTAGAAGAGTGAGGGGAGACTTGATTGAAGTATCTAAGATCCTGAATGGTCTTGACAAGGTGGATGTGGAAAAGATGTTTCCTCTTGTGGGGGAGTCCAGAACTAGGGGGTGCTGTTTTAAAATTAGGCGTCACCCTTTTAGGACAGAGATGAGGAGAATTTTTTTCTCTGAGGGTTGTGCGACTTTGGAACTCTCTGCCTCAGAAGGTGGTGGAGGTGGGGTCATTGAATATTTTTAAGGTGGGAAGATAGATTCTTGTTAGGCAAGCGAATCAAAGATTATCGGGGTAGATGGGAGTGTGGAATTTGAGACACAAACAGATCAGCCATGATTTTATTGAATGGTGGAGCATGCTAGAGGGGCCGAATGGCCCACTTCTCCTTATTCTATGTTCGTTTGCAGTTTCAGAGAGCTGGACAATGAATCAATGGCACTGGAAGAGGATGATGTAGTTCAACCATGCTGAAGGCTGCATAGAGGCCTAGGAAGAACAATGCACAACAGTCACAATCACAGAGAATGTAATTCCTGACTTAGATTGGTTGATTTCAGTGGCAGGAAAAGAAACTTGATTGTGGGATGTTGTGGGAGAGATTGGAGGCAACAACATTCAAGGACTTTGGAGAGAAAAGGGAAATTGAAGATGAAATGGCACTTAGGAAGGAAAGAGAAGCAGAGTGTAGGTATTTCAAGGGGTCGATGACAGTGGTTTTGAACAGGAAACTGTTTGCAATAACATCTAGCATAAGTGCCAGCATGAAAAGTTGAGTGGTCAATAACTTACTGAGAATGGGATCAAGGGAGCAGAAGTCACAGGCGAGATAATCTTCTAGATGCCGGGAGGGGGTCATGAGGATCATACTACATTGAGAGGCAGGTCTCAGGACTACCATAGGAGCGGCAGCAAGTGAAAGTTTGGCACAGGGACTGAGGTAGATAGGGGAGCACTTTTTCCCCAGCCAGGCACATTAAAGCGGATCAGAGTTTCTTTTTAAAAAAAGACGAAATGAATGAGACCTCAGCAGCCCTATTCAACTTCACCTACTCACTGCAAAACTATCCAATGAATTGGCGCTTTCTTCCTTCCAACCCCCTCCCCTCAGGAAGTTCCCTCTCAAGTTGTCACTGGTTGCTGGGGCTGGTGAGCAGTGAGTGGGTTATCTTGCTGTCATTCAGCTCAGCTTGTGGAAGTTGGAACGCTGCTGGCGTTCTGTGTCCCCGGGCTACGTTCGGATCTGGAACGTCAGGTGAGCGCGCGGAGCAGGAGGCTTGTCTGAATGACGCGGGATGATTTCAGGAGCTTAACTTTGGCTTCTTGGACAGTTCAATTCTTTCGCAGAGACATAAAAAGACACCAAAGTTGCAAGGAGGAGGCACGGCTTTGGGCCCGGAAGTGGGGAAGGCACGGCGATGATGATGGCATCGGGGATGAAGAGGAGTGAATCAGTCCATCCTCGCTGCCCAATTACACCGCTCAGGATGGAGAGGCACCTGCTACAGAAAACACACAAAGGTTTCCAACTCGACACTAATGTGGGCTTTAACTTTTCATTTGTAGTTAATGACCATAGAATGGTCCACACGGTGCCTGTGCAGGCTCTTTGTTCGAACTATTCAATTAGCTGCACTCCCCTGCTCTTTCCCCATGGCCCTGTAAATACTTTCCCATTCAGGTATTTATCCAATTCCCGACTGAATCTGTTTCGACGATCCTTTCTGGCAGTACATTCCAGTTCACAACAATGCACAGTGTAAAAAGTGCTTCCTCGTGTTATTTTTGGTCTTCACAACATGAAGCTGGTGGACATGGATACCTCTGATTTGTTGGGAAAATACCGGCCAGTTTGATGTAGGTACCATTATTAGTGTATAAATAACCCATCAATTTGTGGCTAGGTAAAGAAACACAGGGCAATTTTATGTTCTCGCTGTGGAGGAGGGGAGGACATATAGTTGGGCAGGGTAGGGGGCTGCCACCTTCCTGCCTCCACCCAAATTAAGTGTGGGGCAGGAAGGCCTGTGAATGGCCTTCCAGGCCCGTTGTCAATTGAATCCCTTAAGGTGGCAATTAATGCCCAATTAAGGGCCTCATCCGCGCCGCTGGTATTGGCCTGGGGCGGACAGGCCTGTTGCCACACGGGGAGCACACCAGCAAACCCATGCGGGTTGCTTACCAGCTCTTGTGGGGGAAGGGTAGCCCTTTGTTAAAAGGCACAGTGCCTGAACGAGGGATCTGGCATCAAGAAAGGGAGGGGGTACCTGCTGAGACCTGCCCTACACCCCCTCCCCCGTGACCCCCCCTTCACCCCCTTCCCGTTACCCCCATTCACCCCTCTATGCCTCCCTCCCCCACAATCCTCCTCAGACCCCTCCCTCAACCCCCCCCACACACTCCTCCCTCGTGACCCCCCCCTACACCCGCCAGCCTGCACGCCCCCCTCCCCCACAACCCACCTCCCTTCTCCGTGGGTCCTTAATCCGATGGAAGGCCCGCCATTGTCCATTTAAGTGCCTAACTGTCACTTAATTCGGCAAGCCTTTCCCAGAGGAGGCACGCTGAGCTTTCACTGGTGCTTTAGCTGGTGGTCAAAACACCCGTCGCCAAAATAAAATTCCAGCCACTTTGAATCTCCACAAATTGTTGAATGATTTGCGCCACTTCGCTTTTAGCCTTGTGCGAACGGGAGCTTGTCATTAACCTCTCTGGCCCAGAAAGGGAACCATTCTAACTGTGGAATCTCATTCCTGCAGGCAATAACTTGTTTCTGGAGATTTTTGAAATTTATAATTAACTTCTTTCTTTTCTGTCTCTTTTTCTGTCTCAGTTCAATCTATCTTTTCCTTATTTATCTTTTTGTATCTAATTTGACTGAAATTCACACTCTCCTTTTCTGCCATTCTTCTGCTTTCATATCCTTAAACTTTTGTCCTCCTTTGTTCCCAGATGACCCATTGACCTTGTCAGTTTGCACTTCCAGCAATTTGTGATGTGAAATGTTTTTGTGCTGAAGGGTGAGGAAAGACCTCTAATAAATGAGATGGGCTGATATGTTTATACTCTTTCATCCCCTGGGTGTGTATCAGAGGTCGATTCATGATGAGGCATTTGGGGACAGCTTCTCCAGTTATCTTGTAGATTTTGTCAGAGCCACCAGGGGATTCTCCAATTTGCTTGTTCTATGTACCAGCTGACGAAAGATGGACATAGAATTGTGGGATCTGGGTCACTTCCTGCAGGTTATCAGACGATACATTTAACTCTGCTGTGTTGTTGGATGAAGAGAGGTGCCTTGAGTATTTTTTCTGACCAAATATGTGATTTTATTTTTTTGACCATATTTTCCCTGCAGCTTTCTTGCTTTTTCTCTGTTTTTCATGGTGCCCACAGACTTTAACACGGAAAGCAGCACAGCTGTGCTCAGTGCTATCCTTACTAATGTAGGCTGAGAGCACCTTTAGAATTAGAATTAGAACATTACAGCGCAGTACAGGCCCTTCGGCCCTCGATGTTGCGCCGACCTGTGAAACCATCTGACCTACACTATTCCATTTTCATCCATATGTCTATCCAATGACCACTTAAATGCCCTTAAAGTTGGCGAGTCTACTACTGTTGCAGGCAGGGCGTTCCACGCCCCTACTACTCTCTGAGTAAAGAAGCTACCTCTGACATCTGTCCTATATCTATCACCCCTCAACTTAAAGCTATGTCCCCTCGTGTTTGCCATCACCATCCGAGGAAAAAGACTCTCACTATCCACCCTATCCAACCCTCTGATTATCTTATATGTCTCTATTAAGTCACCTCTCCTCCTCCTTCTCTCCAACGAAAACAACCTCAAGTCCCTCATCCTTTCCTCGTAAGACCTTCCCTCCATACCAGGCAAGATCCTAGTAAATCTCCTCTGCACCCTTTCCAAAGCTTCCACATCCTTCCTATAATGCGGTGACCAGAACTGCACGCAATACTCCAGGTGCGGTCTCACCAGAGTTTTGTACAGCTGCAGCATGACCTTGTGGCTCCGAAACTCGATCCCCCTACTAATAAAAGCTAACACACCATATGCCTTCTTAACAGCCCTATTAACCTGGGTAGCAACCTTCAGGGATTTATGCACCTGGACACCAAGATCTCTCTGTTCATCTACACTACCAAGAATCTTCCCATTAGCCCAGTACTCTGCATTCCTGTTACTCCTTCCAAAGTGAATCACCTCGCACTTTTCCGCATTAAACTCCATTTGCCATCTCTCAGCCCAGCTCTGCAGTCTATCTATGTCCCTCTGTACCCTACAACATCCTTCGGCACTATCCACAACTCCACCGACCTTAGTGTCATCCGCAAATTTACTAACCCACCCTTCTACACCCTCTTCCAGGTCATTTATAAAAATGACAAACAGCAGTGGCCCCAAAACAGATCCTTGCGGTACACCACTAGTAACTAAACTCCAGGATGAACATTTGCCATCAACCACCACCCTCTGTCTTCTTTCAGCTAGCCAATTTCTGATCCAAAGCTCTAAATCACCTTCAACCCCATACTTCCGTATTTTCTGCAATAGCCTACCATGGGGAACCTTATCAAACGCTTTACTGAAATCCATATACACCACATCCACTGCTTTACCCTCATCCACCTGTTTGGTCACCTTCTCGAAAAACTCAATAAGATTTGTGAGGCACGACCTACCCGTCACAAAACCGTGCTAACTATCGCTAATGAACTTATTCTTTTCAAGATGATTATAAATCCTGTCTCTTATAACCTTTTCCAACATTTTACCCACAACGGAAGTAAGGCTCACAGGTCTATAATTACCAGGGCTGTCTCTACTCCCCTTCTTGAACAAGGGGACAACATTTGCTATCCTCCAGTCTTCCGGCACTATTCCTGTCGACAATGACGACATAAAGATCAAGGACAAAGGCTCTGCAATCTCCTCCCTAGCTTCCCAGAGAATCCTAGGATAAATCCCATCTGGCCCAGGGGACTTATCTATTTTCACACTTTCCGAAATTGATAACACCTCCTCCTTGTGAACCTCAATCCCATCTAGCCTAGTCGCCTGAATCTCAGTATTCTCCTCGACAACATTTTCTTTCTCTACTGTTAATACTGATGCAAAATATTCATTTAACACTTCCCCTACCTCCTCTGATTCCACACACAACTTCCCACTACTATCCTTGATTGGCCCTAATCTAACTATAGTCATTCTTTTATTCCTGATATACCTATAGAAAGCCTTAGGGTTTTCCCTGATCCTATCCGCCAATGACTTCTCGTGTCCTCTCCTCGCTCTTCTTAGCTCTCCCTTTAGATCTTTCCTGGCTAGCTTGTAACTCTCAAGCGCCCTAACTGAGCCTTCAAGTCTCATCCTAACATAAGCCTTCTTCTTCCTCTTGACAAGCGCTTCAACTTCTTTAGTAAACCACGGCTCCCTCGCTCGACAACTTCCTCCCTGCCTCACAGGTACGTACTCATCAAGGACACGCAGTAGCTGCTCCTTGAATAAGCTCCACATTTTGATTGTTCCCATCCCCTGCAGTTTCCTTCCCCATCCTACGCATCCTAAATCTTGCCTCATCGCATCATAATTTCCTTTCCCCCAGCTATAATTTTTGCCCTGCGGTATATACCTGTCCCTGCCCATCGCTAAGGTAAACCTAACCGAATTGTGGTCACTATCACCAAAGTGCTCACCTACATCTAAATCTAACACCTGGCCGGGTTCATTACCCAGTACCAAATCCAATGTGGCATCGCCCCTGGTTGGCCTGTCTACATACTGTGTCAGAAAACCCTCCTGCACACACTGGACAAAAACTGACCCATCTAAAGTACTCGAACTATAGTATTTCCAGTCAATATTTGGAAAGTTAAAGTCCCCCATAACAACTACCCTGTTACTCTCGCCCCTGTCGAGAATCATCTTCGCTATCCTTGCCTCTACATCTCTGGAACTATTTGGAGGTCTATAGAAGACTCCCAACAGGGTGACCTCACCTCTCCTGTTTCTAACCTCGGCCCATACTACCTCAGTAGACGAGTCCTCAAACGTCCTTTCTGTCGCTGTAATACTCTCCTTGATTAACAATGCCACACCCCCCCCTTTTTACCACCTTCTCTGTTCTTACTGAAACATCTAAATCCCGGAACCTGCAACATCCATTCCTGCCCCTGCTCTACCCATGTCTTCGAAATGGCCACTACATCGAGATCCCAGGTACCAACCCATGCTGCAAGCTCACCCACCTTATTCCGGATGCTCCTGGCGTTGAAGTAGACACACTTTAAACCAGGTTCTTGCTTGCCAGTGCCCTCTTGCGTCCTTGTAACCTTATCCCTGACCTCACTACTCTCAACATCCTGTACACTGGCACTACAATTTAGGTTCCCATTCCCCTGCTGAATTAGTTTAAACCCCCCCGAAGAGCACTAGCAAATCTCCCCCCCAGGATATTGGTACCCCTCTGGTTCAGGCGAAGACCATCCTGTTTGTAGAGGTCCCACCTACCCCAGAAAGAGCCCCAATTATCCAGGAAACCAAAACCCTCCCTCCTGCACCATCCCTGCAGCCACGTGTTCAACTCCTCTCTCTCCCTATTCCTCGCTTCGCTATCACGTGGCACGGGCAACAACCCAGAGATAACAACTCTGTTTGTTCTCGCTCTAAGCTTCCACCCTAGCTCCCTGAATTTCTGTCTTAAATCCCCATCTCTCTTCCTACCTATGTCGTTGGTGCCTATGTGGACCACGACTTGGGGCTGCTCCCCCTCCCCCTTAAGGATCCCAAAAACACGATCCGAGACATCACGAACCCTGGCACCTGGGAGGCAACATACCAACCGTGAGTCTCTCTCGTTCCCACAGAACCTCCTATCTGTTCCCCTAACTATGGAGTCCCCAATGACTAATGCTCTGCTCCTCTTCCCCCTTCCCTTCTGAGCAACAGGGACAGACTCTGTGCCAGATACCTGTACCCCATTGCTTACCCCTGGTAAGTCGTCCCCCGCAACAGTATCCAAAATGGTATACCTGTTGTTGAGGGAAATGGCCACAGGGGATCCCTGCACTGCCTGCTGGTTCCCTCTCCTTCCCCTGACGGTAACCCATCTACCTACTTCTTTTACCTGAGGTGTGACTACCTCCCCATAACTCCTCTCAATAACCCCCTCCGCCTCCCGAATGATCCGAAGTTCATCCAGCTCCAGCTCCAGTTCCCTAACGCGGTTCTCGAGGAGCTGGAGTTGGGTGCACTTCCCGCAGATGCAGTCAGCAGGGACACTCTTGGCGACCCTTACCTCCCACATTCTGCAGGAGGAACATACAACTGCCTTAACTTCCATTCCCTCTATTCTAAATTCCCAACAAATCTACTGAAAAACCAAAAAAAAATGTCAAAACTTGTTAGGTTAGCAATCCAATGGACAGAACTTCTTAAATACAAAGCTTACCTTATCAACACAACAGAGTCCTTTTTTTTGGTTAGAGGAGGAGGGTGGGTGGGAGACACTACACGTGTAGTGTCTCGGGTACAGCCACCACCCAAATATAGTTGGATAGTTAATTTTTATTGCAAATCTTGCTTTGCTCCTCGTTGCGTCTGACTTATGTACTTTCCCATTGTTTTACAAAGTTTTTTATTACAATGGCTTTTGTTTTGTTTATCCAATTCCCTGCTCCAGTTTTAACCTTTCTACCAAGCGGATCATTTGTATTTTCCCTTTTTTTATCTGGTACAATTGAATGCTGACAGAAGTTCTTTGTTTCAGAAGCAGGGGGCACTGATAAATGTCTATTTCCATATAATCATACATGTTTACAATGCAGGAGGAGGCCATTCGGCCCCTTATCTCTGCACTATTTTGTTTTGGTAGAGCAATCCAGAACTAATCCCAGTGCCCTGTTCTGTCCTTATAGCCCTGTATCGTCACCTGCTTCAAATATTTATCCAGTTTTCCTTTTTAGAAGTGGTTTCTGCTTCAACTATTCCTTGTGTCAAAGTATTCCATGCTCCAAGAGACCACAGTAGAAAGGAATTTCTCTGAACTCGTCTCCTCACTTTTAGCTTTTAAATTGATCACTCATCATTTAAGGAATTGACCTTCTTACTATTCATTTTATTAAAACATTTCATAATTTTAAAACCCCTTAAAAAAACTCATCTTGCTTTTCTCTGCTCCAGTCGAAGGTGTCCCAGTTTCTTGTCTCCTCTCATAACCAGTGGGCCAGAATTTGCTGGAGCGGGGTATTTTGTGGTGTGGCCAGTTAGTTGAACTTTTTCCTGTACTCCTGCTTCAAAATGTTTTCCATGTATGTTGCTGGAATTGCAAACTGATAATGGTGGCAAGGGCAATGGGGCATCTGGGATGTTAATGAATGACAGAACAACATTGTATCTCCTTAACCAATGACTGAGAAATAAACAGAGGAAGGACTGAGAAGGAGGGTGAATTAGAGTGGATGAATTCAATGTCAAATCAGGTACAGAAGGAAAGATTATATTGAGAAAGAGGAAAAAAGATCAAAAGGAAAAATAAGAGCAATTAAAACACTTAAGATTTGACACAGTGGCACAGTGGTTAGCACCGCAGCCTCACAGCTCCAGCGACCCGTGTTCAATTCTGGGTACTGCCTGTGCGGAGTTTGCAAGTTCTCCCTGTGTCTGTGTGGGTTTCCTCTGGGTGCTCCAGTTTCCTCCCACATCCAAAAGACTTGCAGGTGATAGGTAAATTGGCCGTTGTAAATTGCCCCTAGTATAGGTTAGGTGATAAGGAATATGGGATTACTGTAGGGTTAGTATAAATGGGTGGTTGTTGGTCGGCACAGACTCGGTGGGCCGAAGGGCCTGTTTCAGTGCTGTATCTCTAAATAAAAAAATAAAATATTACTAATTGCTAGACCTCACTTTCTCTAGTGAGTTTAATGGTCAGTTAATATGCAACGGTGCAACTTCATGAAATTCATAGGGAGCTTAAGCATGAGCTCCTATTTTTGAGAGGCTGGCGGCAGAGCAGTGCAAGTTGTCCAGCAATTTGTGTTGATTTGCAATTCACGGGGCATCTCTTCCTTACCACAACTTGCTGGCTGATTTTACATATAATAATGTGTATAAACTCTGGCTCGTGGTTTCCCATTCCTGGCATCATCCTGCTGAATCTGCATTGTACATTCTGTGTAGTTTCAGTGCTCTTTCTGCAGTGAGACTGACTATTGTTTTGTGCAAAGATTGCTTCTTCTTTCCATTTTACAGTCAAGTCTGTCAGTATGTAGTTAAGGGAATAAATCCATAGTTCTGATAGGTTGGGCTTATCATCCAATAAAATTCACATCTTAAATTATTCCTGCCCAATACAGAGGAGACAAGAATTTGTTAGATGCAACACCTCAGTGTGTCTGAGACAGTTATATTGTAACTTGAAGTTAATACAAAAACTAGAACACCAGATCTGATTTGGGATAATCTTAGAAAGATGAGGAATGAGCTTGCTGAGGTGAGGGGTGGAAGGTGAAATTAGCACATAGCACTGTAGAGCAATAGTGGGATTTTAAAAAGATTGCAATCCCTAGAATAAGTTTATTGCATTGGACTGAAGGACACTATAATTAGTTTTAGAATGCATGGATAAATAAAGGTTAAATAAAATTAAAGAACAGGTGAAAATCAGAAAAGAGGTTAAGAGCAGAATAAGAAAAGACGAGAGTACGACAGAAACATATCAAAAAACATCAGAAGGAACAGTAAAATATTTCACAAATATATCAGTAGAAACATAATGGCTAAAAGTAAGGTTCAATCCAGAGAGGAGAGGGTTTTCAACTTGTAGGTAACAATCAAAAAATGGTAGACGTACTTAAGTACGTTGCATCAGTCTTTACTACAATGAAGGATATTGGAACATAAGTGAATCCTGAAGTGGCTGAGAGCAAGAGGAACGATATAAAGAAGGAAGGAACTTGTATTTATACATGGCCTTTCATGACTTCAGGACATGCTAAAGCACTTTACAGCCAATGAGGTACTTTGAAATGTAGTCACTGTTGTAATCTTGGACAATACAGAAGCAAATTTATACCAAGCAAAGTCTGATAAACTGCAATGAGATTGTGAACAGATCATCTGTTTTAATATGTGTTGAGGAATAAATATTGGCCAGGACAGCGGGGCGAACTCCCCTGTTCTTTAAATAGTGCCATGGGATCTTTTACACCCACCCAAGAGGGCAAACAGCCCTTATTTTACATTTTGTCCAAGAGACAGCACTTTCTACAGTGCACCACTCCCTCATTACTATATTGAAGTTGTGCGTTCAAGTTTCTGGAGTGGGACTTGAGTTGGCAATCTACAGACTCCAATAAGAGCCCTGCCATTGAGCCAAGCCTGACATCTGATATGATTGAGAAAAAGAAAATTTTATATGTTAGGCTGAAGGAAGACAGAGGCACATAGCCCAATGGGATATATCTTAGGATCTACTGGTAGATAAATCATAAATTATAGCGCTAAGATCTATTAATAAAAACAACGTGGAGTGTAAACAAAGTAACGACAAGGATTTAACTTTATATGCATTTCCTCCTCACCACCCCAAGCCCCAAACTCCATGGTCCGTGTGTTTGGACATCTCTGTTTTAGAGGGTGTTACTTAGCTATAAAATTATTAAAGGAAAAATAGGACACATGCACAGATAGAGATAACTTACTGTGCAAGCTACAACTGGCTAAAGTGGTCTCCATCGTTATCCTTTTTATCAGAGGTTATTAACTTCTATAATTAGCCTTCCTATTTGTTTTATGTAAGAAAAGTTGGGAGTGAATTAATGTTTTTTGCAGCACGTTTGTTATCTGGCCAGTCTATTGATGCATGAGCTCTGTGAGTGCTGCATTCTTTATTACCTGTAGGTTTTTAATCAATTTTTACAAGCCTTAAAATGGACAATTCTAGTGGGTGGCTAATCCACCCTTGTGACTTGAGCCAATAATTCGATAAACTCCAGTGCTGTACCAAAGGCTGAATTGCCAAAAGTGCCATGCTTGGGATGAGTTGTTTAAACTGGAATTCAGTCTGCACATTCAAGTGGCTGCTAAAGATCCCATGAAACTGTGTTGCAGTACAGGGAGTTCTCCCTGACCAGCAAAATAAAGTTTCACTGGTCATTCATCGTGTTTGTGGGATATTTAGTGCAGAATGGCTCCTGTGTTTACTGCCTGCATAATAGTCACTGCACTTTTCAAGTTAATTTATTCTTTGAAGCATTACAGATGTTTAATTATGATGAAGCACTGTTGTGTAAATGCAGGCATTTGGTATTTTGCAGTCCACTCATTGTATTTTCAGTTCATACGTTGCCTTTCAGTTCCTCTTTGTATTCAGCTTTGGACTTACTCAACTATTTTACTAAATAGATTTACAAATTACTGGGAAGAGAGAAAGTTGTCCCTGTCCCTTCCAATACAGATTTGTCCCGCTATCCAGAATGTCTCCTCTCGGTACTGTGGATGACGTCCTGAAGCCTGCCTCGAGTAGATGATTATCCTGGGTTCCAGAGAGCGTAGGTTAATAGATTTTCTGTTCCTTTCATTTATATCTAATGCTTTATAGGGTGGTTGTGTGTGCCCAAAGCGCTATCAGATACTGTGATATGCTCCTGGCATTTGATGACAGCCTGCTGCCGAGGCACTCCTTAATGCTCTTACTACAGTTAATAACTGGTTCCTATGGTTAGTATCTTGCTATCGTCAGAGGTAACTCTCTGACATGGCTAAAGTGACTGATCACCAGAGGCCACTGTTTTCGTTTGGAGTTGATGTAGCACTTGGTTTTTACAAGAGTGCATTGTTTGGTATCTGGGCCAAACTGATGTCAACTTGCTGAGGAGTTTGTTTGTCTGCATTAGAGTCCGCTCAAAAATGCCACTGGACTGCCTTAACTCGTAACTGTAATTAATGTATCTGGAACTAATGCTTATTGCTTGGTCCTCTGCACAAGGCTTCCTAATATAAAATTTGCATCGTTTGATAGTATAATGCCACAGAAAATTTAAACCGTACTTTTAAGTTGGTAGGTGAGAGTTAGAATATATTCCTAAATGCTGCATAATTGACCTTTAATTGATATAGTTTATTATTTAAAATTTTCATGTTCTTTAACAGTTTTTCAAAGGAATAAAGTTCACTTTGATTCTTGCAGGCTAAGATTATTTTCTGTGTGTACCTTTTTTCTACAATCTTATCTTGCTCCCTCTCACAATTCCACTTTATCTAAAATAATCTGTCACCAGCACAGCAACTATCAGTCCCATATAAAGGACTTGAATGCTCAATTGTAAAATAGTGAAGATAGGAACAGGATCTTGTAACCTAGCAATAACTTTGGGTAGTCATTATATTTGTAGTAATTTTTTAATAGTGTGGTAAAAATGTTGTTAGTCAATGCTTATAGGGGAGAAAAATTGCAAGTTAATACAGAAACACATTGTACACAAAGGTTCCATCTAAGAAGTTAAACAATAATGTATTGGTTATGTGCTAACTGACTTTCTTGAGGTGTACTTAAATCTGTTTTAAAGGTTGATCTGTTTTTAAGAATTGGGCAGTTTTTCAGTCAATGTTCATTCTTTAGTGGTGTTGCACAGCACTTGACCCCAGTCTCTCCATTTACATTTCCAGCCAGCCCTGTTTTCCATCAAATGCTGAGCACAGTCTGAGCTGCTGAATCCTGTGGTAGTTCATAAGATTCACAAAACATCTATAACACATTTATATTATTCTTGCAGACGATGGTGCAAAGATGACCTGGCCTGAAGTTTACGTTTGATTGCGCTTTTTTTGTTATTGCAATTCACCCAAAACCGACGTGAAAGATCAAGGAATTTTAAACACAAATTAAATTCAACACAAATCGAGTTTCCATGATGTTTTGCGTTAGTTTAAAAAGACATTATGCTAGAAGCTGGCCTTGCCCACAAAGCTGGCTAGACCGTGATTGAATTAATCACAGTTGAGAGTTACTGCTAATTGAGCCCATTTGTGAGCCGTTGAGGATGCTCTTAAAATTAAGCTTTCTTAGGCACAAGTTCATAGAGATGAATTTTAAAAGCTTTGATTATAATATTGTTTTGAAACTGACCACGCTACACCAATGTAATTAGCAAATGGTTCAGTACCGTTTTCTAAAGTCATTTTCAGTTATTTAAAATTGGGTTACTCACATGTGATGGAGTAAAATGTTTATTTTATGTGATAAGCTCATTTTCAGTTGTATTAATCAAACTGCACTCAAATATATCAAGAAATATTTTTAAAGCAATTTGCGTTTTACAACATTGCCCAATTATGCTGGTTGATGGCAGATTTTGCCTTTGCCAATATGCAAATGAGTTTTAGCAGTAACTCAAGGGGGGTGGGGGGGGTGAATACTTCTCAAAATGAGCACAATTTGTGCTTGGGTCTCCAATTGTCCCCAAAGTAGAAACTACACTCAAGTGCTTTTAGCCTACAGTTTTAAAACAAGTACTTGTACTTTGTGAGAAGCGTGATAGGAATGTGGGTTCATTATCCCTCCAGTCTTATTTAACTCCACGTTTCACCCACTTCCTGTTACCTGCTGTGCTCAGTCGGCTGCATTACGTTGAAATAGAACCCACGTTCTTTCACTCCGCTGTATGTTACTTATGGTGGTGAATGCCGCCTCCCTCATTGATAACTTTCGCGGTCAGTGTGATTCTTCTCCACCCCCACCAGATGTGAGAAGACCATAGCTCTTCAAAATACTATCACATTTAACATACTAGAATAGAACAGAATTGAGCTCTGTAAACTCATCCTTCATTCCAGCTGCCTGCCTTTGTTTACAGCTTTGTATTCCTGCGCAGACAAGGGGAGAAATCAATCATTGCTGATGGCTATCAACAGCAGTAGTTAGAAAATTGTGGATATCTAGAGCAAGGATTGGGTGAATTGAGAAAGTTTATAGAGAAAGTAGGTTTAGAGAAGCTGTTCTCCAGGCTTGCATGAAACCTGCCTCTTCGAAAGCACATTTTTTTAAAAAAAGGATCACTTAATATTGCTGTCGCCTTTTGACCGTTTTTTTTTTGAAAGGTGAGGAAGGGTTAATTAGCTGAGTTGTCTCTAAATCCTGCCCCTTCTTAATTTGAGACCTTGCATTGGTTGCAGATTTGGTGGGTGGAGCTTCAGGATTTCTAGGCCTTTAAAAACAGGAAGATGCCAAGGCCAGTGCATTACTCAGCATAATTCTTTCTCCTTTCAGAACTACAAGTGCACTCTGCCAACCAGAGCCATGTCGTACCTTCCCGAACTTTTTAAGTACATCGATGCTAATCAAGAATTGTACATCACAGTAAGTTTTTACTGTTAATGCATTTTGTAGCTGTTGTCTCTACAGCTTAAGTAGTTATTTTCTTTTAAACATTTCTGCGAACACTTTTTATAATAAATCACAAAGCACATTAATAATCTGGGGTAAAAGGAAGCTTGCAGTATTAGAGTTGAAAGTTTGATCTGCTGATCGTTTGTCATTGCTGGGAGTGAACTGGCTAGAAGGAGTGTCTAATGTTTATGCAGGTTAATAGAGAAATCTTGGTCCTTTTTGAGGAGTCTGGTTCTCTGTCAGCTGCATTGATGTCAGCAGGTGTAATCTGGGCTGAGTACTTCCAAATTATAGATTACCGTGATTATAGAATAGACTGCTCCATAGCAGTAATCTAACACTTAAAAAAAAACAACTTCTTGCCACTTCTGCTGTGTACGGTTCATATGTCCAAAGTTGTTTTTAAATTGAAAGACCATCTGTGATGAGCAGCACAGTGACTGGATGCAATAAAGTGAGATTTAATGTCTGCAAAGGTGGAGAGAAGATCTGGCTTTGTCTCTGCTGTCAGGCTATACTGGCGAGTGTCTGAATTGGTAGCTCTATGGAGCCAAGCTGTCAGGCAGGCGATCTTCACATCTGAGCCCATGTTTTGAATGTTAAATTTCAAACTCTTGAATATAGTTAAAACTCTGGAGACAAGTTGTGTTGCTATGTATTTAGTTTGAATTGCTCTGACTGGGGAATGTATTTAACTTTGCGATTGCAATATTGTTTCATTGATCCATGTGGATGAAACCTGCAAACTACAGTTTATAATTTGAGAAAGGATTATTTAATTAGGAAATGGAAGAGTGTTTCTGAAATCTTGGCCAATTGTGCATTCAGCTCTGAAAACTGCGTTCCGGTTCTTATTTGAAAATCAACTGTCAGATCAAACCAAGTTAAAGTTTTTAAACACACCTCAGAATAAATCAGTGTTGCTAGGAATCATTGTATAAGTCCCTCCTTGCACATTTAGTCCACATTCCCAGTGATGATTGGCCTCCGACAACCGCACCATCTTCCTTTGTGCTAGGTATGATTCCAGCCAGTGGAGAGTTTTCCTCATGTTTTTAATAGTTGGAATTATGAGATCACATTCCTTCATTTTGCAAGGTATTCTGTAAAATCTGCAAACCAATTGCCTTGGTTATTTGAGCTGTTTGCTTCCAGTTTGTCATCTAATCTGCCATTTAATCACAAATTATCCATGATTCTCTTCATATTTAGATCCAGGGTGAGGAGATTCTAAAGACAAAAATGGGAAGAGAACCCTGTGACAGAGTTCTGTCCCGCACTATTGTCTGATGCAAAAACTGTGCTTTTCTAACCTAATGCATTGAAATTCTACTTGATCATTGCTGTTATTGAGAGGCATTATAGAATTTTTTATTCCTGTTTTAATATCCTACAGTGCATCCTGCATGACAGTAGCTACTGATCAGAATACTTAGGTAGTTTACTAAGGTGATGATGATTACTGTTGGTTCAACATATGTTTAGCATCCACAGGGTTAACAAAACATTTTACTTTGAAATGATGCGAAAGATGTGCATCAGTTGTTTCTTCTGCATGATGTTGCTAACCTTACTAATAGAGCTGCCTCACCAGAGGAAATATATGCAATGTCTCTACCCACAGAACTACATCTTTGAGTTATATTCAGTCTACAGTTCCCATACAGGCCATTTACCACTCTTTGGAAAAAGAAGTTTCTCCTGAATCACTACATTTATTAGTGACTCTTTTATATTTATGACCTCTAATTTTGAACTCCCCCATAAGTGGAATCATTTTCTGTATGCCTACTCTATCAAACCCTGTCATAATCCTGAAGGCCTTTACCAGGTTACCCCTCAGCCTTCTCTTTTCTAGAGAAAAGAGCTACACCCTGTTCAGCCTTTCAAGATAAGTTCTCCATTCTGGTGTATTCCTTGTCAATCTTTTTTTTGCATCTTCTCCAGTGCTGTTTATTTTTGTAATGTGAAGACCAGAGCTATTCACCGCACTTCCGGTGTGGTCTAATAAAGTTTCAATACAAATTTGACGTAACTTCTCTACTTTTCCATTCTGTCCCTCTAGAAATGAACCTCTGTGCTTAGTTTGGAGATTGTCTTGTGTGCTTATGTGTGTGTGTGCTGTTTTGATTAATGTTAATTCTTTATTTCTCCCTTTTAGTTTCCCTTCTATGTATTTCTCAGTTTTCTCTATATCATCCCTCTATATTTATTGTACATCTCTTTTTTTAAAGCCATATTTGTGCTCTAACTTCATTAGTTAGCCATGGAATCCTAACTTTTTAATGAAAGAGTGTGATGCTCCATTAAAATGTAAAGTGTCAGGAAAGAAACAAGAAACCAAATAGTTAAATATCTACAATGTGTTGATGTACCTGTCATTTAATCAGTGGAGCAAATCAGAGACACCAAGGTAGTTTTTCCAGTTCAGTTACTCAACTGTCTTGTTTTCCTAGCGTCTGGCAGAATGGGTGGCAATTCAGAGTGTGTCAGCATTGCCAGAGAAGAGAAACGAAACCAAAAGAATGGTGGAGTTTGTTGGCAAGATGATAGAACAACTGGGTGGATCAGTGGAACTGGCTGATATTGGGCAACAAACGGTGAGAAACAAGAGGTCATACTGAAACTTCCTTCAATCTTATAAATATATCTCTCCCAAATTTTCTTTCCTTTTCTCCTCGATGTGTTGAATCTTGATCCATAATTTCCCAGTTTTATTCATGTAACTAGTTTTTGGAGATTGTACATCTGAAATTGTTTGCACCTCTCTTTCGCAATAAAGTTTTACAATCTGCCATCAATCTTAAACTTCATCCTTTGCAATGAACTTTTTATTTTAAATTAGCTGCACGATGGAACAAAGATTCCTCTTCCTCCAATCCTATTGGCCACACTAGGCAATGACCCAAAAAAGAAGACTCTATGCATCTATGGTCACCTGGATGTTCAGCCTGCCCAAATTGAGGATGGATGGGACACTGAACCCTTCACATTGGTAGAAAAAGATGGTAAGAAGGTTTTTCTGTTACTTATAGTTCTAAGAATTCAATTTCTAGCCTGAGTTGTAGTGCTGATTTCACTGAATGCAATCCTGATTTGATCACTTCGTCTCTGATATTTCTGGGCCATGAACCTTACCAGGCTGGTTGGAAAACCTTGGAAGTTCCAAAAAAAAAAATTGGTCAGCTGCTCAGATTTGCTACGCTCCTGTTTGACAAATAAAAATGAAACATATTTCATAGGGAACACAACGGTCTCCCCTCTGCGTTCAGTAAAATTACTAACATTCATTAATGGGTAGCACAGGATTCCCTTTGAATGCTTTGACAAAGACGAAAGATAAATTGTACTTCAGTGATTTCAGTGGATCAATGGGTAATTGCGTTGTAGAGTGTAGTGTTGAGCCACCCAGACCCGGAGGGTCCGATGTTCAGACCTTACTGATCTGAGCTTGCGATCCAATCGGGATGCTGCAATTGGCCACAGCATTCCAGAAATATGTGGGTTTAAAATTGGCTACGGATTTGATCACTGTTCCTATTGGAATTGCAAGGTAGTCAATGAGGTTTTGATTATAATGAAACCAGTGGTTAACAGCCTGTTGTCAAAACACAAGTGAAGATTAGTCACATGAGTGAGGTACCAGGGGATAGCTACTGCTGTCCTTCAAACTGCAACATGAACTGGCAGTTCAGGAGATGTAAGAGTGGGTAGAATTTTGCTTCTCTTGCAGCATATCAAAATATTTTGCAATTATAGTCAACATGATATAAAAAAAAACTGTAGGCACTCATTCATCTTGGCTCTGGTAGCGCTTACTACTAAGTGAGAACGTTCTGGGTATAAACCCCACTCCAGAGGTTTGAGCATCTCATTGAGGTGAATACTTCAAAGGCATTATCCTTCAGTTTAACTGAGGCCCTTTCTGTGCTCTCAGATGAATGTAAAAGATCTCATGGTACTATTAGAAGAGCAGAGGAGCTCTCCCTTTGTCTTAGCCAACATTTAAACCTCAACCAACATCATCAAAACCAATTATATCTGGTCATTCCTCTCATTGCTATTTATGGGGACATGCTGTGTGCGAATTATCTGCAGTGCTTGCTTACGAAACAAAAGTGACTACATTTTAAAGGTATTTCATTGGTTTTAAGCACTTTGGGACATCCTAAGGATGTGAAAGGCTCTATATCAATGGACTTTTTCAACATAAGATAAGTATGTGGATGCTGCAAATTTGAAATAAAAACAGAAAATGCCGGGAATATTCAGCAGGTCTGTCAGCAACAGTGGAGAGAGAAACATAGTTAACGTTTCAGGTCGATGAAAGGTCATTGACCTGAAGCGTTAACTCTGTTTCTTTCTCCGTAGATGTTCTCAGACCTGCTGAGTATTTCCATCATTTCAAGAATTTTTTTTTATTTGTTCATGTAATGTGGTTGTCACTGGCAGTGCGGTATTTATTGTCCATCTCCAGTTCTCCTGAGGGCACTAAAAATCAAGCATATAGCGTGAAACTGGAGTTGCATGTTGGGTACTTTTGTGAAAGACATTAATGAAACAAGTTGGAATTTTGTGACAAAAACTGCATCTTTTGTGGACTAGCCCACAAATTACTAGATCTACTGAACTCGATTTTGCAACTTGTTATGGTAAATTTTTGCACTCCCGACTTCTAGTTTGATTCCAATACCACACCACTAGTCTACTGTACCCTTCTGTCCCTCTGACAGTCATTAAAGAGTAATTAAAAGAAATTGAAAATACCTGGTCTTTTATAGAATTCTGCTCACTCTTTCTTTCAGTAAAGATTAAATCCTAATCTGAATCACTGTTGCTTAATCATATGCAGCAATATTAGTTTCCCTAGTTGCCTTGAGACTGTAATTTTCACCTAAGATTCTGGTCTGAGAAAATGGGTTTTAATATTTTAATGTCAGCCCACTCCCTTTATTATTTTGTCATATAGTACACAGTGGCCAGATCCTGTTTCTAGCAATTATTTTTTTAAACTGTCAGTAGTTTAAAAACATGATGAAGAAAAATGTGAAGTGATCTGGAACTGAAAGCATTAAAAAAAAAATCACATGAAGATTTGTCATTGGTCAGTTGTGGTTATGTTTTTTTAAACATATCAGCAAATTGCGAAAGAATGAGACTCTGCACTCTGTTAGTCACCAACTTTATGCCTGTTTGCTATACGTGGATTTTCTGAGCCTTCTCTGCCCATATTCTTTATATATTATTATATTGTATACATTCACATTTATACTTTTCCCTTTTGATAATATTAATACACCTGCCCACTTATTTTTCAGGGTATGTGTCCAGAATCGTAATTTGTCTATCCTTTCCACAAATGCTGTCTCACTGCTTAGTGTTCCCAGAAATGTTTTTGTTTCATATTTTGAGGATCTGGTCCTGCTTTTTGATTTCTGCCCATGTTAGTCCTACCAACACAATTTTCACTGGTGTCATGATCTTGGAGATAACCCTCTTGACCACATTGGTCCAGGACAATGGAGCAGTGCAGTTAGGATGTTTCCCTGCAAAATTTGTTGCAGGTCATCCTGGATGGAGGAGACCTTTGGAATTGTATGGGGATATTCAGATTTCCGTTCTCCATTTTAGCAGAAGTTAGATTACTTCTTGCTATTTAAGACATCAGTCAAATGAGTTGCTCTGCCCTTCAGGCCAGGAAGTGTGCCCATTGGAGATATCTATGGACCTTTGTTTAGACTAGAAGTCAGAATTAATTAAAATTGAGATCTTGATATTTTAAGAAATCAAAGGATGCTTACAAAGAGCTATGATACTATTTGCATATTTTGTTTTCTCTTGTGTGGCCTTTGAGAGGTACTGGAAGAGTTGGTGAGTGGCGTTGAGAGCAAACTGACCTTTTTTTCCCCCCTTTTAAAAGCTAAACAGAAGTCGCAAATCAGCCTCACCAATGAACAAAGTTAGCACAATAAATCTGATTAGTCGTGCTTGATATGTGGACCAGAGCAGATGACACCATTGAGTTATCTGTGCACAGTTTCCCTAATGACGACTGAAGTGCCTTTATTTTAAAAATGATTGATTTCTTTCTGCTGATTTTGTTTCTAACTCTGTGCTGTATTCTCGATTGAATTAATCGATGTGCAGCTGGAATAAATTGCATTGCTGGCAACAATCATGCAACAGTTCTTTGTAATTGTCTATTGCACACAAATGAAAATGGACGGTGAGAATACCAAAACTTTCCTTCATGTATTATTTAGAGGGGGAGGACTGTAGTTAAAAGTTATATACCTCCTCTGCTTGCCCATTATGCACCTTTTCCTGGCCTCTGCCAGTGCTGCTCTCGAGTTAACTGTAGGAAGGTATGTCAAGAGTACAGAGCGTCAGCTTGCCCTCCTTTTGAAAGCAAAGTTTCAACTCTTTTCATGAGATCAGAGGTTTGTCTGTATAGAGGTGGGTATGACACTGCAATCTACACTCTTAGCACTGTAGTACTCTGATATCACTTGCTTATAGCTGTCTCAAAGCTGTGTGTTGACATCAGAATTACTTGAAGGAAATAATTTCTCACATGAATGAATAAAACAGCTGTCAGGTTGCAAACAGCAGTCAGTGTGCAGAAAGTCATGTGCATCCCATTGCATACACTCTGGATGTAAGTTTACTGAGAATAAAAAGCCTGATTGAGGAACTGAAACAGAATGCTGAGGTTGTAATAAAAATTAGCTTCAGTAAGATTCCTGTATTTATTTTGTAATATAAATTCATCATTTTCTATCAAACTCCATATAAAAGTGGGATTATCTGTCATTTTAATGAGGGGAAATTATTTTGGCAACACTGCTCTTCTTAAGTCTTTAACAATTTCTTTCTTCTACCCATGGGCGCATTTAAGCGGAAGCTAGGTAAGTTCATGAGGGAGAAAGGAGTAGAAGAATATGCTGATAGCATGAGATGAAGTAAGATGAGGAGGCTCTTGTGGAGCATAAATACCAATATGGACCATTTGGGTTGAATGGTCTGTTACTATGCTGTACATTCTGTGTAATTGTAGATAAGGTTTCATTCTGGACCACTTTTTTTTTCTCATTCTCCATAGCTTCATGGCACCAGATGGACAGACTCTTTTCCTTAAATCTGCTCTGTTTAATAATTCAACATTGTAGTCTTTTATTTAAATTTATTTTATAAGGTGGTCTTTAATTTCACCTGTTCCACCCAATCCCCACAATGGTTTGTAGTTTTGTTTAGAGTGTTCCAGCATATAGTCTTTAGCAACTTTAGTTTTAATTCGTGGCCTCCGTTTGCTAGCTGCTGTCTTCAAGATTTCTGTTCACTGTTGGATTCTAGTAACTGACTCATTTATGCTGTCTTCTGATGTTGCAGAATTCAGTTGGACAAGATTTGTATGATTGGAAATGCTTGATATTGATATATATTCAGGTCTGTACCAGTCATCCAGCTGATTATTTGTAAGGTGGGAGGGCTGATGAAATGTTCTGGATTGGAGAATACTGTGGGAATAATTTTATTTAAGTTGCTTCTGACACTTGCAAATATCAGTAAACCACTATTTCTATATGTGAGTTTTGCCAAATGATAGCATTTGGTGTCAGTTATGCTCTTGTAAATAACATGTTTTTTGGGAAAATTCCTTTCTCCCTATTGTCCACTTGCAAACCATGGTGACCTTCTACGTGTGTGTTTTTTTTTAATCCTGTCTCTCTTCACACCTTGTCCCTCCTCTCGATTATAAGCACATGCCTAGCCTTTGCACAGTGCTGACAGCTTGAGTGCAGTAAGATTGCTCAACAGTGATGTAGTAGTCAGTTTTTATCTAAAGCCCTTTTATTGTTAGACCAGTTGATTAGTATTTATGGCAGTTTCTTCATACTGGGTTATCTAAAGACTGCTTTATGTAGTTTGTTTTTTCCCACACAGCACTCTTCTTTTGCCTTTTTAATAATGAGAACTCATTGTTTATGCAAAAAGCATGCAAAATCAATGGATGTAAGATATAATTTTTCTGTAGCGTTTTTAAAATGTGGGTACAGTGCAGTTTTCTTTTTTGTTATGTTTTTACTTTATTTACTCTCTCTACCATAACCATCAAATCATGGGACCAAGCTTGGTTCAGTGAGGAGTGTAGGAGAGCATGCTGGGAGTAGCACCAAGCATACCTAAAAGTTAGGTACCAACCTGGCAAAGCTACAATACAGGACTATATGAACGCTGTACAGCGGAAGCAGCATGCGATAAACAGGGCTAGGAAATTCTACAGCTAATGGATCAGATCATAGAATCACAGAAAATTTAAGGCACAGAAAGAGGCCACTTGGCCCATCGTGTCTGTGCCGGCCGGAAAACAATCCGCCTATTCTAATCCCACCTTCCAGCATTTGTAGCCCTGCAGATTACGGCACTTGAGGTGCATATCCAGACTCCTTTTAAATGAGTTGAGGGTTTCTGCCTCAACTACCCTTTCAGGCAGTGAGTTCCAGACCCCCCGCACCACCCTCTGGGTGAAAACGTTTTTCCTCATCTCCCCTCTAATGTTTCTACCAATCACTTTAAATCTATGTCCCCTAGTCACTAACCTCTCTGTTAAGGTAAATAGGCCCTTCACTCCCACTCTATCCAGGCCCCTCAAAATTTTGTACATTTCAATCAGATCTCCCCATAACCTTCTCTGTTCCAAGGAGAACAACCCCAACCTATCCAATCTTTCCTCATAGCTGCATTTTTCCAGTCCTGCCAACATCCTCGTAAATCTGTTCTGTATCCACTCTAGTACAATTATATCCTTTCTATAGTTAGTTGACCGGAACTGCACACAAGTTGTGACCTAACCAATGAGTTATACACTTCCAGCATAACCTCCCTGCTCTTGTATTCTGTATGTCATCTAATAAAGGAAAGGATTCCAAATGCCTTCTTAACCACCATATCGACCTTCAGGGCTCTGAGGACATTCTCTTCAAGTCCCTCACTTGCTCTACAATTCACAAATGTTGAGTTTGGATTTTGCCAGGACCAGTCGGTTCCAGATCTCATTACAGCCGTAGTCCAGACGTGGACAAAAGAGCTGAATTCTAAAGGTGAGGTAAGGGACTGTGTCATCAAGGAGCCCTAGTAAATTACAGCCAATGGGAATCGGGGGGAAAATTCTCCACTGGTTGGAGTCATACCTGGCACAAAGGAAGCTGGTTGTGGATGGAGGCCAAACATCACTGCCTCAGGATATTGCTGCAGGAATTCCACAGGACAGTGTCCTAGGCCCAACCATCTTCATCTGCTTTATCAATGACTTTCCCTCCATCATAAGGTCAGAAGTGGAAATGTTTGCTGATGATTGCACAGTGTTCAGTTCCACTCACAACTCCACAGCAATGAAGTAGCCTGTGGGTCACCATTGACCAGCAGCTTAACTGGGCCAGCCACTGTGGTTACAAGAGCAGGTCAGAGGCTGGGTACTTTGTGGCTAGTGACTTACTTCCTGACTCTCCAGAACATTTCTACTATCTACAAGGCACAAATGATGGAATATGCTCTACTTGCCTGGATGGGTGCAGTTCCAACAACATTCAAGAAGCTTGATACCACCAGGACAAAGCAACCTGCTTGATTAGCACCCTGTCTACCACTGGTGCACCGTAGCTGCAGTGTGTAGCATCTACAAGATGCACTGCAGCAACTCACCAAGGCTGCTTCAACCATATCTCCCAAAACTGCAACATCTACAACCTAGAAGGGCAAGGGCAGCAGGCACATGGGAACACGACCACCTTCAAATACTCCTCTAAGTTGCACACCATCTTGACATATTGTCACTGGGTCAAAATCCTGGATCTCCCTCCCTAATAACACTGTGGGAGTAATCTAAGCACATGGACTGCAGCAGTTCAAGAAGGCAGCTCAGTACTACCTTCTCGAGGGCAATTAGAGATGGACAATAAATGCTGGCTTTGCTCATGTCTTCTGAATGAATAAGAAAAATACTGTCTGCTCTCCCTCTTTCGCCCCCCCTCCCCCCCCCATTATAAAAGGAATTCTAATATTTGGAACTTTTATAGGAAAGCTATATGGGAGAGGTTCCACTGATGACAAAGGACCCGTGCTGGCATGGCTGAACTGTATTGAAGCTCTTCAAAAACTAAAGCAGGTAATAAACTTTATTTTTTAGTGCTTGATTTTTGATCTGTGTGCTGTAAAGCATTATCTCTGGAAGTCAAAGAACAGTTCATAGATTTATGCTTACAACAGTCTTTTCTTGCCAGTTGCTAAACCTAACCCTCAGAATCAAAATTTATTGGCCAGTTAGGTCTTTGACATCATGATTGCTGTGTGGGTACATCTTGGACTATGAACTTTCTGAGCAGACACTTCATTACAGAAAAAGTGTGACACTTGTCCCTTTCCCGAAAGGTTTGATGCTCTAAATGCTGCATTTCTGAGAATTTACTTGGTAAAAATTCGTGTTTCATTGAATAAAGACTTGAGCTGTTTAAATATTTGACAGATTAAGGTGCAGAACCAGTAGACAGAGTTCATTAAATTTTGGACCATTGTTGGTCTGGGAAACTTTCTGAAGTACACAAATAATCCCTTCCAGTTCAAAGTTTTGAAATGTTTATTCAACTCTTAGATTCAGAATGCAAACAATGCAACTTTTTTTTTTTCCTCCCCTTTCCCCATCCCTTTCAATATTCTACCCTTTCTCAAATCCTGCTGGGGTACAGTCTCTCAGGTTTTCCTTATGTAAGTTTCAGGAGACGGGTTTACTGTTCCAGCTTTAGGGGCTCACAGCCAAGCTTAATCCTGCCTAGCCAGCACGCCTATGTTTTCCAGTAGAAAGCCCCTTGAGAGCAGTCGTGAGCAGAATCTCAGACCAATTTTTATTTCTCCCAGTCCAGGGGTGCTGAAACTAGCTGACAGTTTCCCTAATAGTGTCCTGATGAGAACAGATAAAACAATATAGGCTGTAGCTGAAACATGAGATCTTCCCCGCCTGTTTGATTTACGAAATGAGTTGCCGCACCTTTTGAATCCATGGTTTGCAATCAAATAAATAGTGCTGAGGTGAAGAGAGCTCCTGAAGAGGATTCAGTCTGGATGTGATTGATACCATATCTTTGAATGCAGAATGAATCCGATGAGCATAACCCCTGGAGGACTCCTCCACTGTGCAGTATACCCTGGAGCCATATGGATTATGAGCCATATAGGGTCACTGCCCCTATTATGTTTTAGCTTCTTACTCACCGCAAATATGATCCAAGTGGGGATGGCTTTCTGTAGCAGTACAAGGCAGCTCTCTAAAACTTGTATGGATACTGTACTTAGTATTGGCACTCCAGCACACTACACAAGAGACCAAAGGTCTTGCTAGTTTTATTATTTATACAAGGGTCAATAAATCTTAAATGCAATTATTAGTGAATGCAAAATACTGTGTGGTATTTAATTAAGCATGGTTGGCTAGTCATGTTTTATGAAAGGTTTGTTTCTTTCAATGTGAATGTAATCTTTTTTCTGTACTTTTGGGCCAGTAAATTAATTCTGTGATGAGGTTTTTCTGGTGACTTGTATTTCCATTCAATAGATTTGAAATGCCAAACTGTGCAAATAAAAACAGTAAATCCTGATGCTGGAGATCTGTGACTTTGATTCCTTGTGGCTTTTCTGTAGGAAGTCCCAGTTAATATCAAATTCTGCTTGGAAGGAATGGAGGAATCCGGATCAGAAGGTCTTGATGCCCTAGTGTATGCTCGCAAAGACACCTTTTTCAAGGGTGTGGATTTTGTCTGTATTTCCGATAATTATTGGCTAGGCAAGAAGAAACCCTGTATAACGTATGGTCTCCGAGGCATAAGCTACTTCTTTGTAGAGGTACATTTTTCAGTTCCCTTTTTTTGCTTTCTTTTTTATTCTTTTCTTGGGATGTGAATGTGTCTGGCAAGTCCAGCATTTGTTGCTCGTCCCTAATTGGCCTTGACAACTGTGTGGCTTGCTAGGCCATTTCAGTGGGCAGCTAAGAGTCAACCACATTGCTGTGGGTCTGGAGTCACATGCAGGCATGCCAGGTAAGGACAGCAGATTTCCTTCCCTAAAGGACATGAGTGAACCAGATAGGTCTTTACGACAATCGATGATAGTTTTATGGAACTAAGACTGACGAGCTTTCAATTCCAGATTTGTTATTAATTAATTGAACTTCTTGTAAGATTTGATAGGATAGGGGTGTTTTATGTGCCCTTTTAAGGGTTGTGAATGATTTTATTGAGATAAAGGTAAAGACAAGTTTATTAAGTTTTCAGATAAATGATAATCGCAAACTCAGGCAGTGATTAACAGTCCTACACAGATTATACTCCCCTTATCAGAAACTGGTGGATCGCACAACTAGTTTCTTTTGCAGCTTTGGGGACCTCGTCTGTCTCTCTCTGTCTCATAGTTTCACTTGTCTCTTGTTGTTGTTTGAAATTTCTCTGCCATGCAGTTTCAAAAACAAAACTTCTTTTATCCTGGCAGCTTTCCAATTAACCCTTCCTTCTCCCAACCAGTCTTGTATTAAAGGATGCCTTTCTTGACCAACGAAGCATCATTTTGTGATGGTTGCCAACCTTTCAATTTGCACATCATGTTGACTACTTTATCTCAATGCTTATACATTCCGAGTTCCTATCTCATTACGAGACAAATCTACAAAGTAGCTGTTTTCGCTGTCTGATCTCAGGGTCTCACCCTTTCTACTGCAAGTAAGCAATTTAAAACATGACACAATCTCCCAGAATTCCTCTACCTTGTCTATACTGTGCCCTATTTTCTAAGTTTTCCCACTTTACTGTATCAAAAGGAAGGGTTCCAATCAAGCTAAATGTTAGTTGTTAGTTTATAATAGCTGGATTTTAAAAATTAGTACTCAGGTTATTAAAAAGTTACTAACCAAATAGTCTTACATAATTAATTGAATTTAAATTCCACCAGCTGCTGTGGTGGGATTTGAACACTTGTCCCCTGGATTACTAGTTCAGTAACATTACCACTATGCCACCATCTCCCCTGATTCTGGATCAGTGTGGCAAAGATTTTAGCGGATCTCCACTGGATGTAACTACTTTAATACGCCCTGTACTTGCAGGACTGCATTGGAGCCAAATACCCAATCTTGTTCGATGGGATATTGCTGCAGTAGCCTAGCAGTAAGAAATGGAAATGTGCTGTATGAATATGAAATGTCAAATGTTAACATGTCACGGTTCCAATGCCCAGGTTGAAGCGTTTGATAAGGATCTGCACTCTGGTGTCTTTGGTGGTACAGTACATGAAGCGATGACAGACTTGATTTATTTACTGGGTAAGAAAAAGCTCATGAATTACTGACTCCTCGATTTACTCGAAGTGGACTTATAGTAATCAATTCAGTCTTGTAAGTTGAAATAAAGGAGACATATATTCTCATGTTGCATATAGGATTCACAACATGGGAAAATAAATGGAGTGAGTTATATCAACTGTGGGCCAAAGAGCTTATTTCCTGTAATACACTGGTCATTTAGAGATGTAGGCGGAATTTTGCCCTTGGCGGATGGAAGCCATCCACCGATAGAAAAGTCGGTGGCGAACCCGCTTCCGCCTGGCCTGGGGATCCGATCCACATTTTGCGATCCCCAAACCTTTAAATGGTCTGAGGCGGGTCTTCCCCCTCAGAGGCAGGAAGACCCGCCTAATGAAGCTGCCGGCCAATCAACGGGCCGGCAGCTTTCTGTCTCAGCAGCACCACCGGGAGCGATAGCTACTGCTGGGACTGCAACCCAGCCATCGCAAAGATATTGGGGAGCCCTGGTACGAAGGTAAGTTTTTTGGGGCCTCACCGGGGGTGATTGGTTGGGCCCCAGCAAGGTAAGGGTGGTCAATTGGAGGGAACGGTGGGGGGGGGGGGGGGGGGGGGGCGTGTTGGGGGTGATTGGGGCAGTGGGGGCGGCCCTCCATTGGGCACAGGGTGCCTGATCAGAAGGGCCCACCCCCCCAGGCCGTCAGAGATGCGCTTTTGTCAGGCAGCTTCTCAGAGACCAGGGCTGCCTGATCACGGGTAAAATCCCCGTGGTGGCAGGCGGAGGAGGCCCTTAAGTGGCTGTTAAGTTTCCACTTATGGGCCTTGTTTGACCTGGGGTGGGCGGGCTGTTTTTCTCTGTTGCCGCCCCACGTAAAGTGGTGGCAGGAGCGGGTCGGGAAGGGGCCCCCGAGCCTCCCGCTCCATTTTGCGCCCCACCCCCACACCACCTTCCCACTCTTTGTGGGTGGGTGTAAAATTCTGGCCATATTCTGTTTATATAACAGATTTTTTAAAAGCCCTTATTCATTCAGTTTCTACACACAAGTAGAATGTTGGGATCATTCATTGGGAGGAAGAAGCACCATGGACACTGCCTTTAAGAAATTGATGTGGTCAGCTTACATGCAAGGCCTTATGCTGGACTATTTTTTTTTTTACTTCTGGCATTGGCAACACATCTCTGCTGTCTGCAAAAACAGGAAAGTTTGCAACACTATTTGTTGTTTTATTGTTTAGTTTTAAAATATTTGCATAGAGGAGAGTTTGCTGCTCTTTTTTAATTAAAATTATTACATATGTTTTACTGATAACATTTTGGGCACCAACTCACTGCAGTCTACTGAGCAAATGCAATAAAAGTGTTCAAAAGCAAAATCTTGCAGATGCTGGAAATCTGAAATAAAAAAAATAAAATGCCAAAAATACTCAGCAGATCTGGCAGCATCTGTGGAGAGAGAAACAGTTAATGTTTCAGGTTGATGACCTTTCATCTGAACTGTTCTGATGAAAGGTAATCGGCCTGAAACGTTAACTCTGTTTTTCTCTCTCCACAGATGCTGCCCGACCTGAGTATTTCCAGCATTTTTCCGCAATAAAAGTGTAGTTGGTTATAAGTAACTCGTTCCCTGCAGTGGTGTTTCTGCAAAGTTAGCAAACCTCTGAGTTAAGGCAGTGAATTTGTAGAACCCTCAGAAAATGAACAGCCCAGGTGATCCAAAATGTGGAAATTTTCACCTGGGTGTACTTAAGTGCTGGTCTGCTGGCAATGCCACCTGTTGGAGTGAATTAGAATTGCAGCGTGGGCTTCAGTTCAATGCAGTGACCAACAATAACACTAAAATTTGCAATTTACTGTTTTGGTCGCAAACACACATCCCACATTTACTGTATGAATCACTTGGTTCTGAAAAAAGTTTGTACTTGGGGCTGAGGCACACCAGGAATTTTCTACGTTGTAAATTTTCATTCAAGGAAAGGGAATATTTGTGTGTTTGTATAATGTAGATTTTCCCTAATGCTTAAATGCTTGATTATGGAGCAAACCAGCTTTATGAATTCCAGTGGCTCTGAAGACCTAGTTTTCGATCATTTGCTTATTTTGGCTTTGTTCTGCTGATTGCATTTTAGTTGATGCAGAGGCATTGGGACTTGTAGGCATGTCATCCCAGCTGTCTAACCAAAATCCCAATTTAAATAGGCAAGTTGGTGGACAGAAAGGGAAAAATTCTCATTCCTGGCATTGATGAATCAGTGGCACCAGTCACAGAGGAGGAAAAGACTTTGTATGATAAAATAGACTTTGATATTGAAGAATACTGCAAAGATGTGGGTACTTGTCAGCTGCTGCACAGCACTAAGGTACGTTTATATGTAATGAAACTTCCGATTCTGTGGACAGTTGTATTCATGTAGGTATATAAACTGACAGTTTCTGAATTGCATCTTTGTCCTCTTTGTGAATTTGTAGGGTGGGAATATGAAGGGAACTGAAACTGTAGTGATTAAGCAGTTGTATGTGCTTATAATTGCACTAATTAAAACTCTTCACATTGGTTTGAATTTTCCAGTCAACAGTGAATGAATGGTGCTCGCCATTCATTAAGCTTATACTTGCCCACAAAATTTCTGTGAACACTGGAACTTGCGGTTATTGGGGAGCCGTTGCTATACAGCACCCGCCACAGGAGATTTAGGACCTTGTGAATAGGGCAAGCAACTGGGGTCTCCTCAACCAATCAAATTGAAGAATCCTTACCGAGGCACACAGAGCCTAAACCAGGAAGCGTAAATTAAAATAGTTAATTCAATGTAAAATCAAAATAGAGGGGGAAAGATGGGATTAAATGAAAGATAGATGAGACAGGGAAAAAGTTAAATTATTTTGTTTTTTATAAATCTCCAGCAATAATTAAAATCTGAAGGAATAAAACCTGGCACTTGGAAAAAGTAAATTTTCAGCACTAGTGAAATTGTTCGGCAATAATTAAGACTTTATCGCACTTAAAAATTCACTTAGTCTTGAATGGACAAGCTCTAACTTTTTCTGGCCTGTTTAATGGATATCTAATGGTCAAGCACCATAACTTCATAGACTTCATGTGTTTGAATGCTGAGTGTCTCAGCGAAGTACCAATTTTGTGAAACCTGTGGAGGAGATTAACTACGTTTGTGGAGACACCAGAAGTTGCTGTCCAATTTATTCCTTAATAATGGTGTGCACTGATAGCCACAAAATCCAGGCCATTTATCTTTGAGTGTTTTGCACCATGGAGATCTGTTTACTTGGCAATTAGCAGAATGGAAGTGCTTAAGGTGACATCAACCAAGGTGATCCCCTTGGAGCAACAGCAGATACTTAACTACAAGTACTTTTGTTGTCTTTTAACATTCAGGAAGGGTTGACTTTTTTTAGTGAAGGAAAATTATTCACAGCTTTTAAATTAATGCTGATATTAAGCCAACAATTGTTACATGATCTGTAATTAAGTAGAATTGTTTTCAAAGAGATTAGTATGAACTCACGCCAGAACTACATTGACAGTATTGAAAATAGTTTGATGCTGAAAATTTCTGTAACTACCATCTTTGGGTTTAAACCTGCAAAAAAAAAAATTCTGAATTTAAAACAAAAATTTGAAAATTAATACTGCATTTTTAGTGTTGCGGTATTGGTTTATTTCTGCCACTGGATTTTGCAGCAAACATTTAAGTAGCTGTTTTGAATTCTTTTGGCATGAAATCAGATGTTGCAACTTGAAACCACATCAAGATACAATGAAATCCAGAACCAACATGCCTTTTAATCTCAAATATGTGTCTGACTTATTAACATCAATGTTTGTAAAGTTTGTTGAACATCCTGTATGCATTGGTGTTCAATTGAGTTAAACTGTAGCACCCCTTTATTATTTACAGGAACAAATTCTGATGCACAGATGGAGATACCCATCTTTGTCTTTACATGGAATCGAGGGGGCTTTTGCTGGTTCAGGAGCTAAAACAGTCATTCCTAGGAAAGTTGTTGGGAAGTTTTCTATTCGATTGGTGCCTAACATGGATCCAGAGGTGGTTCAGAAACAGGTACGAAGCTATTCCTGTGTAAACAACAGACATTGGTTTCAGCCTTGCACAAATTCCTTGGATCTTGTAAGCCCTCTTTAGATCCTGTACACTTTGCACAATCTCCTTAGACCCCTTATTCCCTCCACACTCTGCCGAGACTCTCTGCACCATTGCACAAATGCTTACTTTTAGCTCCTGAGCTGCTGGAATACATTTGGTCTCCTTTTTATTGTTGCACAGTGATGAATACAAGAGTGTGTAATTTTAGCATTTCTATCAGTTTGATCACAGTGTGCAATTGGTACTCGTGGTTAACTCAACACCATCCAGGACAAAGCAACCCACTTGATTGGCACCCCATCCCCACCTTAACCATTTCCTCCCTCCACCACCAGTGCATTGTGGCAGTCGTGTGTACCGTCTTCAAGATGCACTGCAGCAGCACGCCAAGCCTCATTTGACATCACCTTTCAAACCAACAACCTAGAAGAACAAGGGCAGCAGGCGCATAGGAACACCACCACCAAGTTTCCCTCCAAGTCACACACCGTCTTGACTTGGAACATGTTGCTGTTCTTTCACTGTCACTGGGTCAAAATCCTGGAACTCCCTCCCTAACAGCGCTGTGGGAGTACCTACACTACAAGGACTGCAGTGGCTTAAGAAGGCATTGCACCACCATCTTCTCAAGGGCAATTGAGGTTGGGCAATGAATGCTAGCATTGCCAGCGACTCTCACATCCATTGAACAAATAAAAGAAAAAGGCATCCTAAAGTACATTATGACCAAAGAGTATCTTGAAGTGTAGTCACTGTGTTTTGTAGGCAAATCAGGATGTCATTTTATGCACATGTGGTCACTCACAGCAGAATGGCTCTATTGTCTGTCTGAAGGATTAATGGTTAAGAGTATATTTGTTAGAAATACGTTTTGGGAGTACTGTGGTTACACTGGTTGTATGTTTTCCTCCTTTTACCTACTGTTAAATCTCATGCAGAGTGATAAAGTGGAAGCTAATTGGAGATTATTTTGGACTGCAAATCACAGAGGGATTGGATACTCTCTATATCATATGAGATTACAGTTTTAAAGCTTTTTCTTTCCCTCCCACCCCTGTTTTCTTTTATTCATTCATTTTTTTTCTTTTGTTATTTAGGTCGTGGATTACATCGAAAAGATCTTTGCTGAATATGGAAGTCCCAACAGACTGAAGGTATACATGGGTCATGGCGCAAAGGCCTGGCTGTCAGACTGTAACCATCCTCACTACAGAGCTGGCAAGAATGCAATGAAAACAGGTTGGTGGAAGGAATCCAATTTGAATACTTGTTCTGTACTTATAGCAACCATGACCTGCACAGACATTCAAATCCTGTAATTAAAGTTACTAACTTGTCTGAGTTTTTTTTCCTGTTTTTGGTGGGAGGAGCAGATTTAACAATTGGGGCAGCTTATATCTGAATGATGCAGTTACAGGTAACAGTATTAGTGCTTTTTACTGAATATTTCCATTATATTCATTGCACACACGAGCCTGTGTGCATTGTAATTGCACTAATTACTGAAGTTCACAATCAAGTGTTGCCCGCAAATAACTTTTTAATCAGTATAAGCTTTGCTAATCATACTGCTCTTGATCTGTATGGATTGTTACCTTTTACCATGTCAATGTGCAATGTGAATGGCAAGAGTTTCAAAACAACACTGGATACATTGGGTCATAGTTCTAACAGAAGAGTCTTGAAAGGAAACTAACTGACCTTCTAAATGATAAGGTAACTATATCAGTTAAGTCTGATGTAATTCTGTTGTTGTACTCCATAAAAAATAAGTTAAACCTCAGGATTTTAGCTTTAACACACACACTATCTGTTGCAACAAAAGTTTACATGGAAACAGAAAGCGTAAACGTACATGACTTCAGTATCTTCCAAAGCTACTGTTCCCTGGAATTGTGTGCAGAGAAAGAGATTTGGAATCCATTTAAAAGGTTTTACGTTGTGTTTCCTTATTCCACATTAGCTGCTAAAGATTAAACAAATCTTTGGTGTGAATATGACCCTGTCCCTGTCCTTGCTACCAGATACCAGATCTTCTCTATAGTCCACAGGTATGCTCCATAACTTGGCTTTGCTAACGACCTAGAAAACAATTAACCTAAGCAATTCTACGAAGCAATACCAAACCTGTGAAAGTGAGGTTGACTTATTATGACTAGCTTTGTATTTGTGAAATTTCATATTATAGAATAACATGAAATACCCCCAAGCTCAGTATCTGAAAATGAGTTCACATCTTGTTCACAAATTGTAGAAAAGGGACTTGCATACCGTTATTTGTGTTTGTGGGAAGACTATGGGTTGGGTCAGAAGGAAGACTATGGGTTACATCAAGTTGCATCTAGTCTACAGCACAGAAACAGGTAATTCGGCCCAGATGGCTTTGCCAGAGTTTAGGCTCCACATGAGCTTCCTCTCACCAGAATTGTGCATAGTACTCCGAAGTGTGGTCTGACCAAGGTTCTAAAAGTTTAACATGACTTCCCTGCTTTTCACTTCTATTCTTCTGGAAATTCAGAGGAATGGCATTATTAACCTGTGCTGTTACATTGTAATTTGTGAATCTATGACCCTAAATCACTTTGCTCCTCTACTCTATTTAGACTCTTATTTTTTCACAAGTATGTGGTCTCCTTAATCTTCGTACCAAAATGCACCACCTCGCACTTATCTATATTGAAACTCATTTGCCAATTAAACATCTATTCTGCAAGTTTATTAATGTATTCCTGTATTTTGTCATATTCTTCCTTTTGCATTAATTATAACTGCCCCAATTTGGTGTCGGCCACAAATTTACAAATTGTACTTCTGATTCCCAAGTCCAAATCTTAATTTAAATTGTGAACAACAGTGATCCCAGCACTGATTCCTATGGAACACTGCTTCACACCTTTTGCCAGTCTGTGTGTCTGGTCTTAACCCTAACATCTGCCCCCAACTCCACACACACTGACCTTAGTCATGAGTCTAGTATATAATAAATGGCAGACCTTCTGAAAATCTGAACATATTACATTTACTACATTACCTTTGTCCACTCTGTTACTTTTTTTTCAAAATTCACTGAGGTTGACCACCTGTTTTGAAATTCATTCTGACTGCTCTATTTGATTTTCAGTTTCTAGATATTTTTCTGTTACATCTTTTGAGTAAAGATTCTATTATCTTGCCTTCCTACCAATATTAAGGTAACTGGTCTATAGCCCTCTGTTCGATCTCCCTTTTTAAATGTAGGAACAACATTAGCGTCTGCCAATCTGGTACTATTCCCTTTCCTAATGACTTGTTTTGTATGTGTAATAGTGCCTCTGCTACCTCCTCCCTAACTTTTAATAAGCGCGGTTGCAATCTATCAGACCAGGATTTTATCCTTTCTAATATGAAAGAAAACTAGCACAGATGCTGGAAATCTGGAATTAAAACAAAGAAACTGGAAATATTCAGCGAGTCTGGCAGCATCTGTGGAGAGAAAAGAAGTTCATATTTCAGGTCAATGATCTTTCATCAGAACTGGGAAAAGTTAGAACTGTCATAGCTTTTAAGCAAGTGAGGGGGGAGGGGGTAAAATAACAAAAGGGAAGATCTGCTGTAGGATGGAAGACTGGAGAGCTGAAATAATAAAAGGCTTAATGGTGCAAGGCCAAAGGGGTGGTAACAGGACAAGTAAAGAAACAAAAGCTATATCTCAAGGAAGTGTGACTGGCAGAATCATGAGCAGCTGTCGTCCAAAGATGACAAAAAGGAAAGAGTGAACTGCAAGTTGTTTAACTGTGGTCTGAAGGTTCACCCTGACCCCTAGAGGCTAATATTTAAAACTCCAGGATATCCCTCCGACCTTGCAGCCCCAAATATTCGACAAGTTGTATTCCACAAGTGGGGATCCATGGTTACAGAAACATTGTTGTATTCTGTAAAAATAAAAGCATGTAAATTGCTTCTAACACCTTTGTAGTAATTCAAAGTCCTGCTGTTTACCCAGATTCCAGCAGCCAAGAGTAGTACTGTCTGAACACTGGAAAGCAGTGGAAAATCCCGATCTAGGGAGGCTTCATTACGCCAGCTGTAATACGCACTGGAGGAGTCAGATTGTTGTCCAAAATCCCGCTTTAATTTGCCACTTCTCACCAACGCAGAATAATTGCATCTTTAAGTTTGCGCTGCAAAAATTAATGCACTTTCAGGCTTTTGAATCTTTGTTTTGAGATTTAAAATTGGGACTGTTTTACCTCAACCTACTGTAGCTTAGCCCAATATATGTTATAATGCTATCATGTGTCTCTGTATCTTTTTCCTTTAAACTCTACTAGCCCCAGTAAGTCAAAGGCCTTTGAATACTGAGCAAACTACATCTACAGTGAAACAGGTGTAATTGCAGTGAACAATGACTCCTCGTGGCACTAGATACTGACTGTATTAATGATCAAAATTACTACAGGATGCTTCCAGATGTCCATAATTAGAATTGTGGATATCCTGTACATTAGTTATATTAAAATAAGGGACTATGGAGGCGGAATTGCACAGAAATGCCCTTCTACCCACAAAAACCCTGCAGTGTCCACTGCACTCAAACTCCCAGTGGGTGATGTTGTGCACCAGGTGTGAAGATTTGTAAAATTTACGCTGTAGTGTTTAATGAAGACAAAGTACTGCAAATGTACAAAAAATTCTAAATGGTCGCAGGTTAAACAAGTACTGCAGTGTAAGTAATGTTACAATGGGCTTTTTATTTGCCGTAATGGAGGAGACTCTGGGTGGATAATGCAAACTGGCATGAACAAAAATCCTTCAGTTTTATATTATAGCAGTACAGGAATAGAGAGAGGACAAAACAAATATCAAATTGAATTGGACATTTTTGGGGTGTTGATCTCAGCGATGGGGCAACATCTTATGCAAGGCTTTGTGTTGTCAAAATTCTAGTGGATAATTGGAGCCTGAGTAATGGATGCTGCAGTTTGTTTATCTTGTGCATTTTAATCTTGTTTCAGTTGAAAAATATATAAACTTTTCTTTGTTAAGTATTTGGAGTTGAACCAGATATGACCAGAGAAGGTGGAAGCATTCCAGTCACCTTGACATTCCAGGAAGCTACAGGAAAAAATGTTATGCTGCTGCCAATTGGAGCTGCAGATGATGGCGCTCATTCCCAAAATGAGAAAATCAACCGGTATGAGACTATATTTTGGTTAAACACTGCCCTCATGAGTCTGTTTGAGTTTGTTGGTTGAGTAGTCCTGATAGTACATGAATCTATATAATTGCATTCCTGTGAAATAATTTTAGTTCTTCCTGCCCTCAGTTTTCCTCTTAAAAGCACTGGAATGTGTCTGTCTGTGGTCCATGGGTTTTGCTGCCCTCTGTTAAAAAGAAAAAGACTTGCATTTGCATAGTGTTTTTCATGACCCCTCCCCCCCCCACCCCCCCCCCGGACATCTCAAAGCACTTTACAGCCATTGAAGTACTTTTGAAGTGCAGTCACTAGTGTAGGAAATGCAGTAGCCGATTTGTGCACAGCAAGCTCCCACGAATAGCAATGTAATAATGACCCTGTTGGGAGGAGAAAATAGAGGGAAGTCTGAACCTGCCCTCATATGATGTCCACATAAGCCTGCATAATGAGCAAGAACCGCAGATACTTTTTTATTCTCTTTTTTGCTGCCCCCGCTCATCGCCTGTTGTTGCCCCCAGCAGCCCAGGACACTGAGGCTAATAACAGATTTTCTTCTATTGCACCATTAGTTGACTATTTTATATATCCACATGCATACCATTCCCTTAATGTTCTTAATCCTTCTCGCCTCTCCTGATGATCATCCCTCACTCTATATAGCATACCGTCCGTGAGGAGGATATACACGGTTCCACTCAAATGAAGGATAAATTATCATTCAGTAGCTTACTGTATTGAGTGCATCTTTAACCTCTTTGTTCCACTCTGCAGGAACAGTCAAAATACTTAGTTAGAAGAACTAAGTTGCACCAGGTGGATGAAAGGTTGAAATCTGTATTATCAAAATGAGAACCCTATACTTACAGCTGAAACTAGGAATTTATGTATAATAAAAGTGTAACATAGAATTTACCACACAGAAACAGCTATTCAGCCCAACTGATTGGCGCCAGTGTTTATGCTCCACACGAGCTGCCTCTTAGGCTACTTCGTCTAATCCTGTCAGCATGCCCTTCTATTCCTTTCTCCCTCATGTAATCATCTAGCTTCCCCTGAAATGCATCTATATAATCAAGCACAGACTAGCACCAAGTGTTTTTTTAAATACAACTTCATAAAAGGAATATTTGTATGTATTTGCATCTTATCCCATTTGAATGTGCTGATTCAGATTTTTTTAACCTGCTCCAGCATTTCCACTATTATTTGGCATAATACTTTGAAAGTTGTACAAAAACAATTTATATTGATGTAACACCTTTTTAATGTAGAAAAATGTCTGAAAGCAACCAACAAGTAATCAAAATATGAACACCTCGCCAAATTAGGAGGGGTGACAAAAAAACTTGGTCAAAGAGGTGGGTTTTGAGGAAGCAAGGGAGGTGGAGAGGCAGAGGGTTTTAAGTAGGGAATTGGAACATGGGGCCTGGGTGATTGAAGGCACTGCTGACAGAGGTGGGCTAAAGGCAAGATGCATAAGAGGAACGGAGAGTTTGAGGGGTGGTTTTCATGTTGGAGAAAGTTATAGGATTAGGGAATGAAGCCATGATGGAGACTTAAATTTATGGTTTTATAAATTATTGTTGTTCCTCCAACAGGACCAACTATATTCAGGGAACCAAGGTGCTTGGCGCTTACTTCCATGAAATTTCTTCTTTGAAGTGAAAACTGTACTGGGTCGATGGAACTGTTGAAGTGATTTCTAATACTGTACAACCAATAGGATTCCTTTAATTGTATACTGTACAGAGGCATTATAATTGGATAATGTTATTGAAGCAGATACATCACTGTGCAATAAAACTGTAAATATTAAAGACACTGGTGTTGATTTTTTTATTGCTTAACTGTAAGACTCGATTTTGCATGTGTGCTGAATATCACTAATCCTGCTCAAGCATTCTTGTCGAAGTATTGTCCCAGTTAAATTTGGCTTCCATGTTTTAAATGATGTGGTAAAATGGCTACAGTTAAAAACTTAAACCTCCAAATATGGAATTTGTTTGAAAATAATAGGAACACAAGTTTTTGAACTTAGATATCAAATTCTCAAGCTTTTGTTGAAATACTCTCCAATTGCAGTGTTCAGAGTCATCAGCTTTGCTGATATAGTCAAGTACTAAGATTACAAGAGCAACCAAAGGTTAATCAGAAACGGAATTTTATGATTTCATGTGCCCCCCCCCCCCCCCCACCACTTGCTATGTGCCGTAGAATGTCCTCCTTCAGTGCTGTAACCATTCAGCCTGTCGTGTCCGTGCCAGTTCTCTGCGAGAGCAACTCAGCTAGTTCCACTCCCCCGTCTTTTCTCTGCAAATCTAGCTCTGCAAATCTTTTCTGTTCAGCTGATTATCTAATTCCCTTCTGAAAGCCACAATTAAATCTGCCTCCACCACGCTCTCAGGCTGTGCATTCCAGATCCTAACCACTCACTGTGTAAAAACGTTTCTCCTCATGTCGCGTCTGGTTCTTTTGCCAATCACTTTAAATCTGTGACCTCGGGTTCTCGAGCCTTCTGCCAATGAGAACAGTTTCTCCCTATCTAGTCTGTCCAGACCACTCATGATTTTGAAGACCTCTATCAAATCTCCTCTCAGTCTTCTCTAAGCAGAACCATCCCAGCTTCGCCGATCTATCCATGTAATTGAAGCCTCTCATCCCTGGAACCATCCTCTCAAATCTTTTCTTCAGCCTCTCCAATGCTTTTGCATCCTTCCTAAAGTATGGTGCGTGGTATGGACACAATACCAGCATTTTATAAAGGTTAAGTATGTTCCTATAACTTGCTTGCTTTTGTACTCGATGCCTCTATTTATAAAGCCCAGGATCCTGTCTGCCTTATTAACCGCTTTCTCAAATTGACTTGCCATCTTCAACGATTTGTGCACATATACCCCCAGGTCCCTCTGATCCTGCACCCACTTTTTGAATGTTATCCTTTATTTTATATTGCCTTTCCTCGTTCTTCCTAACAAAATGCATCACTTTACCCTTCTCTGCATTAAATTTCATCGGCCATGTATCTGCTCATTCCACCAGCCTGACTGTGTCCTCTTGAAGTCTATTGCTGTCCTCCGCACAGTTCGCAATATTTCCAAGTTTTGTCATCTGCAAATTTTGAAATTGTGCCCTGCACGCCTGAGCCTAGGTCATTAATATAGATCAAGAAAAGCAAGGATCTAAATACTAACCTCTGGGGATCCCCACTATATGCCTTCCTCCAGTCCAAAAAACTACTATTCACCACCACCCTGTCATTAAACCAACTTTGTATCCATGCTGCCACAGTCCCTTTTATTGCATGGGCTTCAATTTTGCAGACCAACCTATTCTGTGGTACTTTATGTTGGTCCACCAGTATGCCATGCTACCAGGCCTCCTCCTCCAACACATTCGTCCTATAGGAGCCATTTGATGCACTCTCTGGTGGCAATTGTCATGGCTTTTTATAATAATAGCCCCGAGGAGACCACTACCTTTAACTGGCAACTCTGTTCATGGGTGCCAATTGCTTTACAATTAAAAGAAGAAGCCTTCATCTGCATATGCTAATATCAAAAGTAATGAATAAAGATGGCCATCCCACGCCGATATTCTAGTCGCTGGCCGGAACTCCCATGCCTTCGGATCTCTGGAGGGAGGAGGAGTGAAATTTGCTCCAATTGGTTGTGGGGATGGTGGAAAGGGGTTGACAGTCCAAGATGCTGAAGTGTTAAAAATTATAATTTACCTGAAGGGCTTGAAGCTCTTTAAAAATGGACGCCGTTGCTGGGGATGGAGTGGCTACCCCTCTACGTCATCGGGTGTAGCCCCGGCGCGAAATATCACAGGGCGAAAAATCTTGCTAAAAGATACAGGTGTGGCTGATGAAGAGTATACAAGGCTAATAGAAGAGATGTGAGAAGTATGAAATCTGTAAAAATTATTGGAGGACATCACCACGTCCCAGTGTAAGCCTTCCATTGGTACGTGAATTTGATGAGATAGTTGCCATGAATTTAGAGGAATGGAACCAGGACAGAAATATTTTAATTCTACATTTTGTAAACCTGGCGACCAGATTTAGTCTTTCTGCAATAATACTTAGGATGGACGAAAGCTTAATTATAGATAAAGTCATGGAGAAATGGATAGAGACTGGACTTGGGAACATTTCTGATGGAACATTGAGGGGAACTCGCCAATGACAAGTTCAGAGACATGTGTGAAAATATGAACATCTTAGTTATGAACACCACAGCTTAAGGTACTTTCAGCAATGGACTCTGTGAAAGGAATTGTGGTGATCAATGAAATGCTGCACTAAATTTTAGCTGATCAACCAAACTGCACATTGACACCTGCCCTGGCGTGGGCAGTTCATGCAAAGAATTGACTCCAGATACTTGGAGTATATTGTTCCTATCAATTAGTCTATGGGCAAAATCCCAATTGCCTTGTTGTCTGGGCAATAGTTCTGCTGTTCTAGAAGGCTTAACTCTGAAAATAACTGTTTATAAAAGTTTGTAAACATTGGGTCCAATTCTATTCTTCACCAACTGGATTTCTGGAGTAAAACACATATCACACTCATGAAAACATTCCAGATAACTCACATCATGAATTGATTAAATTCCGTATTCTCATTGTCCAACTGAGTATTTCCATCAATCCCATCAGTGAATAAATCAGTTACTGAGAGCATGAACTTTGCTTCAGTGATACTGTCACTCCTGATAAGGTTAACAGCAGTCATTTACTGAACCTTTTCAAGGTATGTCTGAATTCCAAACCATTCAGATATGCATTTTCTACAAAATACTCAAAAAGTGTAGAACCATTGCATGACTCTGGAGAATATGATCAGTGAGGGACCGTGTATCAAAGTGCTATTGTAATGATGTACTGAATCGCTTGAAACTCAGTTCCTTTTTTTAAAATAGCCTTCATTACAAGAGATCAACAATTGTATAAATAATGAAGATGATGACTTGTGCTGCTCCTTTAATTATCATGGTTCATTTAGCTGCTTAATTCTGTGCTGTAAAATTTTATGTAATTAGTTTTTAAACCCATTTTCTTTGGGATTTAGTTCTAGCATTGCTTGACATTGGATCTTTACCTGTCACATATTGGGGGAACAAAAGAATCAAATTCGATGATGAAATGTATCTACTGATCCGGAGCTGTTGTTGCTGCATATGCAAAGTTTGCTGTCGTCAACAGTGCATATCAATTCTAAAACAACTCTTTTTACGATTTTGATTTTACACAATTAATCAGGTCTCTGCATTTTCTGTTTTACTCTTTTTGGTGAGTTTTTGTGCTTATTTAAGCAATGGGTGTCAGTGGTGAAGACTGGAACATGTTTCCACTATTCACACTCACACCAGCATGAAAAACTAGGTTTCGACCGATTCTACAAAAGACTCACCGATGCTTATGGTTGCAGAGCAATACCTCTGTTCTGCCCTTCATTCCAATTTTAAACAGTATCATGGGCTGGGATAGTTCCAATCCTTTTACCTATTCTCCCTAACATTACTAATTTAATGCATTCTAGAACTGATTTATTTTTATTGTTCCTGGGGTGCAGGTGATACTAAAAAGGCCACATTTATTGCACATCCATAATTGTCACAAGAAGGGCCTTCTCCTTGAATCACTGTGTTGGTGATACAATATTAAGTTGAGAATTTGACGCTGAATTTTTGGGCATTTTCTTTCATCTGCCTAAGAGGAATAGACCTGAATTAGTCTATACCTATTTCATGTGGGATCCTTACACACAACACAATACAAGGAAATTTTCATCCATCAGCTTAGGCAGGAGTGAAATCCAAATCCCAAAGGAATCATAAGAACTAGGAGCAGGAGTAGGCCGTCCGGCCCCTCGAGCCTGCTTCGCCATTCAATAAGATCATGGCTGATCTTTTCGTGGACTCAGATCCACTTACCCGCGCTCCCACCGTATCCCTTAATTCCTTTATTGTTCAAAAAGATATCTACCTTAGCTTTAAAGACGTTTACTGAAGAAGTGTCAACTACTTCACTGGGCAAGGAATTCCATAGATTAACAACCCTCTGGGTGAAGAAGTTCCTTCTTAATTCAGTCCTAAATCTGCTCCCTCTAATCTTGAGGCTATGCCCTCTTGTCCAAGCTTCACCTGCCAGTGGAAACATCCTCTCTACTTGTGTCTTATCAATTCCCTTCATGATTTTATATGTTTCTATAAGATCCCCCCTCATTCTTCTGAACTCCAATGAATATAATCCCAATCTACTCAGTCTCTCCTCATAAGCCAACCCCCTCAACTCCGGAATCAACCTAGTGAACCTCCTCTGCACCCTCTCTAGTGCCAGTATATCCTTTCTCAAGTAAGGAGACCAAAACTGCACACAGTACTCCAGGTGCGGCCTCACCAGTACCTTATACAGCTGCAACATAACCTCTCTGCTTTTAAACTCAATCCCTTTAGCAATGAAGGACAAAATTCCATTTGCCTTCCTAATTACTTGCTGTACCTGCAGACCAACCTTCTGCGATTCATGCACAAGGACACCTAGGTCCCTCTGCATAGCAGCATGCTGCAACTTTTTACCATTCAAGTAATAATCCTTTTTACTGTTACTCCTACCGAAATGAATGACTTCACATTTATTAACATTGTATTCCATCTGCCAGACCTTTGCCCACTCACTCAATGTATCTATGTTCCTCTGCAAAGTTTCACAGTCATCTGCACACTTTGCTCTGCCACTCATCTTAGTGTCATCTGCAAACTTTGACACCCTACACGTGGTCCCCAACTCCAAATCATCTGTATAAATTGTAAATAATTGCGGTCCCAACACCGATCCCTGAGGCACACCACTAGTGACTGATTGCCAACCAGAATAGCACTCATTTATCCCCACTCTCCGCTTCCTGTTAGTCAACCAATCCTCTATCCATGCTAATACTTTACCCCTAACGCCATGCATCCTTATCTTATGCAGCAGCCTCTTGTGCGGCACCTTGTCGAAGGCCTTTTGGAAATCTAGGTACACCACATCCACTGGGTCCCCATTGTCCACCTTGCTCGTAATGTCATCATAGAATTCCAAAAGATTTGTCAAGCATGACCTGCCCTTCATGAACCCATGCTGCGTCTGCCCAACGGGACAATTTCTATCGAGATGCCCTGCTATTTCTTCCTTGATAATAGACTCAAGAATCTTCCCCACTACAGAGGTTAAGCTAACTGGTTTATAATTCCCCATCTTTTGTCTACCTCCCTTTTTAAACAGTGGCGTCACATCTGCTGTTTTCCAATCAGCTGGGACTACCCCAGAGTCCAGCAAATTTTGGAAAATTACCGTCAGTGCACCTGCTATTTCTCCCGCCATCTCTTTTAGTACCCTGGGATGCATTCCATCAGGGCCAGGAGATTTATCAATCCTTAGCTCCATTAGCTTGCCCAACACTACCTCTTCCGTAATACTGATTGTTTCCAGGTCCTCACCTACGTTCGTCTCTTTGTCAATTACTGGCATGTTATTAATGTCCTCCGCTGTGAAGACCGATACAAAATACCTGTTCAATGCCTCGGCCATTTCATCATATCCCATAACTAAATTCCCCTTCTCATCCTCTAAAGGACCAACGTTTACTTTAGCCACTCTTTTTCGTTTTATATATTTATAGAAACTTTTGCTATCTGGCTTTATATTCTGTGCTAGTTTTTTCTCATGTTCTATCTTACTTTTCTTTATAGCTCTTTTTGTAGCTTTCTGTTGACCATTGAATGCATGAGAATCAACTGCACTTCCAATTAAAATATTCTTTAAATTTTTAGAACAATTTATTGATGATGTGATACAAAAGTGTGCACACTTGAGAGATTCTGATGATTTAATAAATCTTAAGATTATATAACTGGAACCCTTAGAATGCATTATTGCTTTAATGCCGCAACCAGACTTGATTTTATATGTATTCCAGTTCTCGTACTATAGCAGTCAGTCTTTTGTCTGTTCCTTGAGCAGTAAAGTGAAGGTGTTGTGAAGGGTGCAATGCGCTCTGTAAACAATTTTTGTGTGTATCACAGAGGAGATATTGCTGAAGTATTCTGATAAAGCCATTCAAAAATAGTATCGCAAGGCAGGAAGAGTGAATTTTGCAGGAAAAATGCAATTCCTATTATGGAGACATAGCATGTAAGGTATCATAATTCACAGACTGTATTTGATTTTATTGTTTTTATGGGGATGTGGGTGTCATTGGCCAGGCCAGCATTTATTGCCCATCACTAATTGCCCATGAGAAGATGGTGGTGAGCTGCCTTGAACAGCTGCAGTCCATGTGGGGTAGGTACACCCCTGTGCTGTTAGGAAGGGAGTTCCAGGATTTTGACCCAGCAACAGTGAAGGAAAGGCGATGTAGTTCCAAGTCAGGATGGTGTGTGGCTTGGAGGGGAACTTGCAGGTGGTGCTGTTCCCATGCATCTGCTGCCCTTGTCCTTCTAGGTGTAGAGGTCCCAGGTTGGGAAGGTGCTGTCTCAGGAGCCTTGGTGTGTTGCTGCAGTGCATCTTGTAGATGGTACACACTGCTGCCACTGTGCGTCAGTGGTGGAGGGAGTGAATGTTTCTGGATGGGGTGCTAATCAGCAGGCTGCTTTGTCCTAGATGGTGTTGAACTTCTTGATTGTTGTTGGAGCTGCACCCATCCAGGCAAGTGGAGAGTATTCCATCACACTCCTGACTTGTGCCTTGTAGATGGTGGACAGGCTTTGGGGAGGCAGGAGGTGAGTTAATCACAGCAGGATTCCTAGCCTCTGACCTGCTCTTGTAGCCACAGTATTTCTACTCCAGTTCAGTTTCTGGTCAATGGTAACCCCCAGGATGTTGATAGTGGGGGCATTCAGTGATCATAATGCTATTGAATGTCAAGGGGAAATGGTTAGATTCTCTCTTGTTGGAGAAACTCATTGCCTGGCACTTGTGAATGTTACTTGCGAATGTATCAAGTATGATATGCAAAATTTAACATTTCCATGTATATTAGCGGATCTTCCATAGAGAGTCTGGATCTGATGTGCAGCTGTGATAGCTAGGGTTTGAAATGTTGTAGGGATTCACCTGATCACCAGCCATAATACCATCTCTTCTGGGTTTCCACTAACCTTCCACTGAAACTACAGCTGATGATCAGGATGATCTGAAAAACCACAGCCAAATTTAACCCCTTAATATGGTTCAATTGTAACTTGAGCTGCATTCTTGGAGTTATGTTTTATTCAGAAGCATGCATTGACACTGCTGCAATCTGGGAATTGTAGTCCACTTGTGTGCCATGTACAGAGTGACGCTGGTGCATTCTGGGAGTGTTCTACTTTGTTGAACCTCTTCATTCAGAGTTAAGCTCCATTCAAACTCAGGTACACAATGGAACCTGGGTAATACAGGAGAGGTCACAGTCAAGAATTTAGAGAGAGGAGCAAACCCGTGCAGGGGAACAATTTAGGGAGATTTCTAACATTAAGAAATTTTTTGTCAGCTTATTAGTTTATGTGGTTTCTTTTTTACAAATTGCAAACAAATATTTGGATATTTTAGTACTTTATGTAATTAACCTTCTGGCAGACTTCTATCGATCTTTTCATGCAGCGCCTTATTTAACATGAAAAACCATTTGATTCTGGCAAATGTGATGCCTTCTATCGACAGTTCACCAACTTTGGATTACCAGCAAAGGACCTGGAAATATTTAAATTGCTGTACAATGACATCAATAACAACATTTATTTTGGAAACCAACCAAAAGCTGTATTTCACAACAAGCCACAAGTTCAGTAAGGATATACCCTAGGTCCTGAACTCTCTAGCACAGTTAAGAATAGAATTAGAGCATCAATGGTGCCTGGATCAGTGGCTATAATTCACATCAGTGACACTTGTGCCTATGACTTCTGCCAAGCTGGTGATATGGTCATTCTTGCTGAAATAGAACATCAACCATTTAACCAGAGAGATGCCAGTTTGGAATGTGAGTCAACTGGCATAAGGCAAAAGCAATGGGTAGGATTTTATCTGGCCCTTGGAGACGGGCTGGGAAGTGGGAGGGTGTCAGACAAAATGGCGTGAGGTGGCATCGGGTGGTGTGCCAGACATCGTCATGCCCTCATGCCATTTTGTCCATGGCAGGCACCCTGGAAGATGGGAAATCTGCTGGAAAACCACTTATGGGCCGGATCCCGCCTCCATTGACATTTAGCCAACGTCGGAGGGGCCCGACACTATGTGGAGCCACCGCCAGGTCACACCTGACGGCCTCCTAGCAAGCTGGGGGAGTCCCTCTTCTAGGGCAAACCATGGCCCATAGAGGCCCCCCCCCACCCCCCTCCACCCACATGCCCCTCCCCTCCACTCCGCCAGCAGCAATGGTCACCCCTGCGACAAGACTCCCTCCCTCCCTCACCAACCACTCCCTTGCCGGGGCCTGGCTGATTGCCCCAGTGTCCCCGACCACACTTACCTTGGTCCCAGGGCCTCCTCCCTCTTCACTGCTCTGGGGGTCCTGCGGTATCAGCAGTGGCCACTGCTCCCGGTGGCGCTGCTGGGACTGATGAGCTGCAGTCCCTCTGATTGGCCAGCAGCTCTTGGGCAGGATCTTGTCCCTTAAAGGGGACAGCATCCCCAATGGCAGGCAGCTGATTACCTGCAGGCCGTTGAATTCGGCTGGGGTACTGATAAAGGATGGAGGCGGGGTTGATCCCATCCCTCCGCCTTCCAGACCGTCACCGGGACCCCGTCACCAAAATAAAATCCAGCCCAATGAGTTTCTATTGTTAGCATCTTGGTCTATAAGTCAGAAATAACACCATAAACCGTTTGAATAATTGATCTACCTTAGTAGCAACACCTGCTATGACAGTGATATTTCTGTAGAAGTGAACAAAAGTTTGTCATATTGCATCCATGATGTCCATCTTTCAAGAGAAGCTGTGGCAGAATAAAATCTTTCAATCTGTCATGTTGTCGTATATCTGACCCTGATGTGTACTGCCAACTAGGGCACAACCACAGCAACTATCAACCTGGGATATTCACTGTCAGCATTGCCTGTTCTGTATCATCTGACAATAACACATCACAAATGTCACCATCTATAAAGAAACTAATGTTTATTTACTGTCTGCAAATATCAGCCAGACGATTATAATGCTATTGTGAATTTGCTACTCAACAACCCCCAGAGACATTGGTTAACCAAATCTTCGTTGACAACCTGACAGCACCAAGATGAAGGTATCCACAAAGGGAGTGCTGACAGTGTACATGAACAATTGAAGACTGTCAGATACACTAATCAGATTTATTCTGAAAACCAGCTGATCATCACTACACAGAATAGAAGTGCCTGGTATCATTTGTTTCTAAGTCCATTATAGCTGTATTTGGTCATATGAATTGACAGATTGTTTTAAATTATAACTCCTCTAGTTCTTAATCAATCTTTTAAAAGACAGAAGGTTGAATTTTCGCTTTGAGGGTGGGAAACAGGACCCAGGACTGTTTCCAGGTCCCGAACCCTCCCCCCCCCCGGGGGGAACAGTCACTCGTTGAAATTTTGACAGGCAAGCTCTGGAAGCTGGAGGGCTGATCAGAGGCCTTCCAGCTTCAGAGGAGCAGCCGGCTGCGGTAAAGAGTTAGTAACTGAGAGGGCTCTCACCAAATCTTCTAAAAATTCTAATAGAAAATAGAAAAAGCAGCCAAGCAACCATGGTGTGGGGGAGTCCCTCAACAGGGTAGCCTTTGGCTGCACCCACAAGCAGGCAGGCTGGGAGGGCCGGTCAGCCTCCTTTGCCTACCGTTAAAAAAGCTCTTAATGAGCCTAATTGCCCACTCTTGGGGGTGGGCAGCCCTGCTGGGCCCTGACCTGTCTCCCCTGAAATGGCTGGCGCCAGGAACAGTATCAGGAAAATAGCACACCAGCTGTTGCTGGTATTTTCGAGTCTCATCCACCTAAATTACCAACCTTGGTGGGGCCCAAAAATCCTGCCCATAGTGTAGCATTAATCAGCTCCAGTTGGGGAGAGAAGCAGAAGGAAGAAAGTAAAATAAAGTAATTGAAGCAGTCCCTTCGGATAGAGTAGTGCCTCCTTGTTATTGATTAAACAGCAGTATTGACAGTGAGCAGTACAAAATCTCTACCCAGACCGTGATGCAGCCCTTCCCAAATCAGGTAGCTTAGTGCAAACAGCAGCGAAGATCCTTAAAAGAAGAATGAAGTAAATCACTAGAAAAGCTGTTTGACCAGCAGAAGCACAATCTAACTATTGCATAGAATTATGATTAACCTGCATACCCATTAATTAATTTAAAAACATTATTGCTTAAACAGTGAGTCTTGATACAGTAATGGTCTGGATAAACTGCAACTGTGAAGCTTGCAAAACTATGTGAAAAATAACAGAGCTGCTTCAAGCACTGTCTCTGAAAATAGATATTAAAATGGGCCATTAAGCAGTCAAAGCTGAAAACCTGCATTGTTCAATTGAACAATAGGGCCTGTGATGTACCCTGAAATTTCTGGTGCTGGGCAATCTATCTTGTTTATATTGAGGGGTAGATTCTACAGTACCAGACCTGACCTTCAATATGTCTAGCTATCCAAAGGTTCAGATTCATAACTTTGTTTTCTTGCCACCAAGATCCCCTGATGGCTTGGAAAGGATTTCATGGATCAACAAGGAAACAAAACTGCATTGCTGGCTCACACTGGTAGTCAGATTTATTTTCAGGTAAAATAATGCAAAACAAGAACAACAACTTGTATTTATATAGCGCCTTTAATGTAATAAGATGTCCCAAGGTGCTTCACAGGAGCATTATAAAACAAAACTTGATACTGAGCTACATAAGGAGTTATTAGGGCAGATGACCAAAAGCTTGGTCAAAGATGTAGGTTTTAAGGAACATCTTAAAGGAGGAAAGTGAGATAGAGACGTGGAGAGATTTAAGGAGAGAATTCCAGAGCTTAGGGTCTTGGAAGCTAAAAGCACAGTCACTAATGGCGGGGCGATTAAATTGAGGATGCTCAAGAGACCATAATTAGATGAGTGCAGATATCTCGGAGGGTTAGAAATATAGAAAATAGGAGCAGGAGTAGGCAATTCGGCCCTTTGGGCCTGCTCTGCCATTCAGAAAAGATCATGGCTAATAGTCTAATTCAGTACCCTGTTCCCGCTTTCTCCCCATATCCCTTGATCCCTTTTGCATTAATATATCTATCTCCTTCTTGAATATATTTAATGACTTGGCCTCCACTGCCTTCTGCGGTAGAAAATTCCACAGGTTCACCACCCTCTGAAGAAATTTCTCCTCATCTCGGTTCTAAATGGCATACCCCATATCCTGAGACTGTGACCCTTGGTTCTGGACTCCCCGGCCATCAGGAACATCCTCCCTGCATCTAGCCTGTCTAGTCCGGTTAGAAGTTTATACATTTCTATGAGATCCCCTGTCATTCTTCTAAACTCTAGTGAATATAGGACGAGTCGACCCAATCTCTCCTCATACGTCAATCCTGCCATCCCAGGAATCAACAATCAAATCTTCTTTGCACTCCCTCCATGGCAAGAACATCCTTCCTCAGATAAGGAGACCAAAACTGCACACAGTACTCCAGATGTGGTCTCACCAAGGCCCTGTATAACTGCAGTAAAACATCCTTGCTCCGTACGCAAATCTTCTTGCAATGAAGGCCAACATACCATTTGCCTTCCTAACTGCTTGCTGCACCTGAATGCTTGCTTTCAGCAACTGGTGTACAAGGACACCCAGGTCTCGTTGCACCTCCCCCTTTCCCAATCTATCCCCATTCAGATAATAATCTGCCTTTCTGTTTTTGCAACCAAAGTGGATAACCTCACATTTATCCACGTTATACTGCATCTGCCATGCATTTGCCCATTCACCCAACTTGTCCAACTCACATTGGAGCCTCTTTGCATCCTCCTCACAGCTCACTTTCCTCCCCAGCTTTGTGTCATCTGCAAACTTGGAAATGTTGCATTTAGTTCCCTCACCCAAGTCATTAATATATAGTGTGAATAGCTGGGGCCCAAGCACTGATCCCTGCGGTATCCTACTAGTCACTGCCTGCCACCCGGAAAAAGACCCGTTTATTCTGACTCTCTGTTTCCTATATGTCAACCAATTCTCAATCCATGCCAGTATATTACCCCAAATCCCATGTGCTTTAATTTTGCACACTAACCTCTTATGTGGGATCTTATCGAAAGCTTTCTGAAAATCCAAATACACCACATCCACTGGTTCTCCCTTATCTATTCTACTAGTTACATCCTCAAAAAACTCCAATAGATTTGTTAAGCATGATTTCCCTTTCGTAAACCCTTGCTGACTTTGCCAAATCCCGTTCATGCTTTCCAGGTGTTCTGTTATCACATCCTTTATAATAGACTGCAGCATTTTCCTCACTACTGATGTAAGGCTAACTGGTCTGTAATTCCCTGTTTTTTTCTCTCCCTCCTTTTTTAAATAGTGGGGTTACATTAGCCACCCTCCAATCTGTAGGAACTGCTCCAGAGTCTATAGAATTTTGGAAGATGACCACCAATACATCCACTATTTCCAGGGCCACTTCCTTTAGTACTCTGGGAGGTAGATTATCAGGCCCTGGTTGTGGGAGTGGGGGAGATTCTAGAGTTAGGGAGGGGCAAGGGCATGGAGGGACTTGAAAACAAGGGGCTCGGCAGCAAGCTTCAGAAACGGTGCTGCACACATGCGAGATGTGCACTGCAGAGCCGCTGTGATATTTGGCACGGCGGCTCATTTACATGGAGGGGGCAGAGCTCCCGCCTCCCTCTAAGGCATCGGGGGCGGGTGATCCGTCCCCGGCAACGGCGTCTGGCACCACTGCGCAGGAACTGGTGACATTTTTAAAGGCCTTCAGGCCCTTCCGTTTAATTTCAATATTTAAAGTCACAGTTTTTTGAAAAATAGAATTAAACATTTATTCACAGTGCCAATCCCCTCCTCCACCCCCCCCAATGACTAATCAGTTTATTTTTTAGACTCTCTCCCCACAAAAACGTTAACTCTCGATCCTGATCTTTTCCCCCCAAACTTTCTTTACTTTCACCTTCAATCCTTCCCATCATACCCTCAACCAATCACATTAGTTTTTGCCGTTCCCCTCCAAAGGGAGATCCAAAGGCATGGGTGTTCCGGCCACTGGTCAGAATATCAGCATGGGACGGCCATCGCGTTGAGGTAAGTAATTATTCATTAATTACCATTTATTTTAATATTTAAATTCAGTCTCCATCGCAAAGCAGTGGGAAGGCTGCCATGAGGCCTCGCCACCGCCAATAAAATGGAGCGGGGCCTTCCTGGCGTCAAGGTCCATGGCGGGCCTCATCCGGGGCTATCTTCAGGCCCCCCCCCCCCCCCCCCCCACCAAGCCAGGGATCCCAATGTCATGGGCTCCTTAAAATCCAGTTCAAGGATGACAATTTTAAAATCAAGGCATTGCTTGATTGGGAGCCAATGTAGGTCTGAGAACACAAGGGTGATAGGTGAACGGGACTTGATGCAAGTAAGGATATGAGCAGAAAAGTTTTGAATTATGTCAAGTTTATGGAATATAGTATGTGGTAGACCAGTAAGGAGTACATTGAGTGCAAGTCTAGAGGTAACAAAGGCATGGATGAGGGTTTCAGCAGCAGATGAGCTGAGGCAGGGGTGGAGTCAGGCCAAGTTACAGAGGTGGAAATAGGCGGTCTTAGTGATGATGTGGATATGTGGTTGGATACTCATCTCAGAGTCAAAAATGCCATCAAGGCTGCAGACAGTCTGGTTAAGCCTCAGACAGTTGTCAGGGAGAGGGATAGAGTCAGTAGCTCGGGAACAGAGTTTGTAACAAGGACCAAAGACAATGGTTTCGGTCTTCCCAATGTTTAATTGGAGGAAATTTTTGCTCATCCGGAAACGGATGTTGGGCAAGCAGTCTGATAATTTAGTGAGACAGCCATTGACTCCTCAACTAGTGGAGGAATTGAGAGAGATAGTGGTGAGGTAGAGGTGGGTGTTGTCAGCCCACATGTCAAAACCAACACTGTGTTTTTGGGTGATGTCGCCAAGGGACAGTGTGTACATTGTCATCATCCTGTCTCTTTTTGTTTCTGGGAAATATGCAGTGTGTCTTTAAGACAGCAAAGGATCAGTACTGCTTTAAGAACAAGCAAGCCTGAAGAGTTACTGAGAAGGTGCGTTTTGGTTGCCGTTGGATACATCCATATAGAGAGGGAATCAACCAGTTTCAGAAGGTGTATCCTGGTTGCCTTGGATACAGCCACTCAGAGACTGAAGATCAATATACAATGTTGTAATTTACTTTTAAACTGGCTTTTTATCTGAGATAGACTGTTCGAACAGACAGACAGCTGGGCCAGCATGAACTGAAAAGAGATCTCTTTTAATTTATACTGAAGGAAGAATTTAAACTGCGACTATTCTTTAGCCCTAAAAATTCTAAAGCCAGATTGATTCTACTGAAAGTGGCTGTGAGTTGTTGACCTGTGGTGGTCATCGCTGTAAGAAAGAGATGTTTGAAGTTTCGGATGTTGGACTGCTTTCCTTTCCTTATCGGACCCTGGAAGATTGTGAGTGGACTTTAATCAGAGGATTGTTCATCGGGAAGCATAAATCTGCAAGGACTCTAATTTTTTCTATTATTTTAAATGTTGTTTTTATCTTAGTAGTGTTTAAGAGTTTAGGTTTTCTAATAAACAGTTAATTTGTTGATCTAAGACACCTGGTTTGGTTGGCCTCATTCGGGATGTGAGAACAGAATAATATGGGGACATTTAAGGTGAAATAATTAATCAATCAGTACTGAAGGCCATCCTACCGGAGTGGGACACGGTAAGAGTGACATACTCAGAGTTAATTGACAGATGCACTCAGCTGGACAGGGATATGTGAGTCAAGCTTCGAGCTGTGCAGACGGATCCAGCACCGAAAGAGCCTGACAAAGAGCAAGATAGGCGACCCGGCCCCTGTTACTACTGCGGGAAGGAAGGCCATTGGGCTAAGGTGTGTAGAGCGAGAGGACGAGGCAGAGGACGTCAAGGACGCAACCCGGCACCCAAACCAGCTCCCTCCCCTGACGCCGACATCTTTGAGAAGTTCAAACGGTTGACGCACCAGCAACAGAAGGAGATGTCCTTCTTACTCAATGCGACAAAAAACTAGAGGAGCCCTCCCTCGCCCTTTCAGTGCCTCTCCTAGCACTAGTAGAAAATAGAAAAGATGGATTGTATGTAACTGTGAGGGTGGGCGACCAAGACATTGACTTCTTATTGGATACCGGAGCCGAATTAACGTGCCTACCTCAACAATACGGAAACTCCCTACCGATGAACGGTAAGACTAAAAGAGCTTACGCAGCTGGGGGTAATGGGTTGGTAATTAAGAGGACCCAGCCCGTACGCATCAGTCTTGGTCAGCACGAAATGATAACACCGGTCTGGGTAGGTCCGGTGGACCAAGCACTCCTCGGTATGGACGTTCTCACTCAGCTGGACTCTTCGTTGCATTTCGAAGGCGGCCAGGTAACTTGGTCTATCAGAAGTTTGAAGAAAGAGCAGTTTAGGGAGCATCCAATATGGGCCCAGGATAAGAACGATTGTGGGCTACTTCAAATGGAACCGGCAACGTTTACAGGATCCGCTCCGCCCTGTACTAAACAATACCCCATCAGTCAAACATCTATTGCAGGAATCCTACCCGTACTCAGACAGCTAGAGGAGCGAGGCGTAATGGTTAAAACACACAGTACATCAAACAGCCCTGTGTGGCCAGTAGGGAAACCAAACGGGACCTGGCGGCTTACTGTCGACTATAGAAAGGCTAACCAGTGTATTCAGCAAAAGGCCCCTCTGGTAGCTGACCCCTCTATGGTATTTAATGCCCTGAAGCCGGAACACGAATGGTTCTCTGTTATCGAATTGGCCAACGGATTTTTGTCGGTGCCACTGGCATCCGAAGTCCAACCGTGGTTCGCCTTTACTGTCCAACAACAACAGTACACCTGGACTCGCCTGCCACAGGGTTTCCACAACATGGTATTTCATATGGCCCTACAAAACCATTTGAGGGAGTTACCTCCCATGCACTCCACGGTCATCCAGTACGTAGACGACATCCTGTTAGCCTCTGAGACAGAAGAACAGCACGAACAAGATCTGCGTACTCTGCTGGACCACCTTCATCAGAGAGGACATAAGGCCAGTATCAACAAAGCGCAGATAGCACAAGGAGAGATCGTGTACCTGGGACAAAAGATTTCGAAAGGAAAGAGAGAACTCACCCAGGACAGGACCGCCGCTATTTGAGCTGCCAAACAGCCCACCACTATCCAGGAGCTTAGGTCATTTTTGAGTTTGTGTAACTTCAACAGAAACTGGATCGACTCCGACACACAGCTGGCTCAACCATTAAACGATCTCTTGAAGGGAAAGCGGGCCTCTAAAGAATCAGTTACCCTAACTAAAGGACAACAAGAAGCTTTCAAAAACTTAAAGAGGGCTTTGTGCTCAGCAACAGCCCTGGGAATCCCCAACAACGGGAAACCGTTCACCCTGTTTGTACACGAAAAAGAGGGATATATGACTGCCATACTGACACAGGAACACGGGGACAAACAGAGACCAATTGGATACTATTCGAAAAGACTGGACACCGTCGCCCTAGGATGGGGCAGTTGTTTAAGAGCTATGGAAGCTACATGCCAAGCAGTAATGACTACTGCAGGTCTGGTATTAGATCAAAAGTTAACTGTTAAGTGTCCGCACACAGTCCACACTTTGCGATCTATGAACCGAGTATCCCAAGTGACAGCAGCCAGATGGACCCGATGGACAAAAGTCCTAGAGGCTGCTAACCTCCACATCGTCCGGGCCAGCCCGGTAAATCTGGCGACTATGCTCCCGTGGCCTGAAGAGATGGAGGAAGAAGAACATGATTGCGTGGAGATCATGGAAGAAACAGAGGAGGTAACCCTAGCGGCAGAGGAAGCATTGCTCAACCCAGATTTAATCCTTTTCACAGATGGCTCATCCTTTGTTGACAACGGTACACGGAAAGCAGGATGGGCAGTTACAACCCTACATGAAGTTGTGGAAATGGTATGCCTGCCTTCAGGGACATCGGCCCAACAAGCCGAACTGCGAGCCCTGTCGGAAGCGTGTCGAATAGCAGAGGGGAAGACAGCTAATATTTACACAGATTCACGGTATGCTTTTGGAGTCGCTCACGACTTTGGTCAGCTGTGGCGTAAAAGAGGATTTCTCACAGCGGCTGGTACACCTATTCGAAATGGGAAAGAGGTCCGAGACTTACTGGAGGCGATGCAATTGCCACAAAAGGTATCCATTTTGAAATGTAAAGCCCATACGAAAGATAACACCATAGAGGCAAAGGGGAATGCCCTGGCCGACAAGGCAGCCAAGGAAGCCGCCTCACAGGGTGATCCCCCGGATGCAAATATGTAAACTGAATGTGTCCCATCTGACACAAGACCTACAAGTGATGCAGAGTGAATGTTCCAAAGAGGAAAAATGGACCTGGATGGAAGCAGGGATTAAGATATGTGACGATGGCATCTGGAGGCAAAGGGACACCGAGAAACCTGTCGCACCACAGGCGCTGATGCCCTTTTTATCCCAACAAATTCACTCCTGGGAACACCTGGCCCCGCAACAGATGATGGCACGGTTCCAGAAAAGCTGGTGAGGCCGAGGGTTTAAAAAACCCGCACAGCTGGTAGCTGACCGCTGTGTGGTCTGTCAGAAAAACAATCCAGAACCCACTACGATAATGCCTCAACTAAGAGCTCCTGCTCCAGCCGGCCCATTCCAGTGCTTACAAGTTGACTATATCACTCTGCCATCTGGTCAGGGATACACCGGCATTTTAGTCATCGTCAATAAATTTTATAGATGGGTAGAGGCTGTCCCAGCTAGAAGATCCACGGCCAATCACACCGCTAAGGTCCTGTGTAAGGATTACATCCCCAGATGGGGAGTACCGGTCAGCATTGACTCTGACCAAGGAACTCATTTCACAGGCGCGATCTGTCAGGAAGTCAGTCGACTACTGAACATTACGTGGGATTTACACTGTCCTCATCATCCCCAGTCATCAGGTCAAGTGGAACGAATGAATCAGACGCTAAAACAGCGACTATCCAAGTATCACCAGGAAGGAATAAAGTGGCCTCAGGCGTTGCCGATAGTTCTGTGTAGTATCAGAGCGACCCCGAACAGAACAACAGGCTTGAGCCCATTTGAAGTAATAACAGGGAGACCCATGTCTTTGCCGGGAACAATTGATCTGCGTAAAGCTGATTGTCATTTGATGAGTGATGCTTTACTAGAATATTGCCAGAACTTAACAAATGCTGTCGGTTCTGCTTCCTCACAGGTATCGGCAGCTTGGGGTGACCCACCAGAAGGAGGGCACGACATCGTCCCGGGAGTCTGCGTCTACGTGAAGAAAATACACAAAGAACCTTTGGGCGCCAAGTGGGAGGGACCTTTCCAAGTGCTACTGACCACCCAGTCAGCAGTTAAAGTCGAAGGAAAGAAAGCCTGGATACACGCCTCTCACGTAAAACGAGCGACCCGTGATTAAATGCTGAATTATTAATTGCTGCATGTTTAAAATTTGTATTATCTTCTTTGCATGTATTTTAAGTAGTTGCTCATTTTTGTCTAACCAAACCTGTCCACATGGGGAAACTAATCGAGTGTCCAGAGAATTACATGTTAACTCTTTCCTTTACATGACCTATACTTATGCCAAAGAAGCGAACCTCTCCCGCTGTTGGATATGTGCACACGTGCCTATCCACTCCAGGGGAGGCATCCCCTTACGTCCCATTCCGTTTAATGCATCAGAGACGGCGGAATGGATTGCAAAAGGGTCTCAGAGCAGACAAGCCTTCATGGGGTGGTACCGGCCCCATTACAATCGGACCCGAGAACCTCCATTCTTGGTCCTTCCTAACACCTCAGGCGTGGGAAGACCACAGGGATTCATATGCCTGGTTAGAGACCAAAAAGGTGGACGAGAAATGGGACGAAGTAACTGCTCCCACTATTTCAATGTGACTCCAGGCGCTAAATCTATTCTCCTGCGGGACCTTGAGGAACTAAAGGATCGGGACACCACCCGGCAGGTGGACCCCGAAATGGCTAGAAACCCCATTGCCTACAACAGTACTTATTTTATTTGCGGCAACAAAGCCTATCCCTGGTTACCGAAATTCTGGACAGGATCATGTTACTTAGGTTATGTTACACATTATATCCATCATTTGACCTCCCTGTATGAGCCACCTCAGGGACAAAGAAAGAAACAAGCTATCACAGAATCTGAGAGATTTTTCTCAATAATGTTCCCGTGGTACGGGACCGGTAAGTTAGCCAGGGAATCTATCAATATTGCTTCAGTCCTAGAAAAAGTGGCCAATGACACCGCCGAAGCCCTTGATAAAATAAATGCAGAAATGGTAGCTATCTGCACCGTAGCACTCCAGAACCGAATGGCCTTAGATTTTGTCCTGGCAGAAAAAGGGGGTACATGTGTCCTGATAGGACCCAAGTGCTGTACCTACGTTCCAGATAGCTCCGAAGAAATTTCCGATCTGGCAGCACATATCCGAAAGGAGGTGGAAAAGCTAAAACAACCCCCAGCTTCCACCTTGTGGAATTGGGCGACCAGTTGGTTGGGTTCGATAGGGACCTCGGTACAGGGTTTGGTCTTCTTTTTAGTGATGATTCTAATTCTGTATTTGATGTTTTTGCTTATTAAGTGCTGTTGTAAACAAGTAACTGAAGCCCCTGCAAAACTTATGCCTTTACAGAGCTCTCGCGGGCCCCTCCTGTGGCACAAGCAGGCAACGTATTGTGTGTGACCCCTCTGGGTGTTGAAGGCTGTTTCTAAACAAGTAGAGATCATTAAAAGCACCTAGGTGGGATCAAGGGAATGATTCTTAAAAGTGTTTTGAAGAATCAAAGGGGGGACTGTGAGAACAGAATAATATGGGGACATTTAAGATGAAATAATTAATAAATCATGTACAACTAATAAACTTTAGAGCTTCAGCAGACAGCTTATTGGTAGGAGTAGACTAGCAAGCAAAACTAGCAGGACAGCTGCAGGCTGCTTAATAATAACCCTTTGTATAACAGTCAGCCTAACGGTTCACAAGCAGATAAGGGGGATGAGAAAATGAAGTAAGAAGTTAAAAACAAATTGACAAGGCAGGACCCCAATCAGGCCATGACACCAAGAAACTGCAGAGTTTGTAAACCAATTGGGAACATAAAGGGGGTGTCACTGATGTGTATGAAGAACTATAAGAAAGGCTTGATTTCCCTGCACCACCCCGGAGAAAGGTGGAAGCAAAGGTGTTGTTGTAATTTGCTTTGCTGATGATGTAACCAAGAAGTACTGCAATAAAGTTTCTTAAAGCTACAGTCAGACTTCGTCTCTCTTTGTGCAACTAATGGGATCCAACACGGGGGTTAACAGATGGTTCAATTCTGGTGTGGTTTTCTTTAATTTGGAAAGTTTAAAGTGATATGTTAGGTGATCTGTGGAGTGACGGGACTGAATTGACAGTTCATAGCTCCCACCGCAATCAGAATCATATATTTTGATTGGGGGCTTTGTCTTGAGCGGTCATGTCATAACAATATGAGAAATAGTAGACGTCCAAGGATAGATCCTTCAGGCATGCCAGAAGTCAAATAATATAATATATTCTGAAACAGCATAATAACAATAGAGTGGAATCTGATATATTACATTTTTCAGGATAGCATACATACAGAGCAATGTTCCCTCTAAACTGTGTATCCACACAGCTGTACAGCAACCCAAAAGTTTGTGTGCAGGCCACTCACAAGCTGTCCCCTTTAAATTACCATATGTGTGTGAGAGCACAAAAAAAATTTAAGAGCCCGTGCACTTAAATGAATCAGTCACTCGAGAAAAAAAAATAGGGTACATTGATACAAAGCACAGAAAAATGACAGGATTTTTGGATGAAACTGTTTTTTTACAAACTTCAACATAGAATATTATACAAATCCTAGTTCAAACACAAGTTCAGATCTTTTCTCAGAACTAAAAACTACAACAAATCCTACAGTTTTAATACAATTTTAAACATCTCTGAAGATGGACTGTTAACTACCCATGATCTAGGGCACAAGTAAGGGCTATTGCATAGAGTACAAATGGGCAATTTATCATATATCAAATACCTGCTAAGGTTTTGACAATGTACCATACAATTTACATGTAGAACAAGGCTCTCACAGATCACCCATCCTAGCCCAACTCTTGTCCTTACTTTGAAAGTTAAACCCCAATTTACCTAATCTGCTTGGCAAGAATGGATCTCTTTCAGGTATTTACACCTCACCAGACTCACTCCTTTTATTTCAATGGAGCCAAAATTTGAGTCAAGTATCAATCAATCCAATTCCTTCTGAAAGTTAGAAGTGAATCTGCTTCCATCAACGTTTTGGGAAGTGGATTCCAGGTTGTAACCATTTCTTTAATTGTTTTTGCACATGTTTACATGCAGCTGCTGAATTGAACCACGCAGATACAAGTTCTGTCAGAATTCTGCAATTCCCATGGTGTTAAACATACTCGCATTTTGGGCTGAATTTTCACTCTGGGGATGGGAAACAGAAATCAGGACCTTTTTGGGTCCCGAACCTGCACCCGGGGAAAAACAGTCACTCTTTGGGATTTTCATAGAGGTGCCGTCTTAATTGACACGGAGACAGGTCCCCTGTCCAATTAAGATCGGGAGATGGGCTCTCAACACTGGGCAGGGCCAATAAGAGGCCTTCCAGCTTGAGAGGAACAGCAACCTGCAATGGATGGTAAGTAACTGAGAGGGCACTTCAACATGGAGGCACCGTCTCATCAAACTTTTAAAAGTTTAATTAAAAAACAGATACAGCAGCCAGGCCACCACTGTTGTGATGAGGGGTGAGGGCGGTGGGGGGGGGGGGAATTCCTCTACAGGGCAGTCTTTGGCTGCATCTGCACCCAGGCAGGCAGAGAGGTCCTCTGGGCCTTTCTAGAATGCTGGCTCCCCCAGCCTGCCGATGGGTGCTGCAAGCAGTAAAACTGCTCCACATTGGGTCAGCAAACTGGAGGCTGACTGGAAAATCCCAGTCGTCCTTCTTTAAGTGTGCTTAACAAGGCTCTTAATAAGCCCAATTGGTTGTCTGTCTCTTGGGGGCAGATAGACCATCAGCCCCAAACTCACCTTGGCAGAAATGGCCGATGTCGAGAACAGGGTCGGGAAACTGGCATGCCAGCTGTGCCAGTATTTTCAGGCTCCATCTGCCTCTGCTGTTGCCCATGGCAGGGCCTGAAAATTCAGCCCTTTGTATTGTGTTTTCATCTTGTGGGAGATTTTTCTTCTATTAGTTTATTTTTGTCAGTAAAACTGGAAAAAGACACCTATCTCAGCAGATGCGCATGTGTGCACTAAGACACATGGGGATGATTTTTCAAATGCTTATCACCTGCTACTTGTCTGAAAAATGGGCAGCTGACAGTTGAAATTCTCGGGGGCATCTCAGCCATCCTATTGATGCCCGACTCTCACGATGCAGTTTTCAGGCAGGCCTGTAAATGCATAAGTAGCTTTCCCACCTGCTTCCAGCGGGAAACTGCTTAAGTTAGCAGATCAAGTTCTAACACCAGTTTCATGACCCCATTGAGTGGTCTAATGAGCAGTTCTTAAAGAAAAAGGTCTAAAAAAGTTCCTTTGGAATAATTTTTGTGACATCAGCGGGATCAAGAGCATTCTTCCTGGCTTCACAAAAATAGTATGGACCTGTGCTCAATCTTCTCTGTGATCAGCTGCCACCCCTCAGCATGAGAGATAGACAATTTCCCACCCTCCCGCAACTGGTGAGCTGCCGTGGCTCCTGCAATATTTAAATGAGGGCCAACCTCAAAATAATTCAGGCCTCCCGACACTGGCTTTGGGCAGGTGATGCCTGCTGCTCTGCTGATTCTGCACCACTTTCAGGCAGAATTCCAAAATCAGAGAGAGAGACAGGGAGAGAGATAACAACCTGTTATTGATATTGGTATCACTAAATGGATACAACCAGATCTGAAGAATGTTCAGTCTTATTCTTGTTCATTAACAGGCAAATGCCAAGAGTTATTGCGGGTAGGGTAATTTGGAGAAAGGTTATGTCAAGTATTCCAGCAGGTCAACTCTTGACAGAGCCAGTAATAAGCTGTGTGATGAAATTGTGACTAATTATCTTGGAACAGTGGAATTTCATGCTGCTAATTGTTGACCAACAGATGGCACGTTCACTTGATCTTTTAGAATTTCTCCACATTAAACTTAACCTCCCATGAAATCACTGAAGAAAAGCCAATAACTTAGAGACATAGAGATGCACAGAATAATAGAATTATAGAAACGTACAGCATAGAAGGAGGCCAATTGGCCCGTCATGTCTGTGCTGGCTGTTTGAAAGAACAGTTGTGTTTAACTCCACTTTGTTGCTTTTTGTCCATAACTCTGTCAGTTCCTCATCCTCATGTACCTGTCCAACTTGCTTTTAAAATTATTTATGGAATCAGTTTCCATCACCTGTTCAGGTAGAACATCCCAAAACCTGACAACCTTGAGTGGAAAAGCTTCTCCTTATCTCCCCTCTAGATCTTTTGCAAATGACCTTGTATCAATGATCTCTCACCAGAGGGAGTAGTTTTCTTCTACCAACTCTATAAAAACCTCTCATCATCTTGAAAATCTCTACTAGGTTACCTCTTAACCTTCTCTTTTCCAAGGAGAACAGTCCTAATCTTTCCAACCTCTCCTCACAACTGAAGTCCTTCATCCCTGGTAACATCCTGGTAAACCTGCTCTTGTATCCTTTCTAAAGCTTTTACATCTTTTCTGAATTGTGGTTCCCAGAATGGTCCGCAATACTCCAGTGGAGGCCTAACCAGTGATTTCTAGCACAATCTGTTTGCGTTTATATTCTGATCCTCTTCTTGTAAACTCTAGCAACCCATATGCTTTTTTAACCACCTTATCAACTTGCCCTGCCACCTTTAAGGATTTGTGCATATGGACAGCAAGTTCTTTCTGCTTGTTTACACTTTTCAAAATTGCGCCATTTATAGTAAACTGTCCTTCCATGTTAATCTTCCCCAAGTGCATCACTTCAGTCTTCTTCACATTGAACTCCATTTGCCATGCTTTGTCCATTTCACCACTCTGTCTATGTCATACTGAAGCTTATAACTATCCTCATCATGATCTACTACTTTGTCAAGTTTTGTATCATCTATAAACTTTGTAATGCTGTTCGCTACACCTGAGTTTAGGTTGTTTATAAAAATTGAAAGGTATAATGGATCCAAAACTGACAGTTAACGAACACCACTAAAAAACACCTTGCAGACTGACACATTCACCACCATCCTTTCCTTTCTTTCACTGATATAATTTTGTAACCATACTGTCACTTTACCCTTATGTTCATCTTCTTAATAAACTTCGAATAAAGTGTGGCATTTTGTCGAATACGTTCTGAAAGTCCACATATACAGCATCTACTGCATTACCTTGATCACTCTCCTCTGTTATCACATCAAAGAATTCAATCAAGTTAGTCAGACATGATTTGCCTTTAACAAATCCATTCTGGCATTCCTTGATTAACTCATGCCTTTCCAAATGGAACTTTATTTTATTATTGAGTTCTAATGAAAGGTCACAATCTGAAATGTTGGGCTGAATTTTACCGGCCCCTCAACACCACGGGTCGCGGCGCAGGGGCCGGTAAAATCCTGCGGGGAGAGGCCCGCCTTGACCCATAATGTCGAGAAGGGCCCGCCGCATATTACCGGCGGCGGACCGCACGGAGCTCCGGATGAGAACCTGGTGGGGGCGGGAGCAATAGAATTTTCAGGGTGGGAGGGATGGAGGAGCGGGGCAAACAATCTTTACTGGCTAATGGGATGGTGGGAAGGGGTTGAGGGTCAAAGGGAACAAATTTTGGGGGGGAAAGTTCGGAATACTATTAAAGGTTTATTATGGGGGAAGAGTGCCATTAATGTTTAATTTACCCATTGCAGGGATGGGAGAAGTGATTTCTATCTGACATGACATTGCATTGTTACATCCCGGAGATCGGGACCGTTAAATTTTAAAAGGCTACTGAAGGGCTTACAGCCCGTTAAAAATTGCACCGGCACCTGTGCGCTGGCGCCGTATGCTGTTGCTGGGGATGAAGTGGCCACCCCCTTACATCATCGGGAGCAGCCGCTCTGCCCCTCTATTTAAATGACCCCCCATGCGTAATATCACGGGGGCTCAGGGATGGTGCATCTGTGTGGGTGCACGCCGTTTTTAGAGTGCGCTGCCGCGAACTGCAGTGCATTCATAAAATTCAGCCCGTTAACTCTGTTTCTCTCTCCACAGATGCTGCCTGACCTGCTGAGTATTTCCAGCATTTTCTGTTTATGTTTCAGATTTCCACCATCTGCAGTATTTTGCTTTTGTGAAAGTTTATTTTGTCTGACATGGTTTCCAATATCTTCCCACCTCCAATGTTAGGCTGTCTGGCCTGTAGTTTCCTGGTTTATCCCTCTCCCTTTTTTTAAATAGTGGATCAACATTAGCAATCCTCAAGTCCTCTAGCACTACACCTGTATCCAATGAGGATTTAAAGATTGTGATCAATGCCTCTGTTATTTCAACCTTGGCTTCTTTCAGCAGCCTAAGATGCATTTCATTTGGAACAGCTGACTTAAAAAAACTTTTAGTAATGACAATCTTTTTAGTATGTCTTCTTTATCTATTACTATCCTGTCGATACCTTCCCTCTCTTCTTTTATTGTAACCTTTATGTCATCCATTTCCTTTGTGAAGACACATGCAAAGTACTAATTTCATACTTTAACCATGACCTCTGCACCTACATGAACATTTCCCTAGCTAACTGCTTACAGTTTATACTCAAACTAAATAGATTCAGTTCTAGATTTGGATTCAGAAGAGAAATAAGAAATTCATCCATTGGTTTGTTTGTTTTTATTCATTTGTAGGATGTGAGCATCTCTGGGTAGGCCAGCATTTATTGTCCATCCCTATTGCCCTTGAACAGAGTGACTTTCAGAGGGCATGTTAAGCGTCAACCACATTGCTGTGGATCTGGAGTCACATGTAGGCCAGACCAGGTAAGGACAGCAGATTTCCTTCCCTAAAGGACATTAGTGAACCAGATGGGTTTTTACAACAACCAACAATGGCTTCATGGCCATCATTAGACTAGCATTTTAATTCCAGATTTATTACTTGAATTCAAATTTCACCATGTGCCGTGGTGTCCCCAGAGCATTAGCCTGGGTATTGGATTACTAGTCCAGTGACATTACCACTACGCCATCACCTTCCCTGTCCAGCTTCACATGACCTGAAATTTAATCTAAGTTTTATAAAGAACACAAAAGGGTAGAAATTACTCTGTACTGCTTTTAATACATTGGTTGATACATTCAGATGAAAATCCTGTGTTCATTAATGTAACAGGTCTTCAATCTATTAAAGAATACAGGACTTTTACTCAAATATGTTAATAATAGCGGCCATAGTAATTTCTACTCCAAAGTGAATTTTGTTCTACGGGGGAAGGCTGGGGTTGGGGGGGAGATGGACAGAGGAGGGAACATTGGCCAAATACAGCCTCCAGATTTAAACCCAGATGTACTTACATAATCTAGTCACCTCACCATTTAAGATACAAGTATGATTGTGTTATAATGGTACAGCCAACCGGTTTTGGTCAGGGTTGATACCTTGCTGCTACAGTCTGTGAGAAATATAAAGATTTAGAGGTGGTGAGACTCATGAAGACGTCGTTCTGCATTACTAAGATTAATTACAGTCCTGAAAGACAAAGTGAGATATATTTTTCGATCAGGGAAGTTCAGATATGAACCCTTGGCAGGGGATGTTGCCCTGTGCATTATTTTTGAGAAAGCCTTCACCCATCTAAAGTAAATGTGTTATTATTAAATAAATTACTCCCTTGAATTAGCACACAATGGAATGTGGTATGAGCACTCAGTATTTGTCCTGAACTTCACCCATTGTAAGATATACACCTGGGTCTCATTCATGCCATCACAATTTGATGCTCCAGGGTCACGATTTGTAACATGCCCATGCTAGTTCCATTGGAGATGGGCACCACACAAACTTTTTTTTGTTATTCATTCATGGGATGTGAATTCTGCCCATCCCTAATTTCCCTTGAGAAGGTGGTGATGAACTGCCTTCTTGAACTGCTGCAATCCATGTGGTGTGGGTACACCCACACTGCTGTGAGGAAGGGATTTCCAGATTTGTGACCCAGTGACAACAACTGAGATCAATGTGGTGCAACCAGCTGCTCATTTTAAAGGCAGGCTGTCCCTCTTCAAGAGAAACCACAATGAACAATATTGCTGAATGTAAAAAAAAATGGAAAATGGAAAACCAGGGCAGAGAGAGGATTCCAGGATGGCTTATGCAGCACTGGAGATATTAGTGGTGGAGATGGGAGGGAGGAGAGATGCCATAGTTCTCTGGGGAGGCACAGTGGCGCAGTGGTTAGCACCACAGCCTTATAGATCCAGCGACCCGGGTTCAGTTCTGGGTACTGCCTGTGCAGAGTTTGCAAGTTCTTGCAGGTTGATAGGTAAATTGGCCATTGTAAATTGCCCCTAGTGTAGGTAGGTGGTAGGAGAATTGAGGGAAGGTGGGGATGTGGTAGGGAATATGGGATTAAATGTAGGATTAGTATAAATGGGTGGTTGTTGGTCAGCACAGACTCGGTGGGCCAAAGGGCCCGTTTCAGTGCTGTATCTCTCTATGACCAGCAGGGACTCAAGGACCACCCTCAGAAGCAAGTTGGAGCAGGTGACCAGGATGGTCAGCTCCTGTAGAAGGAATTGGCAGCAGTGCCACAAGAAGTCTCTTGGTGGTGTTCAAGGCCAGTGATGCATCTCCACATGACATCCTCTACCTATCACACTACCAACCTCTCTGGCTGCTCAATGTACCACACCACCATCATCCATCCATTAGCACTTCCTGGCATTCTGATTCCTGGGATGAGGGAATTGTCCTCTGAGGAGAGATTGAATAGACCAAGCCTATTATTCCCTGCCGTTCAGAAGAATAAAAGGTGATCTAGTTGAAACATAGACAATCCTTAAGGGGCTTGACAGGGTATATGCTGAGAAAATGTTTCCCTGGCTGGGGAATCTAGAACACAGAGTCACAGTCTCAGAATAAGGGGTCGACCATTTAGGACTGAGATGAGGAGAAATTTCTTCACTCAAAGGGTTGTGAATCTTTGGGATTCTCTATCCCAGGAGCTGTGGATGTTCAGTTATTCAAGACAGAGGTCGATAGAGTTTTGGTTACTAAGGGAATTAAGGGATATGGGGATAGTGCGGGAAGATGGAGTTGGGGTAAGAGATCAGCCATGGGGCAGTTCTACCTGGCCAATATTTATCCTTCAACCAAAGTAACTAAAAAATACCTGATTCTGTTCATTATCACATTTCTGTTTGTGGGAACTTGTTATGTACAATTAGATGCTGCATTTCCTACATTACAACAGTGATTACATTTCAAAAGTACTTCATTGGCTGTAAAGAGCTTTTTGATGTCCTGAGTTTATAAATGGCGCTGTGTGAATGAAGGTCTTCCGTTCTATCTCTCTGCCACTCTAGCTCTATCTCTCACTATCTCTTTTACTCTCTCCATTTCTGTCTCTCCCTATCTCTCTGTTACTCTGCCTCCCCTTCCCTCTCTCACTATGATGGCTATCAGTAGGGATCTACTTAAATTGCACAGAAGTTAAACACTTATCACATGTCAGTCACAGCATAAATAGCATAATTTGCAAATATTTCACAGCTGTAGTCAGACAATGTAGATAACAAAATATGATATGATCGGATGCTGCAAATTAGCTGATTGTACAAGGACTAGGGGACACAGATTGAAGGTTTTGGGCAATAAATGCAGGGGAGATGTGAGGAAGAACTTTTTTAAGCAGCGAGTGGTAATGACCTGGAATTCACAGCCTATGAGGGTGGTGGAAGCAGAGATTATCAATGATTTCACAAGAAAATTGGATAGGCGTTTGAGAAAAACAAACTTACAGAGATCGAGTGGGGGAATGAGATTGACTGGATTGCTCTACAGAGAGCTGGCATGGACTCGATGGGTCAAATAGCCTCCGTCTGTGCTGTAATGACTCTGACACTATTTAATTGAATAGCGGAGGAGGCTCGAAGGGCCAAAAGGCCTACTCCAGCTCCTATTTCTTATGTTCTTATTCAGAACTCACAACTAACATCCAGATACTCCACCTCACCTTCACACACCTACCAATGTTGCCAGCGTCACACCCACCTTGCTGCCTAAACATACCTCCAGCTATTCAGCTATGGCATACATATCACCCAAACACGATACTACGCAATCACTGACATTCTGCCCTCAATCTTGTAGGACAAGGTGGCATACAATAGATGCAAGCAAAGCTGAACCATCAAGGGACAAAGATACCTGTATCTCCTGAGCCCTGTGGAGATGGTTCTCACATCATGGTCTGCACTAACTGTTACTGGAGGGCACAGTGTGTGAAGAAGGGAGTTTGGTAAGTGAGGGAGTTCAGTAAGGAGGGGAACTATAAATTAAGAGAGAAAATAAATTTGTCTGCACTAAGAGCTACGTTGAGTACACAGTGTGTAAAGTGAGAGTTTGGTGCGTGAGAGAGGGCTCGTTTCTTTCTTTTTCTACCTTTTTTCAGCCTCCGGTAGCTGCCTCCCTCTTCGGTACAAGGGAAGAAGCTGTTCGGTGATTAACTGGTCTATTATTCTACTTCTAGTTGTAATAAATAGTTTTTAAAGTTACGGTATGGCAGGTCAGCTCGGCCAAGTGGAATGTACATCCTGCGGTATGTGGGAAGTCATCGACACACCATGTGTCCTAGACGGACAGATCTGCAGCAAGTGTCACCAGCTGCAGAAGCTTGAGCTCTGGTTTTGGAGCTCGAGCGGCAGCTGGAGTCACTGTTGTGCATCCGCAAGGCAGAGGACTATGTGGATAGCACGTTTAGGGAGGTGGTCACATCGCAGGTTAGGAGCATGCAGGCAGAGAGGGAATGGGTGACCGCCAGGCAGTCTAAGAGAACCAGGCAGACAGTGCAGGAGTCCCCTGCGTCTATCTTGCTTGCTAATCGGTTTTTCCATTTTGGATACTGGTGAGGGCAATGGTTCCTCAGGGGAGAGCAGCCAGAGTAAAGTCCGTGGCACCAATGGTGGCTTAGCTGCACAAGAGGGGAGGAAGAGGAAAGGAAGAGCAATAGTGATAGGGAATTCAACAGTCAGGGGATCAGACAGTCATTTCTGTAGCAGTAAACATGATTCTAGGATGGTATGTTGCCTCCCTTGTGCCAGGGTCGAGGATGTCACGGAGCAGCTTCAGGATATTATTCTGGAGGACGGTGAACAGCCAGAGGTCGTGGTCCACATTGGTACCAATGACATAGGTAGGAAGAGGGATGAGGTCCTGAAAGCATATTTTAGGGAGTTAGGAGGGAGGGCATCAGAATTTTGAGGCAATGGGACCGGTTCTGGGGCAGGTGGGACCTGTACAAGATGGACAGGTTACACCTTAACAGCACCGGAACTAATATCCTCACAGGGAGATTTGCTAATGCTGTTGGGGAGGGTTTAAACTAGCTTGTCAGGGGGATGGGAACCTGAGGGGTAACTCAAATTGGAAGGAAGTAAAGCTGGTAACAGGAGATTGACAAATATGTTGCCTGGAACTGCATGGTCTGAATTTGGTATCCTAGTGTTGCATAGCTGGTTGGTTTGAGCGATGTCAGAATAGCACCTCTTCACAGCATTCCAGCATACACTGGGGACAACCCTGCCTGCGCCCTTTTCATGATAGAACACCTTGCAGAAAGCGGCTGGCGATGCATCGCACCCCAGCAAAGCAGCGCTAAGCGTCGGCGGTGCTACAGCATTGAATCTCGCACCCAAAAGTTTCTATTACTCTTAACGCTATGGAATAATCCTGTTGTGAATTAGTGGAGGAATTGAGACAATAACACTGTAAAATAGTTTTCTGGTGCTCAGGTTTCAGAGAAAAGGTTAGAGGTATTTGAGCTGATGCAGAGAAGTTGGAAAGGTGTGGTGTGAGAAATCAGTAAGGAACAAATAGGAGATTTGTTATTTTGTGAATTGCCAGTGCGCTCTTAAGGTCAGCAATTTTCTGTCCAGCTTTCTGTGTAAGTGCCACTCCTAACCGCGAATGCTTGCTCAATGTATTAGCCCTTATATGTTTAAATGGGACAGTTAGGCAACATTGAGAGGAAAAGAGACTACTGTGGGAAAATTATCAAAGACAATTGTCTCTATTGTCTCAATACCTCCACTAATTACCTCCCTCTCTTATAATCTTTCCTTACTATTACCCAGTCATGGACAGCTTGAGTGTTTTACATTTAAAAATCACAGCTGGGTTACTCTACAGTGTTAGAGTAATAAACCTCTTATAGTGCATTTGTTAGCACCAAATATTGAGGGTTAACAGGGCCAGAATGTTTTCTGGATAAAGATTGTGTTGGTTACAGACTTGGCTGACAGCCAGGTTTAAGGAGTTAGTCTGTGCCTCAAGGTGATTATAGACTTAGCAGTTGGCAGGAAAAAAGACAGAAGTGCAAGGAGAGAGCCGACTGTGTAACAGCCCCAACAACCAATTTTACCTGCAGCGCCTGTGGAAGAGTCTGTTACTCTAGAATTGGCCTTTATAGCCACTCCAGGCGCTGCTTCACAAACCACTGACCACCTCCAGGCACTTACCCATTGTCTCTTGAGACAAGGAAGCTGAAGAAGAAGAAGGTGATTATGCTGCTAATGTGAAACTGAAGTCTCCCCTAGAAATTTATGGTCCTACAATAAATTTGGGAGAGGGGTGTTGTGGAGGACATGGCAGGCTTGCAGAAAGGAGGTTCACATGTCAAGGTGTTGGTAGTTAAAAATAATGGAGATAATGTTAGTAGGAAGAAAGCATGGGAGTCTCGTTTCTGATTTAATGTGAGAACATGCCAAATATATTTCAGGTGGATGTAGTGCCCCATCATAAATATTCTAACATAGAGTATGTGTACTGAAATAAAAACAAATGTTTCAAGTGGAAGAGAAGGTTAGGCAATGTTTCAGCTGTTATTATCCTGCATTTCCAGCATGTGCCATTCTATTTCAGATCTTGAGCATTTGTCTGTGCTTTTTTATTTTCATTTCATTTTTTCTATATGTCTTGAAATGAATTTAAGGCTAATTACCAGTAACATTGTGTGTACAAGGCTCAACTGGTTTCCAGAGATGTAGTTTCTACCTCTTTTGAACAAGATGTAGTTTAGAATGGAATGGGTCCAATAAAGCTAGCAACTGAGTAAATTAAATGAACAGATGTGAGATTGCTTGTAATTAAATTGCTGGATGATTTACACTGCGAGGTGTATATTTCAGCTGACCTTGTGAATACTTAACACTGCAATGGAGAAGAAAAGGTATAAAGCTATTCCTTTCCTGACAACCAGCATCCTTCATCTACACAATATATAAGCAATTGAGTAAATAACATGCTCAACGTGAGGCTATATGTTGCAACTTTCCAAAGAGTTACAACATTTACATTGGGATTTGTTTATCTCCTGCAATCTACTTTTGTATTTCCAGAATGATCCGTGCAATTTGTGTAATGATAATGTCTTATTTAGAACTGCTTAGCCAATAAAGTTGGAAATAAAGAGGATAGTGTGTGTGAGAGAGTAATAATTGTTAATGTTTCACTGCTGTACTTCACCTCATAAATCACAAGTCAGGAATAATGTGCACAAGTGATATAACACCCCATGCCACAGTCATTTTACATTTGTTTTCTATGCACTTATTGTTTAGACACATTTGGGACATTTTCAAGAGTTATTTTAGAATACTTATTTCAGCAGCCTGGCTGCAGCAGTTCTATTATTGTGTGTTTAGCAGACAAAACATGAATGTGAAATCTGTTGTGGGAACACTTTAAGAGGCTGTAAGTGAAAGGTCATTGGAGGAAGTGACGCCGTGTCACACATGACCAGAGAGTTATGGGTGTAGCCCAAGAGAGTACAATTTGCTCCTGTAATAGCTGTATATTTTATATATATATCTTATATATGTTCGAGTTAAGTTCTAATAAAAACCCGTGTATTCTTTCGCTATGACTTGCAGTCCTGTGAATATCACAATAGTTCACATACCAAAGGAACAAGTAAAATTATAAAATCAGTATTATTTTCAAATAATGAATTTAGAAGACTGAAAATATCAGCTTATGTTTCGCGAACATATTGGGCTGAAATTTATACTCCCGCTGTGAACAAAATGGTGGCCTGCCCCTGTGGGCCACACATCGTGGAGCCGTCATGATCCTAAGCGCGGTGGGTCATTGAAATAGCTGGGGCAGACTGCTGCCCCGATGCCATGGAGGGGGTGGGCTGTCCATCCCCGGCAATGGTGTCAGCTTCGAGCCCTACTGTTCAATTTGAATATTTAAAGAAACATTTAATAAAAAAATTAAATACATTTATTTTGCCCCTCTCTCACCACCCCCTCCCCCCGCCATAACTATAAAATTAATTTCTTGGCCCCTCCCCCTCCAAAACACTTACCTTGATCACCTGATCTTCCCCCACCCAAAATGCATAAACTTGGACATAAAACCCTTCCCACCATCCCCTACACCAATGATGTTTCATTTACCCCTTTCCCCACCTCCTGCACTGAGAAACCTACCTCCTCCCCACTGCCAACCAGTGTTCTGCCTCATTTCCCTGGACGGGGATCCGAGTGTCGGCCAGCAGCACAAAGATCGCACTGGGGCAGACAGCAGGAGTGTAAGTTAATTAATTCATTGATTTTAGTTTAAGTAAATATTTAAATGGTGGTTCTCATCGCCAAGCGGCAGAGTGCCAGCAGCAGTATCGGGCCAAGCGCTCCCAACATGGGTTGCGGTGGTGGCCCTCTCCCGGAGGCATTTTCCGGCCCCCCCCACCTCACCACGATCCCCAATGTCGGGGGTCTGTAAAATTCAGCCCACTGTTGCACAAGCATGATTAACAATTAAACTTGCATAAAAAAAATTTCAACCCACATTATTCATGAGAATGGTTCCAAGGATGAGGAACTTTAGTTATGAAGATAAATTGGAGAAGTTTTCCTTGAAGAAGAGAAAGCTGAGAGGAGATTTGATAGAGCTATTCAAAATCATGAGGTGTCAGGACAGAGTGGATAGGGAAAAACTGTTCCCACTCATGAAAGCATCGAGAACGAGATGGCACAGATTGAATGAGATTGGCAAAAAGAAGCAAAAGTAACGATGAAAAACAATTTCATGCAGTGAATGGGTAGGATCTGGAATGCACTGCCTGACAGCATGGTGGAGGCAGGTTCAATTGAGGCCTTCAAAGGTAATTAGACTGTTATCTGAAAAGGAAGAATGTGCAGGTTTAGGGCGAGAAGGTGGGGGAAAAGCACCAGGTGAATTGCCCATTCAGAGAGCCAGTGCAGACATGATGGGCTGAATGGCCTCCTTCTGTGTAGTAACAGTTCTGTGATTCTATTGTTTTATTGTTTTACCTGTTGGTGACACATACATTTTGTTGTCATTTGAAGTTCTGTTACATAACATGAATACAAGATAACAGGACCAGAAGATGACAGGCTGGAGCAGAACTTGAGTCATTGTATCTGTTTAAAGCAGAGATTGACAGAGTTCAAAATACCATTAACATAAGGGGATATGAGGATAGTGTGGGAAAAAGGCAATGAAGTGGATGATCAGTCATGATCGTATTGATCATGATCGGGACAAGCTCGATGGACTGAATGGCCTACTCCTGTTCCTACGTTTTGATGTTCCTAACTATCGAAATTGGTCAAAGGATAACAAAAAAATTCTGCAATTTTACTATAAATCATGTTACTTATGTAAGAATAGTAAATATCAAAAATCAAAATATTGCTGATGCTGGAAATCTAACAAAAAACAAAAATGCTGGAAACACTGAGCAAGTCAGGCAGCATCTGTGGAGAAAACAGAGGAGTTTTATTTCAACTGTAAACCTTTGGTCAGAACTATATAAATGTTGTAAAAGCAAAATACTGCGGATGCTGGAACCACTCAGCAGGTCTGGCAGCATCTGTGGAAAGAGAAGCAGAGTTAACGTTTCGGGTCAGTTCCGAAGAAGGGTCACTGACCTGAAACGTTAACTCTGCTTCTCTTTCCACAGATGCTGCCAGACCTGCTGAGTGGTTCCAGCATTTCTTGTTTTTATTATATAAATGTTGTGTTCTGCAGTTTACGGATGTTGTTGTGTGGCAAATATGTCACTTACCCAATAGCATAATTTCTCAAAGTATGTCTATGCTATTAGTAAACAACAATATCAAATTTCTGAGCTATCTTTTCTTATAATCGTTGCCTCTGACCGGCTCATATTTTTGTGCTGGCAAGCATATAAAAATATATATTATAGCATCTCATCATGAGAGGGCGCTACAATACAATACTTTGTGTTTAGATTACACCTCATTCAAGTATACTGGAGTTAGGATTGACTCAAAAAAATTTCCAATCCTTAGCATTTGCACATTATAAAAACATTAAAAGTTAGAGAAGCAATTTCATTAAGTCTATGGCATCATTACTCATATTAAATAATCTTCACCAAGGACAATACTCAAAATTAAAGATTTGGATTATTCATGTACTGTACCAAAAAAATGCATCAGCAACTGAGAATTTTTCACACTGAAGTAAAATATTGTGCCATTTTACTTAAAATATCTGTAATCTTCTGGTTGGACTTTTCTCTGCATTACTCTCTATGTCAGATAGATCAGAGAAGGTACTATGTGTGTTGTGTTGGAGAAAACAGGGACCTATTGGAAGCTGGTGCAAGCAGACTGGTTAGGTTGTTATTCATTTCTCATTATAAGCCTAGAAATATATGTTGTCATTATTAACAGACATTCAAATGACAATCCAATTTCCTATATATTAACTTTCATTTTAAACATGTAACACCGGAACAAAAACAAAGCAAGCCACTTATCTTGAGGGTGTAGCATCTTATATAATCATGAATGAAGTAATCTAATTAGATGACTGCATACTTCCCAATTTATAGAAGATGCTGATCCTACCAAGTTATGTCACGAGGTAACAAATAGAAGGTAAATAAACAGCATTCAGAGAGATCCGGGCTATTTATACCGGATAAGTAGACATTTACAAGATATATCTTAATATAGATAAAATGAATGATATTATAAATAAAGATGAGAAATGGCTATTAGTCTGATCGAAGCTTATCCTTCTGATATGCTAACTCTCCCATTTTAACATTTTGAACACTCCTAATATTTTACTTGCAATATTCTTCCAAACACTTAACATTCCTCCTTACATCTTGTCTAAAACTATTTCCCATCTATGTAAATCTAAATCCTCTGGTTCTGCTTTATGTTTTAATTTTAATATTCTCTACTCTACACCATTTCATATTTTGTGCACCTCAGTGAAGTCCTTCCTTCATAGCTCAACACCCTTACACTAAAGATTAGTCCTGTTGCTCTTCCCTTCCCCCTCTCAATTACTTGCATATGTTTTTGTGGCATGATAAACAGAAATTAACACTGTCGAGCTCTAGAACCTTGGGGAGGAATTCTCTTGGATCATGTTAGAGAATGACAAAAAATACAAGTGGTGAAGCCTATTGCCACCTCACCCTGACCAAGACCTCCCTGTTCTCACCTCCACTTGGACCAATGCTGGCCACTCCTTCCCTGCCTGCTATATGCAAATGGCAGGGGAGGAGGAGCAAGGCCCAGATCTGGAACAGAACTTGCTCCTGTTTGACCAATTACGAGAGCTTCCCAAAGCCACAGCACGGCAAGTGGCAGTAAAAGATCCAGTGTCCCTCTGGGAAAGGAAAAGGCCTGGTAGCAGCTTCCTCACCCTCCAAATCAGGCTCTGCACATATCTGCTGAAGGCATTAGTCTTGGCCAAAGACCTTAGTGGAGGCCTCACTGCCGTTTTTAAGGTGCTTCTGCCGCTTTATTGTCCCTTGATGATTCTTCTGACACTGCAATAGTGTTCCAGGTGCAGCACTGGCAGGATTCTCCATGCTCGTACTAGCAGGATTCTTCTTGATTCTGGGAATGCCACCTGGAGAGCACTGTCCATATCGAATGAACCCTGATCCAAGAAAATGGGTCAGGGCTGTGGCAGGTATTGAGCGTGAGCGGAAGACCTTCCCTGCCAGATTCTAACCCAAAGAAGAATATCATCACCTTGCACTCTACTGTTCTGTTTATATATTCCAGGAAATAAAAAAATGCCTATTAGCAAATGTGAAAAAAACTTAAAGATTTGTTTGTGATTATTGGTCATTGAAAGTATCCAATCAATGGGAAGCTGTTAACTAGCGTGCACTTTGAGGAAATGTAATTGTGAGTTGAAGAGATAATTAAAGGCCAGGATTTATCTGAGGATATTTGACAGTAAATCAATATAATCTAAATATTGTAAATATTCCTTTGAAATTGCTTTTCATAATTGTGTACAAATCTAGAGCATTTTATCTTCATAAAAGACATGGGCCCTGAATTTTCTCCTTTATTTTGCCGCTGTGCCGCCATAGCTTATATATGTACATAAGATACACTATGTGTGAAACAAATTTCCAGTTCATCTTCTATTCAATTAACTCCTGCAAAACAGAGTTGATTAGTAACTAGTAAAGAATGACATTGAAGTGATAGGGATAAGAAAATAAGAAATAGGAGCTGAAGTAGGCCATTTGGCCACTTGAACCTGCTCCGCCATTAAATAAGATCATGGCTGATCTTCTACCTCAACTTGACCTACCCGCACTATCCCCACATCCCTTAATTCCCTTAGTACCCAGAAATCTATCAACCCCTGTCTGGAATATACTCAATTACTGAGCATCCACAGCTCTCCGGGCAGAGAATTCCAAAGATTCACAATTCTTTGAGTGGAGAAAATTCTTCTCAGTTCCGTCCTAAATGGCTGACCCCTTATTCTGAGACTGTAACCCCATGTTCTAGATTCTCCAGCAAGGGGAAACATTTTCTCAGCATCTACCCTGTCAGGTCCCTTAAGAATGTTATATGTTTCAATTCGATCACTTCTCATTCTTCAAAACTTCAGGGAATAATGCCTCAATCTGTCCTCATAGGACACTCCCCTCATCCCAGAAACCAGTCTAGTGAACTTTCATTGCATTCCCTCTGGAGCACATGTGTCCTTCCTGGAGTAAGAAGACCAAAACTGCAAACACACTCCAAGAGTGGCCTCACCAATGCCCCGTATAATTGTAATAAGATTTTTTAATCTTATACTTGTCACACTCATGAGATGTGCAGCGATGAAAATGCAAAAATAAACTGAAGAGTTATAAAACAAATTAGAACAATTTATAAAAAGACTGGTGCATTTTTGCCTTCAACAAGATGGAGGACATGGCGAGATGACAAATACCATCTCCTGCACAAATACACATCCATGTCTGTTAAGAACTAAAAATCATTAACCCGTCTGCATTGAAATGAGACAGCTCAACACACATGGGGCTGCATTTTAAAAGCCCGCCGCCAAAAGGCGGCAGGCAGAAAAGTTTGCGGCCCGCACACATGGGGCCCACGTCACGTAGCCAATTGCAAACGGGGAAGCTCATTACCGTGTCTGGGGCAGCTGCCCCACCCCCACCCCCTGATCACGTTGAGGGGGCAGGCAAGCTGTCGCTGGCAATGGCGTCTGGTGCCAATGCGCAGGCGCTGGCAACATTTTTAAAGGGCTTAGAGCCCCAAATGAAACGTTAAATTTTTTAAGGGCCAGTTAGTGTACATTGTAAAAAATGAATTTAAAAGTCTTCCCATGCCCTCTTCCACCCCTGAATGGCATTGAACTTCATTTCAGCCCTTCTCTCCCACCTCTAATCCCCCCGGAATACATACTGTCATTAAATGACCTTCCCCCCCACCCCAAAGTTCAGATCCTTTGCTCTTTACCCCTTCCCATCAACCGCCCCCCCCAACCAATCAAAGGAGTTTGAACCTGCTCCCCCCAGCCCCACAATGAAAAAGTTCCTCTTCCTCCCTCCCCACAGGAGTCGCGTGTCGTTTCCCCAAACGGAGATTCAAAGGCGCGGCATTGCTAGCCGCCCAAATGAAGATCAGTGCGACAATTAAGAAGGGGATGGGACCTGCATTAAATCAGGTATGTAAATTAATTTACTTATGGAAATTGAGGTCCCTTCCCTGAGTGGTGGGGCGGCTGCCATGAGGCCTTGCCGTCACTGCCGAGATCGGTACGGGGCCTGCCAGCGTCGAGGTTGGTGGCGGGCCTCCTCCATCCCTATCTTCATTGCCCCCTCACCGCCATTCCTTGCATCGGAGAGGCTTTAAAATCCAGCCCAGGGATATGAGCTATCCACAAAATGAACTGAAACAAAGACACTCCACAGACTCCACGTCTCCAGCTACACTTACTGCAATAGAGTGTGAACAGGCCTCATCTTATCAAAATGGGCTACCATTGGAAGCTATTGTATAGCCCCTTGGGAACCAAAAATCTAAAGTCACATGGGCGAAACTAACACTTCATGAATTTACCTTTAAAGGTAGCCTTTTTGGAGAACAAAGGAAGTCATCAGTCATCAAGTCATCGGAACATCAAGGTCATCAGTCTGGGATCTCCAGCCACAGAGAGAACAGTGAAATCCATCTTTAATTGCGGCACAAGGGTAAGAGAGAGAGAGAGAACTCAATTCCAGCTAAGACATTTGAAACTTGCTGAATTGACAACCAACTACAGCAGAGAAATAAGAGAGTGCCTTTTGAACAACTCATCCACCTGTGAAAATTGAACTAAAAGATACCAGCACCATCTTCGATCTGAAGTGCTGACTGCCTGGAAACTTGAGCAACCCATCAAGGGCAAGACAACCAACTAACAAGCCTGCAACTTTAAAACTTACCTTCAACGAGGATCCCACAGGTTTTTCCTGGAAACAACAGACTTTTACACCTTGAACTCTTACTGTCTCTTATTCTTTACCTTCTATCTATCTTTTCTTGAGTGTACATAAGAGAGTGAATGCATGCGTGTGTGGTGTTGCAAACATTTTGAGTGATTATTGTTTAATAAATATTTAATCTTCTGTTTTAAACTCACAAGAAAACCTGTCACAGTCTGTTTATTTGGCCAACAGAACACAGGGGCTGAAACACTAACTTAAAATAAAACACTACCTGTGGTCATTTGGGAGGTGACAGTGGAAACCAGCCACATCATTTCCCACCTGTCCATAACATACTCAAAACCCTTTATAACAAAAGCTAACATACCTTTTGCTTTCCTAATTGCTTTCTGTACCTGCATGCTAGCTTTCTGTGATTCATGTACAAGGACACCCAAGTCCTTCTGACTGCAAATGTTTCCCAATCTCTAACCTTTCAAAAAATATTCTGCTTTTTTATTTTTCCTACCAAAGTGGATAACTTCACACTTCACCACATTGTATTTCATCTGCCATGTTCTTGCCCACTCACACAACCTGTCTATATTCCTTTGCATTCTCTGTGTCCTCCTCAGAGCTTACTTTCCTACATAACTTTGTATTGTCAGCAAACTTGGATACATTACACTCAGTCCCCTCATCTAAGTCATTAATATAGGTTGTAAATAGTTGAGGCCGAAGTACTGAACCTTGTGGTACCCTGCAATTTACAGCCTGCTAGCCCAAAAATGTCCTGTTTATCCCCTCTCTCTGTTTTCTATCCATCAACCAATCCTCAAATCATATTAATATATTACCCCAATCCCATGAGTCCTAATTTTGTGTAATAACCTTTTGTGTGGCACCTTATCAAATGCTTTGTGAAAATCCAAATACACTACATCTACTGGATCCCCCTTATCCATCCTACTAGTTACATCCTCTAAAAACTCAACAAATTGGTCAAACACAATTACCTCTTCATAAATCTGTGTTGACTCTGCGTAATCATTTTATAATTTTCAAAGTGCCCTTTTACCATGTCCCTAACAATAGATTCTAGCATTTTGACTACTACTGATGTTAGGCTAACTGGCCTATAGTTTCCTGTTTTCTCACTTCCAATTTAGAATTTATGGAATTCTGGAAGATCAAAAGCAATGTATCCACTATCTCTGCAGCTATCTCTTTTAAAACCCTAGATGTAGGTTGTCAGGTCCAGGGGATTTGTTGCCACTTTGTCCCATCATTTCTCCAAAATTATATCTTTAATTATACTGATTTATTTAAGTTCTGCATTCTCGTTTGATTGCGTATTAGTTTCAGAATGTTTTTGTGCCTTCTACTGTGAAGACAGATAAAAAATATTTGTTTAATGTCTCTGGCATGTCCTTGTTCCCCATTATAATTACACCTGTCTGCCTCTAATGGGTCCTCATTTATTTTCACTTATCTCTTCCTATTTATACACCTTTAGAAACATTTTCAATGTGTTATTATATCTCTTGTTAGTCTACTCCCATATCTCTTACCTTATCAATTTCTTGGTCTTCCTTGGTAGAATTCTAAAATTCTCCAAATCTTCAGGCTTACTACACTTTATGGCAATATTATAAACCGCTTCCTAATACTGTCATTAACTCCTTTTGGTAGCCATGGTTGAACCACATTTCCTGTGGGTTTTAGTATCTTAAAGGAATGTATATTTGTTGCAAATTATGTATTAATTCTTTGAATGCCAGCCTTTGCTTGTCTACCATCATATTTTTTAATGTAATTTCCCAATCCACCTTAGTCAACTTACCCCTCATATCTACATAGTTTGTTTAGATTGAAGACCCAAGTTTCAGACTTAACAAAATCACTTTCAAACTCAATATAAAATTCTATTATATTATGTTCACTCTTCACTGGAACCCCTTTACGGCAAGGTTATTAATTAATGTTTTCTCATTGCACAATACCATATCCAAAATAGCCTGTTTCCTGGTTGGGTCATCCACATATTGATTTAGAAAACTGTCTTTTATCCATGAACTACTCCTCTATGCTTTTACTGCAAATTTGGTTTGCCCAGTCTCCATGAAGATTAAAGTCCCCATGATTACTGTATTGCCATTGTTACATGCACCTCTGTGTATAGATTGAGATGAACAAATATTCTATGTAACATAATGGCACCCGTGTTGCTGGGGTTGGTTTGGGAGTGTCATTAACAGACTGTTGAATGGTAGATAAAGGCTGGAAAAATATTCTGGCATCTCATTTAATAACATTTATGGCTGAAATAGCATTTACATTAAATGTGTGTCACACAGCCCATGAATGGGAAGATTGAACATAATCTCTGGAAAGAACAAGTTTGAATGGGCTTTTCTATTGTTAACTGGCAAACACACATTCTACTTTTAGTTGGATGACTTATTTACCTTCAGGATACATAATAGCAAGTTAAAATGATTAAGTAGCTACAGTAAAACTAATTTTTATCACTTCTTCCATACAGGTGAAGGTTGTCATTATAGAATTATATCGAGATGATGGATGGAATCTTCTCCTCTAAGAATTTTCTGGCATCGGGACCATTTCTGGGTCTTGACCCTACAAGGACCAAAAGTGTGCTGACAAGGAATCTTCTGGAAGGCATCCAATTAAGAGGCCACCTCCATGTTTGTTGCCCAGTTAAGGATGGTGCGTGGATTCCTGAGGCGGGAGCGCAGTACATCAAGGCCCACTCCAAAGGAGACCGGCAGTCCCCACTGTGAGACCAGTGGGAGCACTGCTGAGGACTGGACTGATGGAAAGGCAGGCAGACACTACAGCCACCATTAGCGTCTGTGAAGCAGATGCAAGATTCACTGCATATGGCCATTGAAGATACCCATCTCCATGATTTCTTTACCCATGGCAAGGCTGCGACATGGGAAGACAACAGCCTTGCCATTTGATACCGATGAGCTCTTCAACTAATCAAAGGTAACAAGGCTTTGAGCTCCCTCTGTGAGGCCACCTTCTCTCAGTTGCCAGGAGCCAAAACAGTGGGGGGGAGGGGGGGGGGTGAGGGGGGGTAGGGGTGGCCCATACGCTGCTCACAAAATTCCAGCTGTGTCCAAAAATAGGAGCTAATTGCCCTTTTAAGTGCCCTGATTAGAAACTCGCTGCTACCGAGTGGGCAGGTGTTGCAGCAGGGAGCCCCTCTCCAGGAAGATTTCATTGGGGAGCTGACTCGACAGGTGGAGCTGGATTTTAAAGGATCTCCGATGCTGGGAACGGTGGTGGGGAGGAATGAAGATAGCAACGGATGAGACCTGCCACCAACCCCGACACCGACAGGCCCATCATGATCTCGGCAGCGGCGAGGCCTTGTGGCGGCCGCCCCATCACTCAGCAATGGGACCCGCATTATAATTTTTTTTTTGTATTCATTCATGGGATGAGGGTGTCGCTGGCCAAACCAGCATTTATTGCCCAGCCCTAATTGCCCTTGAGAAGGTGGTGGTGAGCTGCCTTCTTGAACTGCTGCACTCCATGTGAGGTAGGTACACCCACAGTGCTGTTAGGAAGGGAGTTCCAGGATTTTGACCCAGTGACAGTGAAGGAACAGCGATATAGTTCCAAGTCAGGATGGTGTGTGACTTAAAGGGGAACTTGCAGGTGGTGGCATTCCCATGCATTTGCTGCCCTTGTCCTTCTAGTTGGTAGAGGTCGCGGGTTTTGAAGGTGCTGACTAAGGAGCCTTGGTGCATTGCTGCAGTGCATCTTTTAGATGGTACACACTGCTGCCACTGTGTGTTGGTGGTGGAGGGAGTAAATGTTTGTGGACGGGGTGCCAATCAAGCGGACTGCTTTGTCCTGAATGGTGTTGAGCTTCTTGAGTGTAGGGAGGTGGGAGGAGGTGATTTTCTCTGTGTGGGAGGGGGGGAAGAGGGATCAAATGCTTCGGATTGGTTGGGGGGGGGGGTAATGGAAGGACAAGGGTTCTGAACTTTTGGGCGGGGGGGAAGGTCATTTAATAATGGTAGGTATTCTGGGGGGAGTGGGGAGGATAGGGCAGGAATGATGTTTAATGTCATTGGGAGGGTGGGAGGGAGTCCAAAAAGACTTTTGCATTCATTTTTTCAAACTGTACAATAACTGCCGCTTTAAAAATTGCACTTGTCATTTCGGGCTCTAAGCCCTTTAAAAATGGCGCCGGCGCCTGCACATTGGCACCAGACACCATTGCTGGGGACAGCTCGCCCGCTCCCTCTACATTGGCTCTGCAAATGAGCCTCCGTGTTTGGAATTGTGGCGACTCTGTGATGTGGGCCCCGTGTGTGCGGGCTGCAAATTTTTCCACCTGCCGCCTATTTCGGCGTTGGGCTTTTAAAATGCAGCCTGTGATGTTCCAAATTTGCAGCCTTCACAAAGCCGCCTCCATGAGGCTGGTAAAATTCCGCCCAGTGAGTAATTCGCCATCTAAACGTAGTCAATATCCTGAGAGATCCTGTTTCAGCTTGTGTCGACAAGTCAACACTGTGAGGTTCTGCGTCATTCTCAGTCACCACCAGGGCAGTAGGGTGGTGAAGAAAAAGCAGCAGCAAAAAAGCATTGAGAAATGCAGAGATTCAATAATAGAAAAATAACATTAAACTGCTAGATTAACACCTGATGATAACACGATTATTGAGTCTTGAAGTACAGATGACGAATCAACTATTGATTTTTGCAGCTGACCCCTCTGTTTGATTACTACATTATAATCCACTAACCTGCTGCATACTTACATACACAGACACTAATTTTTCAAGAGATACTCTTGTTTAATATTTCTTCTGACATTAGCTTTTAAGTATTTTGGAACATTTCATAGAATCATGGAATTGTTACAGCACAAAAGGAGGCCATTCAGCCCATCGTGTCTGTGCTGGCTCTCCAAAGTTAAAGGTGCTATCTAAATGCATGTTGTTTTTGTTAATATATTGCAAATGATATTACAGTTATGAACAGACTATGTGCTTCAAAGATTTTGTTGCCTTGTAGTCATATCAGGATTGCCCTGCTCAGGGGTTCTCCAATATTCCATTGATTTATAGGAAAACATCCTCTCACTTCGAAACAATCTGGTTGTTGATAGTCATGGGAAAGGAATAACAATATACTTACTATTTGTTAAGAAGTAAACCTATTAATACAATCATTTGAATGTAATATATTAACAAGATTTTAAACTAAGTTAAATAACTTTATTATACAGTTGAATATTAAACGTTCATAAGACAAAGCATAAAAAGCAAGGTTTAGTAACCTTTTGATTAGCAATAAAACTAGTTAAGCTGCCTGGATATGTGGTTCTAATCCTAATGCTTGACAAATGATTTCAAGTATTTTCAAATGATAAATATTAGAATGTTACAGTCCTGACACCAGGTTTTCTCTATTTCTTTCCTTGGAACATGCATGAATAAGGCAGGCATGTGACTTGCTCCCAGTATTCAATCTGTGCCACTCTGAGGAGGTGTGTGAGTACACCATGAGATTGATTGTCTCTGTCTTTTCTTTCCTCATGGGCATGAGCTTGGCTGTATTCAGTGCACCATCATTCCAATATCATAAAGGTCAAAAACTCATCAGATATGAGAACTGTAGGCTGGAACCCATGTCCTACTATTACATAATATCATACTTTCTGTTGATCTCATGGTATCTCTTCATCCCACCAAGTCATCATTTACTGCAATTGAGAAGGCAGATGACTGTTCAATTCCCAAAGCTCTATCAGTATCAATCCAAGTCAGCCATCAGGATGTACACCAGAGTAACCTAGAACTGATTTTCCCTCCCCTTTGTTGAAGTGATTTGTTTACATTCTGTGAATCTCCATAACAGCATAAATCAGAAACTAGGTGTAGGGGGAGCTAAGAGAGAAACTAGATTTGTGTCTCATCCGTCTATGGTTCCATACATTGATGCCTAAACACCTGTGCTTTCTAATTTGTATTGTTAGGAAATCTTTTACATTTGTACATTTATATTTCAATACAGAAGCATTGTCCTCAGCAACTGGCTGATATTGGCATACACTCTGCTGTACTGCATTATGGTGCAGGATATGAGTTGCAAAAATGAGAATAATGAGAAGGGATGGTGTAGGAGGGAGGGTTTTGGTTTCCTGGATAATTGGGGCTCTTTCTGGGGTAGGTGGGACCTCTACAAACAGGATGGTCTTCACCTGAACCAGAGGGGTACCAATATCCTGGGGGGGAGATTTGTTAGTGCTCTTCGGAGGGGTTTAAATTAATTCAGCAGGGGAATGGGAACCTAAATTGTAGTTCCAGTGTACAGGCTGTTGAGAGTAGTGAGGTAGGGGATAAGGTTACAGGGACGCAAGAGGGCACTGGCAAGCAAGAACTTGGTTTAAAGTGTGTCTACTTCAACGCCAGGAGCATCCGGAATAAGGTGGGTGAGCTTGCAGCATGGGTTGGTACTTGGGATCTCGATGTTGTGGCCATTTCGGAGACATGGGTAGAGCAGGGGCAGGAATGGATGTTGCAGGTTCCGGGATTTAAATGTTTCAGTAAGAACAGAGAAGAGGGTAAAAGAGGGGGGGGTGTGGCATTGTTAATCAAGGAAAGTATTACAGCGGCAGAAAGGACGTTTGAGGACTCATCTACTGAGGTAGTATGGGCCGAGGTTAGAAACAGGAGAGGAGAGGTCACCCTGTTGGGAGTTTTCTATAGACCTCCGAATAGTTCCAGAGATGTAGAGGAAAGGATAGCGAAGATGATTCTCGACAGGAGCGAGAGTAACAGGGTAGTGGTTATGGGGGACTTTAACTTTCTAAATATTGACTGGAAATACCATAGTTCGAGTACTTTAGATGGGTCTGTTTTTGTCCAGTGTGTGCAGGAGGGTTTTCTGACACAGTATGTGGACAGGCCAACCAGGGGCGATGCCACATTGGATTTGGTACTGGGTAATGAACCCGGCCAGGTGTTAGATTTAGATGTAGGTGAGCACTTTGGTGATAGTGATCACAATTCGGTTAGGTTTACCTTAGCGATGGGCAGGGACAGGTATATACCGCAGGGCAAGAATTATAGCTGGGGGAAAGGAAATTATGACGCGATTAGGCAAGATTTAGGATGTGTAGGATGGGGAAGGAAACTGCAGGGGATGGGCACAAACGAAATGTGGAGCTTATTCAAGGAGCAGCTAATGCGTGTCCTTGATAAGTATGTACCTGTCAGGCAGGGAGGAAGTTGTCGAGCGAGGGAGCCGTGGTTTACTAAAGAAGTTGAAGCGCTTGTCAAGAGGAAGAAGGCGGCTTATGTTAGGATGAGACGGGAAGGCTCAGTTAGGGCGCTTGAGAGTTTCAAGCTAGCCAGGAAGGATCTAAAGGGAGGGCTAAGAAGAGCAAGGAGAGGACACGAGAAGTCATTGGCGGATAGGATCAAAGAAAACCCTAAGGCTTTCTATAGGTATATCAGGAATAAAAGAATGACTAGAGTTAGAACAGGGCCAATCAAGGATAGTAGTGGGAAGTTGTGTGTGGAATCAGAGGAGATAGGGGAAGCGTTAAATGAATATTTTTCGTCAGTATTTACAGTAGAGAAAGAAAATGTTGTCGAGGAGATTACTGAGATACAGCCTACTAGGCTAGATGGGATTGAGATTCACAAGGAGGAGGTGTTAGCAATTTTGGAAAGTGTGAAAATAGATAAGTCCCCTGGGCCAGATGGGATTTATCCTAGGATTCTCTGGGAAGCCAGGGAGGAGATTGCAGAGCCGTTGTTGTTGATCTTTATGGCGTCATTGTCGACAGGAGTAGTGCCGGAAGACTGGAGGATAGCAAATGTTGTCCCCTTGTTCAAGAAGGGGAGTAGAGACAGCCCTGGTAATTATAGATCTGTGAGCCTTACTTCGGTTGTGGGTAAAATGTTGGAAAAGGTTATAAGAGATAGGATTTATAATCATCTTGAAAGGAATAAGTTCATTTGCGATAGTCAGCACGGTTTTGTGAAAGGTAGGTCGTGCCTCACAAACCTTATTGAGTTTTTCGAGAAGGTGACCAAACAGGTGGATGAGGGTAAAGCCGTGGATGTGGTGTATATGGATTTCAGTAAGGCGTTTGATAAGGTTCCCCATGGTAGGCTATTGCAGAAAATACGGAAGTATGGGGTTGAAGGTGATTTAGAGCTTTGGATCAGAAATTGGCTAGCTGAAAGAAGACAGAGGGTGGTGGTTGATGGCAAATGTTCATCCTGGAGTTTAGTTACTAGTGGTGTACCGCAAGGTTCTGTTTTGGGGCCACTGCTGTTTGTCATTTTTATAAATGACCTGGATGAGGGTGTAGAAGGGTGGGTTAGTAAATTTGCGGATGACACGAAGGTCGGTGGAGTTGTGGATAGTGTCGAAGGATGTTGTAGGTTACAGAGGGACATAGATAGGCTGCAGAGCTGGGCTGAGAGATGGCAAATGGAGTTTAATGCGGAGAAGTGTGAGGTGATTCACTTTGGAAGGAGGAACAGCAATGCAGAGTACTGGGCTAATGGGAAGATTCTTGGTAGTGTAGATGAGCAGAGAGATCTTGGTGTCCAGGTACATAAATCCCTGAAAGTTGCTACCCAGGTTAATAGGGCTGTTAAGAAGGCATATGGTGTGTTAGCTTTTATTAGTAGGGGGATCGAGTTTCGGAGCCACGAGGTCATGATGCAGCTGTACAAAACTCTGGTGAGGCCGCACCTTGAGTATTGCGTGCAGTTCTGGTCACCGCATTATAGGAAGGATGTGGAAGCTTTGGAAAGGGTGCAGAGGAGATTTACTAGGATGTTGCCTGGTATGGAGGGAAGGTCTTACGAGGAAAGGCTGAGGGACTTGGGGTTGTTTTCGTTAGAGAGAAGGAGGAGGAGAGGTGACTTAATAGAGACATATAAGATAATCAGAGGGTTAGATAGGGTGGATAGTGAGAATCTTTTTCCTCGGATGATGATGGCAAACACGAGGGGACATAGCTTTAAGTTGAGGGGTGAAAGATATAGGACAGATGTCAGAGGTAGTTTCTTTACGCAGAGAGTAGTAGGGGCGTGGAACGTCCTGCCTGCAACAGTAGTAGACTCGCCAACTTTAAGGGCATTTAAGTGGTCATTGGATAGACATATGGATGAAAATGGAATAGTGTAGGTCAGATGGTTTCACAGGTCGGCACAACATCGAGGGCCGAAGGGCCTGTACTGCGCTGTAATGTTCTAATTCTAATTCTAACTGAATTCTAACTTCTCTGTTGAAAATAATAAAACCAAACACATCCAAGATCTCTGCTTCTCTTTCCACAGATGCTGCCAGACCTGCTGAGTGGTTCCAGCATTTCTTGCTTTTACATCCAAGATCCAGCCCAACAGCCCCTTGGGTCTCCTAAGCATTCATCTTTGCAGCTATACTATACTATATACTATAGGTTTTACTTCCAGCATTTTATGACAACGTAGAAACTATCATTTCCGGCAAATAGATAGTATTGTTACAATTTCCACAAAGAAATCTAGCATGCCTATAAGAATGTAATTGCCAGTAAGGTGCTTGATTCCCATTTCCAGGGATTGAAGATGACTCCTTGCTGTGTGTGTGAGCACGCAATCCCTGACGTCAGGCTACTGTTTCTGGCAAGCAGCAGCAGGAAGGTATCAGGAGCCACAAGCAGCTCCTGCAGACACTGCTACCAAACAATAGTTCCCAGGTGCCCCCGACACACTGAGAATGCTTTCCTGTGGGTTTTCAGCGGATCAATTAGCCGTGCCCTAATTCGGCCCACATTAGTGAATTAAACTGAGAACAGGAAGATATTGCTGCAAATCTGCACATTGGAATAACCAAGGGAGGGAGTGGGGAGAAAAGAATTACAGGATGGGTTGTGGTGGAAGCCGGGCTGATACGATCGAGCCCAGGTACTATGAAAGCTGGACTAGAGAAACCGAATCAACGTGGCTCACGAACACGGACACAGAGGCGCCTTTGCCCATCATTTCTAACGGATGCACCAACAACGCGAGCGAACCCAGTGCTTTGGATAAGGGCTCTATGCATGTGTATTCCAGTAAGTAGCCCTGCGTTTGGGGGTTTGGGGTGGGTGGTGTTGAGAAGGCGATCACAGCCTTGGCAGTGGTGTGCAAATTCCTTACATTTGGCGCTGCCAGTAATTCAAGGGCAGCCCGAATATGAGGGTTACCAGCCGGGGGGAGTTTAGTAAAGCTCACGGCTGCCACCGTTTTCCTTCCTCCACATGCTGTAACTATATAATCTAACACAATACCCGCGTTTTAGTTAAGCAGTCTGCCCTTTCTGGCAGCACTTTATTCCTGCGCTGTTACTGAGCATCATCTGTATGTGTTTTGGAAGGTCGGAGTAATTAATAGTGAAGAACCGGTCAAATATTCCAAAGCTATCTGCTATCTAATTCACCGAGGGAAGATTATTTTGCAACATGAAGAAACTGCAACAAACCCAGCTTGCTTGAAGTGTCTGGTCTCTATAGCAACACCGCTAGGCTGGCTTCCCAGCTCACTTCCATCAGTCAAATCTCCCTCTTCCTAAACTGAATGGAAAGTTTTAGTGGCGGTGTGTGAATGGTGCTGAGGAGAAACCGTGGGGGCTCCTTCTCATACAAGTATAGGATGTGTTCCGGGAAGGAGAGTGTTTCTTCAAACATATCTTTAAACACACTCTGCGCTGTCACAGCAGTTGTCGCTAATGTGCTACAGTTGCCAAGAATGATAGTTTAGGTAATTCAGTTCCAAACGTCGACCATATATCATACTTTGAAGTAAACGGGGGAGGGGAACAATCTGGAACTTGACGAATCCTTTTTTTTAATCATTTTGATAAATTGGGTGCTAATGGTTACTGTACCAGTCTTTAAATAAAGCACGGCCATTTCAGACTGACATTGATCAAAGGTAAATAAATGTTGATGCTATCATCATTGATGGGTTGCCAGTGTAAGGTCTGAACGGCAGCACATCATCGAGTCACTGGTATTTTTTTTAAAAATCATTTGGGACAATGTAGATTTGGTTCTTTAAGCCTTTTCACATGAATTCAATGTTCAGAATGGCTATTCCTTTATAAATGTTATTGGTATATGAGATTTCTATTTACACATACAATATTTGAATTTCTTTAACCACTTATATCCAAGGCTGGTTATTTTTCAACAAGATATATTCAAGGCTGTCTTTTTTTTTAAACAAGGTTACTGATTTAAATCCCCTCCTGGTAATCCACTCAGTAACTGCCCATATCAGTATGGAAGGCATATCAGGCCTTTCCGACAATAGGCGGCCATTCTAGTTCTAGACCAAGGCAGCAAGTTGGAAATCTAACCCCAATATTTTCAAATTATGTTCGAGTGAACGTGGTCAATAGCGAATCGGCAGGCCGTTTAACATTTCAGACAATATTTTTTACACTGATAATCAGGTCGGGTGTAAAACCGCTGCCAATTTATAATTACAATTTTTGCACTATCGGCCAAAACCTCTTTCACCCCAATTAACATTTTTTGTCCTGCAATACACGGATGATATCACATACTCAACATTTATATCTGAAGCAGAAAATACTGGAACGAACAGCAAGTCTGTCAATGTGTAAAGGGGTTATCATTGAGGGTTCTCTGTATATAACATTATCAAGAGCAAAATTTCAAGAACATTAAACTTACATAGAAAAGGTAAAGATTTTCTGCATTGGAGCAGTGTGGACAGAGCTGGGTCAAGTTACTATGAAAACAGAAACTGCTGCAAATGCTCAGCAGGTCAGGCAGCATCTGTGGAGAGAGAAACTGAGTTAATGGGCAGAAATTTTACTGGCCTGACCTGCAGCGAATAGGTTGGTCAGAAATTTGGGGGGAACCCACACGGCTGGATTTTACCAAGCCCCCGACGTTGTGATCCATGGCAGGGTGGGGGGAGGGGGGGCATGAAGATGGGTTGGGAAGAGGTCCGCCATGGATCTCGACACCGGCAGGGCCCGGCCTGATCCTCCTGCGTGGCAGCCCCTCCACCACTGGGCGACAGGACCTGAATTTAAATATTTCAATTAATAAAATGACTACATTTAAATAGATTTACCTTCAATCTTCCGGGCCCGTTGCAATCTTTGGCACGCCGGCCGGCACTCCCGTGCCTTCAATTCCCTGTCCTTCCAGGGAAAGGCAGCACCACACTGGTGGGGAGTGGAGAGGATTTAATATTTTCTGCAGGGGGGGCAGGGTCAAATAAACATAATGGATGTAGGGGATGGTGGGAAGGGGTGAACCTTTAAAAATGGTGCCAGCGTCTGCGCACAGGTAGCTGACACCATTATAAAAACAAAATACTGCGGATGCTGGAAATCTGAAATAAAAACAAGAAATGCTGGAACCACTCAGCAGGTCTGGCAGCATCTGTGAAAAGAGAAGCAGAGTTAACGTTTCGGGTCAGTGACCCTTCTGCGGAAACGTTAACTCTGCTTCTCTTTTCACAGATGCTGCCAGACCTGCTGAGTGGTTCCAGCATTTCTTGTTTTTATTTCAGCTGACACCATTGCTGGGGACAGACAGCCCATCCCCTCCATGTGATTGGTGGGGGTGGGGGGCTGCCCCAGCTATTTAAATGAGCTGCTGTGCAGGAGATCGCGGATTCTCTTCGGCTTGTGGCCATTTTTTGAGCTCGCCCACAAGATCCAGCCCACAATGTGGCATCCCGCCATGCTGTGAAGTTTTGGGTGGGATTTTCCCAGGTCATTGGAAGCTGTATCAGTGTGGGCGGGCTGGGATAATAACAAAAAATGGTGCACCAGTCACATGCTGTGTTGGTAACTTGGCAAGTTAGAGTAAGCGAGTGCACAATGGGATGTCATTGAGGGCTGAAATGGACATGAAATCATGAGTATAAAGGAGGAAAGCAGCAAGCAATAAGCCAGCCATAGTCAAAGGCCAGAGCTATCGGGAGCAACTCCTTCAGGCGAACAGATAGTGTTTGACAAAACTAACTTAGTGCCATTTCATTTAGGAGAATTGAACACCTATACAGAGCGGTAGACCTTTTAGCCTGTGAGTTTATACAGAGACCTGGGGTCTACATATTTGGAAGTAGGGTGGACCAGTGAGGAGGGACTGCAATGTCCTTCAGCTCAGCAGCTACAGCATCAGGGACAGCAACTGCAAGAGGAGGCATCTGGATGTAACAGAGAAAATGGCCACAGGGCAGCACCGAGAAGAAGGCGTTCCCCTTAGCACATGGGTTTATAGGTCAATGGTCAGTTTCCTTGACTCCTCAGAGCAGCAGTGCCTCAGAAGGCTGTGGCTCTCATATCAGGTGGTGGTTAACCTCTGTGCCCTCCTGGAGGAAGACCTAAGTTTGAGCGGGGGGTGGGGGGGGCACCAAGGGTGGGGGGCACCCATTGTCTGTGGCAGTCAAGATGACTGTAGTCCACAATTGTTTTGTGCCGGTTCATTCCAGGGCTCAGCTACTGACATCTGCAGGATCTGACAATTCGCAGTCCAGACTGCATCAGCCTGGTGATGGGATCTCTTGTTTTGGAGGGCCTCACTGTATATTAAATTCATTATGGATGCGGCCAGTTGAGCCCAGAGGGCTGTAGGCTTCACCTTTCTGGCAGGATTTCCTCTGGTCCAAGGCATAATTGACTTCCTCCATGCAACAATCAAGGCTCCATCGGTACAGCCAGATATATCTGTGAATTGAAAGGGGTTCCACCTCCTCCTACAGGTCTGTGTAGAGATTCCAGGGAGATATGGTGATTGACTTTATCCTTTTGCAGTCTCGGATGCCTCAGCTCATCACACCACCACACAGCCTGAGTGGATGTCTTCTGGGTGACAAGGGGTACCTGCTGAAGACCTGGCTCCTCACAGTGTATAGCTCCAGCTCAGAGGGACATGTGAGGTACAATTGGAGCCATCTCATGATCAGGACCACAATGGAAAATCCAGTTCCAGTGCCTTGAGTGCTCTGGGAGTGTGCTTTGTTAAGAAAATCCCCATGCCAAATGAGAAATATTAATTTCATTGGTTGGAAACTTACATTAGACTTTTAACGGGAAAAAATCCCACAGTAACTTAAAAAATAGCAACCAAGATGGCCACCGCAATTTGCATCTGATACACCTTTTCACATTCAAAAAATCCACCTGGATCCAGAGATTTGATCAGTATTGCCCCAGGACAAAGGTTTGCTCTAAGTGATTGAATTATCTGAAATGGCTTCATTAGCATGGCAGTCAAGGCAATCCTAACATATTGACTTTGAAAGAGCAAACCCCTCCAAGTGTAAATTGGGATCTTGGGGCACGTGGAGCCAATTCCTAACCTTGAGTTTCATTAGAAGGTTCCAGAAAACCTGGAGCAGCCATGTGACCGTCTGTCCATCTCAGGGGGAAACTGGTTTTATTTCCTTTGGACAGGAGACCAGCAGAAACTGAGACTGCAGCAGCCGAGAAAGCTGTTGGCTTCCCTTTCTCTCTCTATCTTCCCAGAATACATCACGTTTGAAAACCGTCTGCGACTGTGGACTGTTCCAAGCCGACAGACTGCTGCACGGGAAGAGACACAACTACAATTCTGCCTTCAAGAAAAGCCTGAGCAAAGCAGGTCAACCACAAAGTGCACTTTGATCAGAGAGGACTTTAAGAATACAGCTTCAGCTGGACAGCTACTGGATCATCCACTGCACAGGCTGTGTACTTAGGTTCCATTTATTCTGGACTTTAATCCGATCCCCAAGTCAGTTCTGATGAAAGGTCACTGACCTGAAATAATAACTCTGCTTCTCTCTCCATAGATGCTGCCTGCCCTGCTGAGTATTTCTGGCACTCTCTGTTTTTAGAACAAATCTATTTTTCCCTCTGTTATCTATTTGTGTGTGTGTGTGATGCTTGTGTGAATGTTCATGTGATTGGTGTATTTGTTTTTAGTACTTTTAAATCAGGGTTAAAGTGCTATGTGTAATAAACTTATCTCTTTCTTATTTAAACACAAGAAATCCTGTCTGATTGGTTCTTTCACAATCACAGTAAAAGTAAAAGTTAAAACACTCAGAGGTGGTTAGCACAACCACTGTTTAAAAAGGAATAATCCCATCGCGGTCAAACAAGAGGAAGGATAAAGAGGGGAAGGCCCATCAGAAGATGACGATGTAGAGGTGTCTCTGATATGCCCAGTCACAGACTTGCATGCAGAGAATCCTGCAATGCTCTCATCCAGGCAAACTTCAGCTGAGGACAGTGTGTGCAACACCTCCTTCCCACAAACAGATTACTCGCTGGAAAGAGCCCTCCATCCATTATATTTTCCCCTGATCCCTCCCCGCCACCTCCAGGACTGATTCCTCCAGCACCACCACCAGGCCTTGATCCTTTCCCCCACCGCTCCCACCCTCCCACCACCAGGCCCCAATCCTTCTACCACCGGGCCCAGATCTCACTACCACGATCAAGCCCTGATTCCCCCTCCCCCCACCACCCTGGTGGTGGAGAGGGATGAGGGATCGGGGCCTGGTGGTGGAGAGGAAGGAGGGATCAGGGCCTGGCCATGGTTCAGGAAACCCAGTTTAAAACCTGAATGACAATGAGGCTCACAGCCTCATTATCATATTTAAAGTACTAACCCTGCTCCTTGGATTGGGTTGCTCACTTGCCCAACTTCCTGCTTCAGTTAAAACTGGAAATGGGCAAATTGGAGGCGGGCTCAGGTCAGGAAACAGATTTCTGACGCTTTAATCCCCTCCCCAACCCAAACCCACCTGTTTCTTTCAGTTAAAACTTAGCGCATTGTTTCAGCTCAGTGACCTTTCATCAGGACTGGCAAAAGTTACAGATGTAACGGGTTTTAAGCAAGTAGAAAGGCAGGGAAAGACAGGGGGGATGGAAAGAACAAGGGAAACTCTGTGATGAGCGGAAGGCAGGAGTGAAGAAACGGCAAAAATTATGATGGTTCAATCCAAAAAGGGTGGTAATGGAACAAATAAAGAAACAAAAGATAGGTCTAGAAGTGTTGTAAATGGCAAAAGCAGAATCATTACAAAACCTGCTGTCCAAAAAATGGGCACGCTGATTCTGATCTTAAATTGTTGAACTCATTGTTGAGTCCTGAAGGCTGTAAAGGGCCTAAGCAACAGATTAGTTGTTCCTCAAGCTTCCATTGAGCTCATTGAGCTTCTTTGGAAGAGTGTACAAAGCTGAGGTCAGAGCGGGAGTTGAAGTGGTGGAGCACTGGTCATCCTAGTGTTCAAATCACTCCAAGGCCTCACTCTTCCCTATCTCTGTAATCTTCTCCAAACCTACAGCCCCATCAGAACACCTGACCTTTTGTCCATCCCCAACTTCCTTCAGCTATCCTTGGCAACCATGCCTTCAGCTGTCTAGGCCCCAAGCTCTGAAATTCCCTTCTTAAACCTCTCTGCCTCTCCATATCGCTTTCATCCTTTAAGATCCTCCTTAAAACCTATCTCTTTGACCAAGCCAGAAATTGGTCATTGGGCCTCATTCCAATAATCCAGGCAAGCTGCCATACTTATCAAGTTTCTACAGGACCCCCACTTAGGGCCCCAATGACATAATTGAACCCTGACATTTGGAGGTAAGTAATGCAGAAAAATTGGAGTTATAGTCTATGGGCTGAAACTGTTCAGTCCGAGAAACAACTGGTAAATCCTTTCTATTTAGAACTGTAACATCATCCTTAATCAATACTGCCACGTTTCCCCACCCCCCCCCCCCCCCTCATCTTTTTCTTCCCGATCATTCCTGAATTCCAGGAATATTAATAACCCATTTCTGGCCTTGTTTGACCTGATAATGCAACCACGTCCTAATCTCATGTAGCAATTTGTGCCTGCTGCTCACCAAGCTTATTAGTTACTCTACAGACATTGACGTATATACACATTAATACCTCCTTCATCACTTTTGCTATTTTCCTCAATCTGGTCTCTGCAAGTTTTGGGATATTTCTAATTTTACTGCTGTTTATTTCTCTCTGTCCTCCAATCTCATTTCTGCCCCCCCTGCTATGTTCTGGTTCACTTCTCTGTGCCAAATTACTTTAACCCGCTACACCCACAACCCAAACCCCCGTTTCCAACCCCCCCCCCCCCCCAACTACACCCCGAACCATACTAGTTAATCTTTTAGCGAGAACATTGGTCCCAGCTCTGCTCAGGTGCAACCCATCCATTTTGTATAGGTGCTGCTTCCCCCCCAAACCCCTAACAATCCGAAGCCCACCCTTCTGCACCAGCTCTCCAGCTACGCATTTGCCTGCACTATCTTCCTGTTACTAATCTCATTAGCTCATGACACTGGGAGCAATCCTGAGCCTACTACCTTTGAGTTCCCATTTTTTAATCATTTTTCCTAGCTCCTGAAACTCTGCCTGAAGGACTTCAACACTTTTTCTACCTATGTCATTAGTTCCAATATGGACCATGATTTCCGGCTGTTCTCCTTCTCCTTACAGAATATCCTGTACCTGGGCACCAGTGAGGCAATATACCTTTCAGGTATCACATTTTTGGTTACAGAAATGCCTGTCCACGCTGCTAACTATCGAATCCCCTATGACCACTGCATTTCAACTCCTTTGTACCACCCCCCACCCCACCCCAACCCCCGCCATGCACTGTCAAATCTCCCATGATGCCGGGAGTTTGATTCTTAATACAGTGCTCCAAGGATTAGTCACATTTCCTGGTATTCAAAGCTGAAACCCAGTTAACAAGTGCCACTTGCTTGGGAGATTCCTGCACCACCTGTGTCTTCCTCCTACCTGGTCTGGTGGTCACGTATTCCCTCACCTCCCACACTTTATGGAGCTGAGGGGTGACCACATCCTGGAACATACTTTTGAGGAAACTCTCAGCTTCCCAGATGCACTGCAGTGATTCCAGCAGCTCCTCAAGCTTCAAAACTCAGATTCTCTTACATAAGAACATAAGAAATGGGAGCTGGAGTAGGCCATTTGGCCCTTTGAGCTTGCTCTGCCATTCAACAAGATCACGGCTAATCTTCTCACTCAACTCCACTTCAACCATAACTCCCAGCACCTGCCTCAATCAAAACGCACCTCCCCATTAAGAGGTGTAGGCTAGTTTTAAGCAGTGCAGGCTAGCTTATACTGTTGCTAGCCAATCACAATATTGGCCCCCTCCTGATGTGTGCAGCCAATGAACAGTGCGGTTAGCACTGGCAGGATGGAGAGATTATTCAAATGAGTAGGCACCACAAAGTTGGTGTGCTGCCTGCATTGCAATTAACAGGTGCAGGTTAATCACAATCTCCGTTCCTGTTTTCAGGGGCTATCCAATTTAACCCTCTATGTTTCCCTCCCTCACCCACTCCATGCGCAGTTTTTTTTCTTCCCCAGTTTTGTTTCACATGTTATAGGGCACTTCCCAGGACAGAGAAAGTAAGCCATTTACAGACTTCAGCCATTGGCAACTGTTGACCCATCTACTAGAAGTAATGTTAAGACTCATCCTCTGATTGCTTAACTAAGATTGGGGAGTTATTGTACATGGAAACATGTGCAAAAACCTATATTCTGTAACTCTGCCATGTGCACAACATTGAGCCAAAACACCCCCTGCCATTGTTACATTTAATGCGTATTTGTACAGGAGTATGTTGATGAAAAAGAGAGGAAAGTTTCAATATTGCTGCAGATGAAAAGTGCTGTGCCTAATGTAACTGCAGCATCTATCATAACAGCACAGTCAATTACATAATTACACCATGCATGTAAAGACATGTGGCTGGCAGGACCTCACTGCTTTGTAACTGGATTAGTGCACACATTTGATATTGAAACTTGGAACTAACTAAAGGTTAACACAGTCAAGGCTCAATTGTTCTCTTCAAATTGATAGACTTGAACATTAATAATGTAATTTTTTTTCCTTTTACATTTTCATAAAGATCTATTCAAGTAAATATTTCAACTTCCTTAAGTGCCTAAGCACATTACTTTATTATTTTGATATAAATCAGAATAGTCCATGTTGAGATTGCTGGATATTTTGTTCCATTTGTCGACAATCATTTCCTTTAGCTGTGTGTATGATAATGCTTATCTTTCATCTCAATATAGCCTGTTATTCACATCCAGAACTTGACTCAGAGATAGCTGGACAAGTACATTGATATTTGGATGGTAATACACCTGATACCTTTGAGCAGTTTTCTATCTGCATGCATCGTTTTCTTCTCTCCAAATTATCATTTTCTATAATTTAAATTAAAAATTCTCCAAACTAATTTATCAAAAATCTCATCACTCACTCAATTTGAAATGGATCATTTTTGTTCCAAATAGTGAATGTCAATTTCATACAAAATTGCTGTTGGTTTACTGAGATGGGGAAGAAATTGGCTAACCACCAAAAACAGGGTACAAGGATTGGGTTTAACCCACGACTAACCTTAACCACGACAGGTTGATAGGTAAATTGGCCATTATAAATTGTCACTAGTATAGGTAGGTGGTAGGGAAATATAGGGACAGGTGGGGATGTTTGGTAGGAATATGGGATTAGTGTAGGATTAGTATAAATGGGTGGTTGATGTTCGGCACAGACTCGGTGGGCCGAAGGGCCTGTTTCAGTGCTGTATCTCTAATCTAACCTGTGATAAACTCAGGCCCATTCATCGTGTTGCAGGCAGCACGTACATGATTGCTGAATGCAGTCAGTGCACCCTTGCTGTTCATTGGCTGCCTGCATCGGAGGTGGGTGGGCTGTCGGCTGATATCGCAATTGCCTAGCGCTACTTAAAGGCAGCCTGCCCCACTTAATGGGGAGGTACATTGTGGCTGCAAAAAGTAGTGGGAGTCATTTGAAAACTGAATCTGTGCTGTGATACCTTGAGGAATGGATGAACATGTGAGAGAGTGAGCACCAAGGTTCTCAAAAGCTGCACTGGAGGCATTGGTGAAAGAGGCGAAAAGGAGGAGAGATGTCCTGTATCCATGGGGTGGAGAGGGTTGGAAAGAAGGTCTTCAGACACATACTCAGGAGGCAGTGGGAGCAAGTAGCAGCAAAGGTCAATACCAGGAGTGAACATAACAACATAAGAAACAGGAGCAGGAGTAGGCTATTCAGCCCCTCAAGCCTGCCCCGCCATTCAATAAGATCATGGCTGATCTGTCCCAGGCCTCAACTTCGCTTTCGGGCCTGCTCTGCCTAACCCTCGACTCCCCAAGATTTCAAAAATCTATCTACCTCCTCCTTAAATACATTTAGTGACCTAGCCTCCACAATTCTCTGAGGCAGAGAACTTCACAGATTCACTACCCTCTGAGAGAAGAAATTCCTTCTCATCTCAGTTTTAAATGTCTGCCCCCTTATTCTGTAACTATGTCCCCTAGTTCGAGATTCCCCCACTAGTGGAAACAGCTTCTCAGCATCTACCCTGTCGAGCACCCTTAAAATCTTATATGTTTCTATAAGATCACCTCTCATTCTTCTAAACTCCAGTGAATAAAGGCCTAACCTGTTCAGCCATTCTTGATAAGACAGCCCCTTCATCCCAGGAATCAGCCTAGTGAATATTTTCTGAACTGCCTCCAATGCTAGTATACCCTTCTTTAAATACGGGGACCAAAACTGTACGCAGTACTCCAGATGTTGCCTCACCAACACCCTGTACAGTTGTAACAGGACCTCCCTATTTTTAAACTCTAAACCTCTAGCAATAAAGGCCAAAATTCCATTTGCCTTCCTAATTACTTGCTGCACCTGCATGCTAGCCTTTTGTGTTTCATGCACAAGAACACCCAGATACCTCTGAACTGCAGTATTTTGTAGTCTTTCTCCATCAAAATAATAATCTGCCTTTTTATTCTTCCTACCAAAGTGGATGACTCACACTTTCCCACATTGAACACCATCTGCCAAAATTTTGCCCACTCACTGAACCTATCTATATCCCTTTGCAGAATCTTTGTGTCCTCATCACAACATGCCTTCCCACCTATTTTTGTATCATCAGCAAATTTGGATACACTACACTCTGTCCCTTCCTCTAAGTCATTAATGGAGATAGTAAATAGTTGAGCCCCTAGGACTGATCCTTGTGGCACCCCACTAGTTAGGGATTTCCAACCTGAAAAAGACCCATTGATCCTGACTCTCTGCCTTCTGTGTGTTAGCCAATCCTCAGTCCATGCCAACAGATTACCCCCAATACCCTGAGCTCCTATTTTGAGCAATAACCTTTTATGTGGCACCTTATCAAACGCCTTCTGAAAATCTAAATACACAACATCTATTGGTTCACCTTTATCCACTCTGCTTGTTATATCTTCAAAGAACTCTAACAAATTTGTCAAACATGATTTCCCTTTCATAAAACCATGTTGACTCTGATTGCATTATTTTTTTCTAAGTGACCTGCTATTTCTTCCTTAATAATCGACTCAAGCATTTTCCCAATGACTGATGTTAAGCTAATTGGTCTATAGTTTCCCGCTTTCTGTCTCCCTCCTTTCTTGAATAGGGGTGTCACATTAGTGGTTTTCCAATCCGCTGGTACCCTACCGGAATCCAGTGAGTTTTGGTATATTATGACCAATGCCTCCACTATCTCTGCAGCCACTTCTTTTAAAATCCTTGGATGCAGGCCATCAGGTCCTGGCGACTTGTCTGCCTTTAGTCCCATCAGTTTGTCTAGCACCTTTTTCCTCGTGATAGAGATTGTTACAAGTTCCTCCCTCCCATTTACACCTTGCTCATCTATTATTGTTGGGATGTTTATAGTGTCCTCCACCGTGAAGACTGATACAAAATATTGGTTTAAATTATCTGCCATTTCCCTGTTCCTTGTTATTACTTCCCCATTCTCATCCTCTAAGGGCCACACACTTACTCTAGCTAATCTTTCTTTTAATATACCCATAGAAGCTCTTACTGTTTGTTTTTATATTTCTTGCCAATTTACTCTCATAATCAATTTTCTCCCTCTTTATTAGTTTTTTAGTCATCCGCTGCTGGTTTCTAAAAACTTCCCAATCCTCTGGCCTACCACTCATTTTCACCGCATTGTACGCCTTTGCTTTTGATTTGATACTCTCCTTAACTTCCTTTGTTATTTACAGGTGGTTTATCATTCTCTTCGAGTCCTTCCTTCCGACCGGAATAAATGTTTGCTGAGTGTTTTGAAATATCTGCTTAAAAGTCTGTCACTGCTCATCTACTGACTTCCCCTGTAGTCTACTTCCCCAGCTCACTTTAGACAACTCTTTCTTCATACCTCTGTAATTGCCCTTGTTTAAGTTGAAGACACTGGTTTGAGACCTGAGTTGCTCACCCTCAAACTGAATTTGAAATTCTACCATGTTATGATCGCTTCTCCCTAAAGGATTCTTAACTCTGAGATCTCTTATTAATCCTCCCTCATTACACAATACCAAATCTAAAATAGCCTGTTCCCTGGTAGGTTCTGCAACATATTGCTCTAAGTAACAATCCCTGAGGCACTCTACAAATTCATCTTCCATGCTACCCTTGTCAATTTGATTTGTCCAGTCTATATGCGGATTAAAATCACCCGTGATAATTGCAGTGCCCGTCTTACACGCCTCCATTATTTCCTGATTAATTTCTTGTCCTACAGAGAGGCAGCTCTTCGGGGGCCTATAGACCACTCCCACCGTGATTTCTTTCCCTTGCTATTCCTTATTTCCACCCAAATTGATTCTGCATCACGATCTATTCCACCTATATCATTACTCACAACTGCACTGATCCCTTCCTTTAATAGCAAAGCTACCCACCTCCTTTTCCTTTCTGCCTATTCTTCCGGAACGTTGAATATCCTTGAACATTTAGATTCCAGTCCTGGTCATCCTGCAACCTCGTCTCAGTGATAGCTATCAAATCATATTTAATTATTTCTATCTGTGCCGTCAACTCATCTATCTTGTTACAAATGCTACGTGTATTCAGATAAAGAGCCTTAAGCTTTGACTTTTTACCATTTTTACCTACTCTGGTTCTAATTTCTGCTGTACTCTTGTGCTTGTATTCTCTGTCCCTTCCTGTCACTCTCTGATTAATGTGTGTTCCTTCACTACCCTGTACCTCTGTTCTCTTGTTACTATTCAACTTTTTAAACTTCCCTTCAATTGAACCCTCCCCCCCCCCCCACTATTTAGTTTAAAGCCTTATCCCTAGTTATATGATTCTCCAGGACACTGGTCCCAGCATGGTTCAAGTGAAGCCCATCCCAACGGAACAGCTCTCTCTTTCCCCAGTATTGGTGCCAGTGTCCCATGAATCGGAACCCATTTCTCCCACGCCAATCTTTGAGCCACACATTTACCTCTCGAATCTTATTTACTCTATGCCAATTTGCACGTGGCTCAGGTAGTAATCCAGAGATATTACCTTTGAGGTTCCGCTTTTTAATTTAGCCCTGAGCTGCTCATAGTCCCTCAACAGAACCTCTTTCGTAGTCCTACCTATGTCGTTGGTACCTACCCTGACCACGACAACTGGATCTTTTCCCTCCCACTCCAAGTTCCTCTCCAGCCCAGAAGAGATTTCCTTAACCTTGGCACTAGGTAGGCAACACAGCCTTCGAGACTCTCTATCTTTGCTGCAGAGAACAGTATCTATTCCCCTAACTATGCTATCCCCTACTACAACTACGTTTCTCTTTTCTCCCCCCACTTGAATGGCACTCTGAACCACGGTGCTGTGGTCAGTTTGCTCATCCTCCCTGCAGCCTGTGTCCTCATCCACACTGGGAGCAAGATAAGGGCAGTGGCTGAGGCTCCTCCAAAGCTAAATTCTGGATCCCCATACCTGCCTCATTCGCAGTCACACCTTCCTGTTCCTGACCACGGTCCATATTGGATGTAATTAATCTAAGGGTTGTGATTGTCTCCTGAAACACAGTGTCCAGGTAACTCTCCTCCTCCCTGATGTGTCGCAATGTCCGCAGCTTGGACTCCAGCTCATCAACTCTGAGCCAAAGTTCCTCGAGCAGCCCACGCTTGCTGCAGATGGATCACTGTGGATCGCACCAGTGTCCACCTGTTCCCACATACTACAGCGGCAACACATCACCTGCCCAGCCATCACTATTCTATTTAATTAATTAATTTGGATCACAGTATTTAAGAAAAAAAAACTATTTAAGTGTACTCTTCACCCTGTAATGACGTCGCCTGAGCGTTGCTCCTAGAACCTGGATGCATGCAGGATGATCTCAGATGAGTTGTCAAGGTGAGTGAGTTCATCTTCAAATACCACATCCTACCAACTGCACCACTAGCCTCACTGCTCAATTCATCACTCCCCCATCACCCCCATTAGCTTCCATCAAAGGTCTGAATGCTGTAGTGGAAGCTCAGACTGCTGCAATCATGCCTCTGAATTCCATCTACTCACACCAACAGAGAGACCTCGAGACCTATAGTACACCCAATGTGCCTTGTGTGTTGACCTCTCCCACGCCACCTCCCCGAGCATCTACCTGCGGGCTCATCCTAGTGTCCCAGCCAGCTGACATTCCTTAAAGTAAACAGTGGAGAGCTGCCTCAGTGTCCCTGCTTGACATCCACAGTTCACTAGCCAAATCCAAATGAGATCGGGGCCTTAAAATCAATCACAGCAGCCTCTTTGTTGCTAGTCAGCCGCCTAAAAGCCAAAATTGACCCACATTTCTTATTGAAACAATAGATCTTTCATATTTCCTGCAATATCCTTAAGGAGCTAACACTATAGCCTCTATTAGTTGGATTGCAAATCAAGCACCAATTTGTACCAATTCATACAGTGGATCTATTCCCACTAGAAGCTTTACAGTCAGTACAGGTGATTTTAAACTCTTGTGTGAGAGGGAGAAGAACTAACTCACATGGAGAACTGCTTTTTGTATTTTGTTGTGCAGTGTTGGAATGTCAAATATGAAACTCTATACAATAATGATAGTGACTGTCAGATCGTACGCATCCGTGAAGTCGTGAAAAGGTGGAGTTTTATATTTGGCTGCGTTTGCTGACAATGCAACCACTAGGTAGCGCAGTACTAACACATGCGTAAATGCAGCCTCATCCACTGAAATGCCACTGTCAGCGACATCTCAGGCAACTGCCAGTAATAAAGATGGCACTGCTCAATTTATCACAGAAAACCAAATTCAACCCGAAAATCCCCTCAATGGTTGCCATCATCACCTCCATCCCACCCCCAACAGTTCTCTGCTCCCTACTGCCATCGCGCTTCTCTTCGCCGCTCCCGCCTGCGCCCATCTTCTCGCCGCTTGCTCCCTGCTGCCTTCCCTTTTCCACTCGCTCCGGCCTCACTGCTCCTCGCTTCCCCACCCCCCTACCACCCCGCTCTCCGGCCTTGCCATTCCTCGCTTCCCCACCGCCCCACCACTACCCCGCTCTCCAGCTGCTCACTCCAGGCCGCAATCGCTCCCACATCACCCCGTCACCCCTCGCAGCCCACCTTGCTTCTTCGGGTGGCGTGGCATGGAACGATCGGCTAAGGGGAGGGGGGAGCAGCGGTGAGGCCTGGAGCGAGCGGCTGAGGGGGGGAAGCAACCGGTGGAGTGGGAGCAAGTAGCTAAGGGGGGGAAGCGGCTGGGGGCAGGGGGAGCAAGTGGCTGAGGGAAGGCAGCAGTGTGGCGGGGGCAGGGGAGCAAGTTGCTGAGGGAAGGCAGCAGTGTGGCGGGGAGCGAGCAGTCGAGCGAGATGAAACAGTGATTGAAGCAGGGATGGTGGGAGGGAGCGGGATACTGTTCGGGTGAATGGAGATGGCTATTGAGGGGTGAGGATGTCATTGCATGGTTCATACGGGCAAGCTGGCAAATGTTCGCATGCACTGATGACGTCTGCAATCACTCTGCGTTGTCAGGAGTCACTTTGTTTATATTTTCCATTCGACAAAACTATCGCCTGTTTTGCATTACCACCAAAGACCAATTTTATTCCCATTCTCACTTTAAAGGAAGAATTGGCCAAATATTTGAAGCAGAGGAAGAGACAGGGTGATAGGGGGAGAGTGGGACAGTGGGGTTGTTCTAGGTTGTGCTACAAAAGACACGATGGGCTGATTGGATGGCTCCTGTGCTGTAAACTTCTAATGTTCCAAAAGGCCTACTTGTGATGCATGTATTTTTTTAACACATGACAGCAGTGAGGACAGAACACCTGCCATCTAGAAGAGAAGAGGCTGCATTTTTTGTTTGCTTATCCTGGCTGTTTCAGAAAAAGAGTAAAAAGAAATGAGATAGATCAGTAATTCTGCCACTGCACCATTATTACTATAATTCACCTATACTATAAGTTTTGATAAATTGTTACTTCCATTGTAAACACCAAGAAAATGTTTTAAGCCGATGATTTTAATAACAGACAAAAACATTACAAAATTGGATGATGAACGAACCATGAAGTTATTCAGATTAAGAGTTTAAAGTTTAGGAACTGAATAGAAAAAAACATTTTTTTAACAATGATAACTTGTTACTTAAACAAATTCACTCTCAGAACAAGGCTGTTAAGTTTAGTTTCTCATTTAATTATTCAAAGTTGAAAGTGAGGAATGAATAACCAAATCTTCAAATAATGTGAACTAAACCTGAATACATCGAAGATGGGAGGATGCACATTCAACTGGATTTAGTTCCATGAATGGAGAGAAATGTAGTCAGATTCCTGAGTAGAAATCTATATTATCTTACACTGACATGTATTCTTCATCAGTATTTTCCAAGTAGCATTCGTAGGTTTTGTTGTTAAAATTTTTCAAGTTTCGTCAGAAAAAATACCTAAAAGAGTATGTTTTTTGTTTGTGTGTAAAATTGAAGAAAAAATCTATCACTAAACAGTTATCATAAACTATAATCATAAATAATTTTTCTATAACTTTACATGCAGAACAAAATATACCTTAGCAGTAGTGTCAGTAGTTGGTTGAGATAGCAATAGTGTGAAAATATATTATTTCATTAGTTATAAAGAAGCCTCTCACTACAACATTCAGATGGTGGTATTAATGGACAAATGTTTACTGTATGATATTCCTCTGTCTGGTATTAAACACAGGTATTAACCTGTTTTTTTCAAATGGGTTAACATCTGCCAAAATAAAGGGCACATGGCTGTCATACCTGAAGCGTTCATCTACTGATGTTAACAACAGTGATTCCCAGGCTAATGTCTCATGAATAATTATATAAAACCATACTAAACAACACTGGATGAAAAATGTCACCCATTTCTCTAACACCATTGGAGAGGATCTATTGTTCACATATTTCATGAAAACAAGTAGGAAATAGAAAAACAAGAAAAGACTGTTTGGACCAAATGTGATTAAAGCTACTGGTTCTATCATATCACTTTGCTCATCCCAGGATAGCTTTTTAGTTTCAGGAGTATAGCTTTTCACCCTGCATCCCTCATTTGCCCTCACTTTGTTTGATTCTTGACACTTTTCACTCCTGTAGCCAGAACTTATTGAACTTGTTAACATTTAAGTGTTGCTGCAATAACTGCACTGACTGTTAATTCCACTAATCAATGTCCTGCAGGAGAAGCTGCCTAACCAGCTCATTAGATCTTCCAAATCTTACTAATTTATTTCCCAGGCAATGGAGAGGCACCTGGGGCAGGATTTTTAGGTTGCACCAGGGGCGGGAATTGAGGTTGGCAGGGGATGAAAATACCAGCACTGGCTGGCATGCTGGTTTCCCATCGCATTTCCCAGCGCCTGCAAGTTTCACCAGGGTGGGGGGGAGGAAGACCCCAAGAACGCGACGGATCTGTTAATAATGGTAATTAAGGTTGGTGGAGATTGTTGAAGACCATCTTGAGTTTTTTGTGGGGGTGCACAGGCTGCACTCTGGGTCTGGGGCAGACCAGGTGCACGCTGGCGGATGCACAGCAGGGAGTCAGTCATAGCCAGTCAGGGAATTAGGTGGGCCCCATGAAAGGGAGAACACCACAGAGGGAGACTCAGCCATTGGCACACAAGTGCCAACGGGTCAGCACAGGTTGTGGGGAGAGGGGTCACTAAGGGCAGTGCAGGGGGTCGTCACCCTGCTGGAATCATGGAGGTGGAAGAGGAAGGGGCAAGGCTTCCAAACACAATTTAAAGGCCAGCTGAGCACAAGGAAGGCAGCAACTGGCAATGGGGGTATGACTCTCAGATTTCGGAACCAGTGGCTGCACACCACTGCATCTCGCAGGTCACTAACGCCCTTTTTGTGAAAGCTAGGCAGTACGTACAATTCCAGGCACAGAGGGCAATGGGTTTTGCCTCCATTACTGGATTTCCCCAGGTGCAGGGCATCATCGATTGCACCCACATGGCCATTAAGGCATTGAGTGACTGGCTAGTGAGATTCATCAATGTGAAGAGCTTCCACTCCCTCAAAGTTCAGCTAGTCTGTGACCACAACAGCTTCCTGCATGGTGCACTCGCTTTCCTGGAAGTTGCTATGAATGCTTCATCCTCTGCCAGTCCAGGCTGCTGCAGTTCTTCATTCCACCCTCCCAAACTCCATGGATGGATTCTAGGGAACAAGAGATATCCCTTCAAGAGATGACGATTCACTTCTCTAGAGAGGCATAGAGATGCTTCAAGGCGCCGGGAACTGCGATGGGAAACCAGCATGCAAGCCAGTGCTGGTATTTTCATCCCCCGCCCACCTTCATTCCCACCCCTGGTGCAACCTAAAAATCCTGCCCCAGGTGCCTCTCCGTTGCCTGCTCACGAGGACAACCATCGAACAGGCCATCGGGCTTTTAAAGATGCGGTTCCAGTGCCTGGACCAGTTAGGTGGGCCCTGCAGTATACTCCTGCAAGGGTCGTGCGTATGGTGGTGGTCTGCAATGCTCTCCATAACATGGCCCTCCAGAGAGGTGTGGACATTGAAGAGGCTGAAAGGCTGGATGGACACAGCTCATTGGAAGAGGAGGAGGAGGAAGATACAGAGCACAGAGGTGCCCTGACTGCCCAGGGAAGTGGCTAGGCCCGGCGCTGGGCTTGAAGGTCTTGCCAGGATTCCATTAACATCAGGGTTCATCTGATTCAAGCTCTTTTCAGCTGAACCCCCTATAATCAGAGGAACAGCGTGGTATGAAATCCACTTTTGAGAACACTTACCGCCAATGAAGGATGCATATCTGCCCAAAGGTTTCACTGTCACCATTCACAGACTCTTGCTTCCCATCACCACTTCACCCCTCTTTTCCTACCGACATTAATAAAAGGAGGCTCTCACATCTGGTTTCATGTTTCAATGTTTATATGGTGCTCAAAAAGTGCAGTTACAGGTGATAGATACCCCAGTACCCACACAGTGCTCTGCCCGACACGGTGACCTCCACTCTCGGCCACTTCTGAGCAGTGCTCCTCTTGTGACATCAGATAAGGTGGAGCCAGCCTACTCACTTGTTTTGGCTTGTGGCTGAGATTCACATGGCTGTCGCCCTCATCATGGAGGTACCTCCAGAGACTGCTGAACTGGCAATAGTGGAGGGACAGCCTCCATCCCTGGGCCCTGCTGCATAGATGCTCCCTCAGTCAGAGGGGCCAAGGAGACTGCTGATGATGATGGCACCCTCATCCTCCTCAGTAACAGCCTAAGCCCTTGGCTGGCGCTCTGGCTGGAGGGGAACACCAGTTGGGGTGCAATTGGAATTCCCTCCAAGCATCTCTGCACCATCAATGCCACTGACCAGTCAAGGCTACAAAGTGTGGTGTGCATCCTGTGAACATCAGCGCACACGTCCTGCATGCAATCTGTGTGCTGCCGTATATGGCTCTCCATGAGGTTGGCTACTCTCTCAATGGAGGAGCTCCTGCACTCAAAGCCCTGAGCAACTGTGGTGCACATGAGCTGGATGGACTTCTACATTTTCAGCCCATGACCCTGCACTGCCTCAGAGAACTCTAATATGTGGGAACATATTTGTTGCTGATGGTATCGGTAGAGCCTCCTTTCCTGTAACTCTTGAGATCCTACATCCGTGCCCAGCTGAGCAGGACTGTGTCTGTCCTCCATCCTCTGATGGGGACTGACCACAGCTGCCTCTGCTCATCACCCATTCACATGCAAGGATCCACCAAAGTGACTGTATCTGAGCTGATAGAGGATGCACTCATAAGGTGTGGCGGTGCTTGGTCTGAGCTCATCTCTGGCTACGTTTGGCCCAGTGATGGTGCAGGAATCGGTCTCATCACTTCGACATCTGCACCAGTGGGAGACACAGAAGAGGTCATGAGAACTAGCCTTGGAGAGCAGAAGTCTCTGCAGTGCTGAGGCTTCCTAACGCAGCTGAGTCTTCGGTATGCTGTCGGATGGGCTGGAGTTCAATGCACCCCCTTAAGGTATGCATTGCAGGCTTCATGCACCATCACCACCAGGGATGTCCATCCTGCCTTCACTGACTTGCTCTTCATCACTATCTCTGACAATCTCCACGGCTCCCTCTTCCATTGTCGTGATAACATGCAGGAATGGAACCCCTCCTCCTGTCTGGGCCATCTCACGGACATTATGTTCCCGCTTTTTTCTGCAAAGACAAAAAAGAGAGAGATAAGGCACTGCTGGCCTCTATGGCCAATGCTAATGGCTCATATACATAAGAAGCTGCATGTGCCAGTGTTGGCAGGTCCTCAGCAGCACTATGGCTCTGAGACTTGCTGAGGGATCAGTAAATGCCCTGGATACACACTCCTCCCATCTTCAGGAACAGCATGTGCCCTCAGGCTCCTCAGCTGGTGTGTCTGCTAGAGGTTGAATACCCAGAAGCCTGTCCTGAGGGTTAGTGGTGCACTCACCTTGCCAGAGCGAATAAGATCATTGAACCTTTTCCTGCACTGGACCCAGTTCCTGTGGACCACACTCTGTCTGCTCACTGTGATGATGACCTCAATCCAGGGCTGCTTGCACTGGGAGGGTGGCGTTCTCCTGCCACCCTCCAGGAAGAGGACCTCCCTCCACTCCCTCACTGCCTCAAGGAGGGCCTTCAGATCAGTATCCAAAAAATGAGGGGATGCTCCGCCACAGTTTCCAGGCCTCTGTTGTTCGGCTTCTTGTTTATTCCAGCAAATAAATCCACAGTAATGGCTGCTGTGGTGGGTTTAAATCAGGCCCACTGTCTTTCAGACCTGCCTCTGTACCCACCCCCATGGCCACTAATTGGCCATCCAACCTGCCCTCAAGCCAATTAACAGTCCTTCCTTGTGAAAATCGGAGGCTGTGACTGCTTCTCCCCGGGGGCAGGATCGGGGCCCAGAAACAGTCCAGACGTTTCCTGCCCCCGGAAGGAAAATCCTGCCCCTGGTCTCCACTTTACACCTCTACAAGGGTTGAAACCATGTTCTGTTATTCTGTCATGCCACTCCAGAGCACACTGCAACCATGCCCAAAGCACTTTAATGATGATATTATGTTGCTGTGCTGGTTTTGGTAGAAAATAGAGGCCTTTGAATTGTGGATCATAGTATCATAGAAAGTTTAAGGCACAGAAAGAGGCCACTTGGCCCATCGTGTCTGTGCTGGCCGAAAAACGATCCACCTATTCTAATCTCACCTTCCAGCATTTGGTCCGTTGCCCTGCAGCTTACACCACTTGAGCTGAGTAGCCAGACTCCTTTTGAATGAGTTAAGGGTCTCTGCCTCAATTACCCTTTCAGGCAGTGAGTTCCAGACCATCACTACCTTCTGGGTGAAAAAGTATTTCCTCATCTCCCCTCTAATTTTTCTGCCAATCACTTTAAATCTATGCCCCTCATCACTAACCTCTCTGCTAAGGTGAACAGGCCCTTCACCTCCACTCTATCCAGGCCCCTCAGAATTTTGTACATTTCAATCAGATCTCCCTTCAGCCTTCTCCCTTCTAAGGAGAACAACCCCAGCCTATCCAATCTTTCCTCATAGCTACATTTTACCAGCCCTGCCAATATCCTCGTAAATCTCCTCTGTACCCTCTCTAGTGCAATTACATCCTTTCCGTAATGAGGTGACCAGAACTGCACACAGTACTCAAGTTGTGACCTAACCAATGAGTTGTACAGTTCCAGCATAACCTCCCTGCTCTTGTATTCTATACCTCGGGTAATAAAGGAAAGGATTCCATATGCCTTGTTAATCACCTTATTGGCCTGTCCTGCTACCTTCAGGGATCTGTGGACACTCACTCCAAGGTCCCTTACTTCCTCTACACCTCTCAGTCTTTTCCCATTAATCGTGTATTCCTTTGCCTTGTTTGACCTCCCCAAATACATCACCTCACATTTCTCCAAGTTGAATTCCATTTGCCACTTTTCTGCTCATCTGACCAGACCATCTCTTATTGGACTTGCTACATACTGGGCAAAAAAGTTCTCCTGAATGCATCTCAAGAATTCTGCTCCCTCAATTCCTTTCACATTAAAACTATCCTAGTTAATATTGCCCTGTTGTTCTTCCACTTCTCAGAAAGTTGCCTACATATCTACTCTTTTACCTCCTTCTGACTGTTTGGGGGTCTGTAGTACTCTCAGCAGTGTGATTGCCCCTTTTTTGTTCCTTAGCTCAATTCATATGGCCTCATTTGATAAACCTTCTAACATATCATCCCTCCTCACAGCTGTAATAGTTTCCTTGACCAAAATTGCCACTCCCCCTCCTTTCTTAACCCCCTCCCTATCGTGTCTGAAAGCCCTGTAACCAGGAACGTTGAGCTGCCATTCCTGTACCTCCTTAAGCCATGTTTCTGTTATAGCTTTGCTATCATACTGCCACATGTTTATCTGTTGTAAGACATATGCTTAAAATTCCTTATACAGACCATAATACAAATGAAGAGGTGCTTGAAATTGCAAGAGCAAAAAGAACATCCAGAAAAGAAAATGTCAGTATTTCAGCCATTTGATCAGAGTTGAAAAGCTACAGAGATCTCCTCTATAGGGCAAAGTGGGGGGTAATAGAAAGAGGGGTATTTCTAGGCGTAATTATATGATGGACGTCACAGAGTGGTTGCAGACGAGCTACGGTGGATATGTGAGGATGGCGCAAGACAGACGAGGGTGACATACGATGACTGCAGATCTCCTAGTAGGAGTAGCAATCAGCAGCAGCAGCTGCTGGTTTTGAGAAAGTGGTACAATACTGGCCAATGTGCTTCACCCAGCTGCTTTTATATTGGTGCTGTTTTAATTCCAATTCCAATTCCTGGAGGCTAGGGTCTGTAAATTGGCACTTGGTGTTTACTGAGCAAAATCCCACTTCCTTATCCTAGTGACAGGCTCACAAACCCAGTTCATTATGGGTATACAAGCCATGTGACCAGGATAAGGGAGTCAAGATTAGCAGAGCAGATATGGGAACAAGTTCATGAGTGCCTGGCTCCCACAATCCCAATTTAATAGCATTAATATAAGAGTAGTTTTACATGATAAAAATATGGCTAATGGACAGAAAATGTGTGGGACTGCTGCTAATATAGAGCCACCTTAAGAAACAACTGAAACCACCTGATGCTAATTCATTCTTTGAAAATATAATGCACAAGGACATTCTAAATTCCACTACTTCATACTTCAATCTGTTTAAATGATGCACTTCAGGTCAGGTAGTGTATATTGGGATTCGATCTCTCAGAACAGGTTTGCTGTTGGTTAATCACAAGACTATCATCTTGGACCTCTATCTCTGAATAATTAATGGCCACACAAAATTCATTCCAGATAAACCTAGTGTGCATACATGTGAAATGCCTAATGCATTAAAACTCCTGGGATAAGGAACTCTTTATGTGACATTGGCTGTTTGCTAATTTTTATTTACTGAATGAAATGTAATAACCTTAAAAAAAACTGTTTTTAACAGGTACTTCTGAAGGAGGAACTCAAACTCATACCCACGTAACCATGTCTTCTACTGTACATGAAAAAGTGAGCGCCGATAAAAAGACATCTACTATTGGAACAAACACACACAGTGAAAAACATCAGCTAACACATGTCCCAGCAACTACAAAACAGAAATTACGTATGCTTAGAACAGAAGAGGTATGTTTACAATGTCTGACAAAGTCACGAACTCTGAAAAAAATATTTTTAAACTAAATTGCTACCAAGTGCATTTACAACATTTTTTTTTGGTTAGTTTCATCTGTAAGTAAATTTTTGTCTGTTTTGACCAATTGATTGACAATTACAGAGATGCACAGGAGACCTGAGCCCAATATGTTTCTTTCCATTCTGCCTTTCTATTCAGGCAATGTGCTGTTGAGATGTTTAAGCTCTATATCCTTAAATCCTAAATTTTCATTTGAATAGGCTCTGGATTTTACTTTTGGATCCACTCTGGAGTTTCCTCTGGATAGACTTGAATTTTCCTTTTGGGGAGTCTCTGGATTTTCCTTGGGGAGGACCTGAATTTTATTCTTGGTAGACTCTGGATTTTTCTCTGGAGTGGGTCTGGAATTTCATCTGAGGAGATTCTGGATTCGCTTCTGGAGTAGTTCTGGGTTTTCCTTTGGGGTGGGTCTGGAATTTTGTCTGGGGAGACTCTGGGTTTTCCTTTGGGTGGGTCTGGAATTTTGTCTGGGGAGACTCTGGGGTTTTCCTTTGGGGTGGGTCTGGAATTTTCTGTGGGGAGGCTGGGTTTTCCTTTGGGGTAGCTGTAGATTTTCCTCTGTATAGGCTCTGGACTCATTAGATTCTGATAATAAACAGCAGCTGTTAGTTTCAGTTTTAGGTTAGCCTCATGCATAACCTTTTTTGTGGGCATAATGACACAGTTGCTATGATCCCTTCCTCCCTGGGCTAAAAGAAATATGTTTTATAATTATATTTTCTTAATCCAACCAAGTTTTATATCCACTAGCTGTTTCAGCTACTCTGCTCTTTGGACTTCTGGTCTTGTTTTTATGTTGTCCATCATCTTCTATTCAATTTTTCTTACTCACAGACCACCTTTTGGAAATTTGTTCATGTTTACCCTACTCTTAAAAAATGTAATTCCACTTACATTTCCAACTAATACTACATCCTCCTTACTTTGGCACTTGTTAGTACTACAACTTGCTGTGAACACTCAAATTATGCACCACTTTGAAAATTGTGGCTTAATCCAGGGTAGTATGCCAGTTGTTAAAACCTTTCCCACATCTTTAGATCCTTCCAACTACATGCCTTCGGAATTCTCTGTAATCAGAGAGATTAGAGATGCAGAGAGTTGTACAAAAACAAATCAGGGTGACTTGTTCTTTCCCGACCAGCAGCACCACCCACCTCGACACACACAACTGCAAAATGGTTTGGTCACCCCTGTTAGAACATCTAAGATGATGAGCTCACTCTGTGATGACTCACAAGTGTGAATTGCATTCTGTCTGAATCACATACAGTCTGCTTAAACATCAACATACAGTACCAGAGAAAATCTTGGACTGATTCCATTATAGATATTGTTAATAATTACATACTTAATTTAGGTTTTAATTAACTAAAATAAAAACAATAATGCTATTTCCAGACAGTTATTGTTTAAGTCAGTATTAAGTGGCATGTTTAAGAGTCTTACTTAAAATCCAGAGGGTAAATAGAACTAACTCATGTACACAATTTATATAGTTCTTGTGAGGGGTTCATTTTATTGACGTCTGTAATCCTTTGCTAATTACAGCAGAGGTTTTGATGGGACCAGAGAATAGATTTGTTAGAGTAAGAAGATTTTAGTAAAACAGTATGGGACTGAATTTCCACAGAGGTTCTCCTGCTTGTCCTGAGAAAATGGTGTTTCCACAGTTCTTCAGTCAAAATTGCAGCTGGTGATTGTGCTGTCCCTATGGAAATCCACCTCTTATATATCCAAGTATTAAAACTATTGAAAGGATCAGCGATGGTTTGTATATTAATGATTTGTAAAAGGGGATAGAGACAAAACTGTCAAAACTGTCCGAAAGCAATTCTTTACTAGGTTTTAACATAGGTTCTAACCTACGTTCCCTTGTCCTGCTCCCACAGTTTAATTTAAAATAGTATTCCAAATTACCTTTTTCCAACCCATTCACTATCTACTGTACCTCCTGTAAGATCACTACTCAGATGTTGTTTTTCCAGGCTCTCTGCTCTTTCCTCATAACTCGGACCCTTGACACTAGGATCAGCTTCATGGGCATTTTTCTGCTCTTTCTCCAATATTTGAATGTTTTCTTTGTTCCTTCATGATCAGAACTGGGTACTGTAATCAAGCTATGGTCAGACGAGAGCACTGTGCCAGCTTGTTCATTCCCTTTACAAAAGATGTCCAGGAATTTTAACTCTCTATTTGGGAATTAAACCTTAAAGCCTGAGTTAAATAAAAGAATGTTACAGAAAACATAAAAGGGATTCTTATATGATTTATTATTGATTGCAAGCAGAAAACCTTTAAAAGTATAATGCAAAATTGCCAAAACCAACATGCTCAGACTAAACAACATGACCCTAAATAGATTAATAAACAAATTAGAAGAGGAAAATTAGCTGTACAAATCCTGCAGGGAGAAGGGGTTCACTTCAATGAATACAGGAAACACGATGAAAGTGTGATCAAATGGGCAAATTGTGACCTAGAAAAAAACATAACCCCTGAGGAAAAACATAACAGTAAAAAATTGCTTCAATACCACAACAGAAAGGGAACAGTTAGAGAAGAGGGGAAATCTATAAAAGATCGCTAATGAGCTTGAATTTGAGGATAAGCACAGAATAGTAAATATTCTAAATGGCTACTTCCTCCAAGTATTCTCAAAGGAAGACATGAGCAACATGCCCTCTCCAAACAAAGATATACCAAATAAAATAAATGGCTTTATCATAAATGAGAAACCCTTACCCATGTTTTAGTTACCTCAAGATGCTCTACTAGCCAGCCTCCCATTTATCACCCTCCATAAAATGAACTCATTCAAAAATCTTCTGCCTGGATCCTAACTCGCAGCAAGTCCTGTTCACCCATCACCCCTGTGCTCACTGGCTCCCGGTCCACCAATACCTCAAATTTCAATTCTCCTCCAGCTGAAGTGGTGAAGCACTGGTCATCCTCGTGTTCAAATCCCTTCACTGTCTCATCCCCTCCCTTTCTCAATAACCCCCTCCAGCCCTACAGTCATCTGCCTTTCTCCAACTCTGGCCTCTTGAGCAAACCCAACTTCCTTTGCCTCACCATTGGCAGCTGTACCGATAGCTGTCTAAGTCCAAAATCTGAAATACCGCCCCTAAGCCTCTCTGCCTCTCTCTCCCCTTTTAAGACTCATGAAAATCTACCTTTTTGACCAAGCTTTTAGGTCACTCATCCTAATGTCTCCTTCTTTGGCTCAGTGTGAATTTTTTGTTTGATTACATTCCTGTGAAATACCTTGGGGGGAATTTTATCTGGCAGTGGGTGACTCAATGTCTGGAGAAACCGCGCTGAGATCCCCGGGTCGCCTCTTTTCCAGAAGTCCTGCTGAATTTAGTGCCAATCAGACACTTAACTGAACAGCGGCAGACCTTCCATAGGATCTAGGACCTCATCGTCGGAAGTCCCACCCTTGGAGAGTTGCCAGCCAATTAGAAGCTGGCATCTGCAGTACCTCTGCGGTGGCAGTGACTGCTGCTGGAGATACTCGTACTAGAGGCTGAGGAACGTCACTGGAGCCAGGCCTCGGGTAGCTCAGGGCAGGATGGGGATCACGTGGGAGGACGGCCAGCAGCAAGGGCAGGGGGCTGGCCCTCAGCAGGCCCCCCTCTTCCTGATGCAGGGTCCCTCGTTCAGGCACTGTGTCTTTTAATGATGGACCATCAAATCAGCTGGGATGGCGGTGGGGGTCGGGGTTCCTGCCACCATCCTGCCTCCACCAAACTTTAGTTCAGGGCGGGAAGACCTGTGAACGGCCTTCCCATCCCGGTGCCAATTGAGGCCCTTAACTGGGCAATTAACTCCCAATTATTTGCTTCTTCCCATCCCAGCCGCAATTAGCCATTCAGTGGGCATCACTGTCGCCGCACGGGAAGCATGGCACAAAAAATCGTGTGGGCTGCTTCCTAGCTCCAGGATGGTTGGGGGGGTGGGGAAAGGGGGGGGGTCCCTCGTTAAAAGGTACTTAGTACCCGCTGAGAGCCCTGCCCTTGCTGCCAACCCCCTTTTTCCAACCCCCCACCCCCTCACCCCCACCCCGTAAGACCCCTCCCGCCCTAACCTGCCTGTGGCCTGGGTCCAGCGATGCTCCTCGGTCTCTGGTAGGTGCTCCTGCAGCAGCAGCTTCGCGTCTGCGGTGGCACTGCAGCTGCCGGCCTCTGATTGGCTGGCAGCTCTCCAAGGGCGAGACTTCTGGCAATGGGGTACTTAATCCTGTGGAAGGCCTTCTGCTGTCCACTTAAGTGCCTGATTGGCACTAGATTTGGCAGGACTTCCTGAGAAGAGGTGACTTGGGAATTTTGGCATCAATTTTTCTGGACGTCGAGACCCCCACCGTCAGAATAAAATTCCCCCCCTCATTTCAGATTGTTAAACTTCCTCCTGATCATGGAGAAACACTCCTGGCATTGACCTCTGCTGATATTTGTTCCCGCTAGCTTCTGAGCATATGTCTGGAAGACATCCTGCCTCTCTGCTGATACAGGACATCTCTCCTTTCCACCTCTTCCACATTGTCTGAAATCCTTGGTGCACATTCTCTTGCATGTTCAGCCTTTCACAAAATATTGCAGACCTGATGGCCTTTTGCAAAAACTCCAACCGCTTCTTGCAGCCACAATGCACCTCACCTTTAAAAGTTACAGGCTGCCTTTAAGTAGCACTTAATATATCCGTCCGTGCTGCTGATGTGTGCAGCCAGTGAACAGCATGTCAAGTGCTGGCTGCATGCTGCAATCATTTAAAAGAGCAGGCAGAACAAATTTGACATGCTGCCATCAATGTAATGAACAGCCATGGGTTAATTCCGTACCGCAATTCCCACACCCGTTTTCAGGGATTGCCAATTTCTCTCCCAGTGAGTACTCATCACCGGAGTTAAGTCAGAGTAGGGAGTCTACAGGCTTGGTACCAGGATTCAGAAATTCAATGCAAAGTGGTCAAATTTTCAGATAATACCAGAACAAGAGGGGCAGTGGAATTGGAAAAGGCAGCTCAGGAAATGTGGAATGAGTTGGGCAAAAAATTTATGTGAGCAGAACAATGGCAAAAAAAAGTAATTAAAACAACCATAAAGAGCTACTGAAAGGAAGGAAAAATAGACAAAAGACTTACACCGATAATGTTGTTAAAATAACTGAAGATGAAACTGAAAGAGATTGAAGAGTCTTTCTTAGTAAATTTGATGCCAAACGGGGTCGATTTTGGTTTGGAGTGCAGATCAGGTGGACACTAAGCAACCAAGGAGGCTTATGATAAATGTCACAGACTTGTCAGAAAAATTAAAGCCCATGGGATACAGGGGAATATGGCAGGTTGGATCCAAAATTGGCTCAGTGACAGGAAACAAAGGGTAGTAGTCGACGGATGTATTTGTGAATGGAAAGCGTTTTCCAGAGGCGTTCCACAGTGCTCAGTGTTTGGTCCCTTGCTGTTTGTGGTATATATTAATGATTTGGACTTAAATGTGGGAGGCATAATTGGTAAATTTGCTGATGACACAAAAGTTGGCCGTACAGTTGATAGTGAAGAGGATAGTTGTAGACTCCAGAACGATATCAATGGTTTGGCAGAGTGGGCGGAAAAGTGGCAAATGGAATTCAATCCAGAGAAGTGTGAGATAATGTATTTGGGGAGGGCAAATAAAGCGAGGGAATACACAGTAAATGGGAGGATATTGAGAGGGGTAGAAGAAGTGAGAGACCTTGAAGTGCATGTGCACAGGTCCCTGAAAGTGGCAGGACAAGTAGATAGAGTGGTGAAGAAGGCATATGGAATGCTTTCCTTTATTGGCCGAGGTATAGAATACAAAAGCAAGGATGTAATGCTGGAACTGTATAAAATGCTGGTTAGGCCATAGCTGGAGTATTGTGTACAGTTCTGGTCACATTACAGGAAGGACATAATTGCTCTGGAGAGAGTACGGAGGAGATTTACAAGAATGTTACCAGGGCTTGAAAGTTGCAGCTATGAGGAAAGGTTGGGTTGGCTAGGGTTGTTTTCCTTCAGAACAGAGCAGGCTGAGGGGTGACTTAATTGAGGTGTACAAAATTATGAGGGGCCTAGATAGAGTAGACAGGAAGGACCTGTTTCCCCTAGTGGAGAGGTCAATTACCAGGGGGCACAGATTTAAGTTGATTGGAAGAAGGATTAGAAGGGACATGAAGAAAAACTTTTTCACCCAGAGGGTGGTGGGTGTCTGGCATTCACTGTCAGGATTGGTGGTGGAGGCTGAAACCCTCAACTCATTTAAAAGGTACCTGGACATGCACCCGAAGTGCTTTAACCTGCAAGGTTATGGACTCGGTGCTGGAAGGTGGGATTCGATTGGGCGGCTAGATTTTTTGGCTGGCACCGAAATGATGGGCTGAATGCCTCCTGCTGTGCTGTAATTTTTCTGTGATTCCAGTTTGCACTGGAGTGCTGACTTGGGTTGCATTAGAGTGCTGAAGTGTGAGTTCTGTGACTGAGGGTAATTAAGGGTTAGTTGTATCTAAAGTCTAGTCTTTCTTTTAAGTAGCAAATTAACTTTACAGTTGCTGTTTGGGTTGGAGAGGTGCGTTTTAGACCAGCTTTGAAAACAGAGTTCACTCAAGCTCTGCTTGCAGCTGCACCTTGTTAATTAGATAATTGGCTTAAACCAGTTTTCAGGGGCTAGAGTCAGACAGTATAAAAGTGGGCAATCTTACAGTGCTGACTTCGTTTGCACTGAGTGCTGACTTGGGTTGTATTAGAGTGCTAAAGTGGGAGTTTTGTGACTGAGGGAGTTCGGGGAGCGAGGAGCTCCTTTCATTTCCTGCCTGTCCTCAAAGAGCGTGAGGGGAGCTGAGAGTTTTCACAGAGCACAGCTGACTGGTGAGTAAGTCCTGGTGGGTATTTTTCAAACTGGATTGAATTGTAAGTCATTGTTTTAGCAAGACTTAGTTGATTGTTTTTATTATAATAGTCTTCTAAAGTTTTAAATTTAAAGGGTTTAGTCATGGCAGGAAAGCTTAAAGCCGTGATTTGCTCCTCTTGCTGCATGTGGGAATCCGGGAACATATCCAGTTCCCGGGACGAGCATGTGTGCAGGAAGTGTGTCCGGCTGCAGCTCCTGGAAGCTCGGGTTTCAGAGCTGGAACAGCGGCTGGAAACACTGTGGAGCATCCGTGAGTCTGAGAGCATCGTGGATAGCACGTATAGAGAGGTGATCACACCAGAGTTGAAGGGACTTGAGGAAGGAAGGGAATGGGTGACCACCAGGCAGTCCAACAGAATTGGGCAGATAGTTCAGGAGTCCCCTGGGGTCCCGCTTGCAAATCAGTATTCCATTTTGGAGACTGATAAGGCCGGTTCCTCCAGGGAGTCCAGACAGAGCCAAGCTTCTGGCACCACAAGCAGCCTGTCAGCACAGGAAGGGGGAAAGAGAGGAAGCGCAATAGTAATAGGGGATTCTATAGTCAGGGGGACAGATAGGCGCTACTGTGGTCGTCAGCGTGACTCCAGGATGGTGTGTTGCCTCCCTGGTGCCAGGGTCCGGGATGTCACTGACTGGCTGCAGGGCATCCTGAAGGATAAGGCAGAGGTCATGGTACATGTTGGTACCAATGACATAGGTAGAAAGAGGGATGAAGTCTTGCATCAAGAATTCAGGGAGTTAGGCAGCAGACTAAAAAGCAGGACATCTCGGGCTGTAATCTCTGGATTACCCCCAGTGCCACGTGCTAGCGAGTATAGAAATAGGAGATTAGCACAGATGAAAGCGTGGCTTAAGAGTTGATGCAGGATGGAGGATTTTAGAGTCCAGGACCACTGGGACCGTTTCTGGGGAAGGTGGGACCTGTACAAGCAGGACGGTCTACATCTAAACCAGAGGGGGACTAACATCCTTGCTGGCGGGTTTGCTCGTGTCATTGGGAGGAGTTTAAACTAATTTGGCATGGGGAGGGGATGCAGACTCCTAGCAGAATAGGGACACAGCTAAACACAGGAAAGCAAACAAGTCAGAGGGAACACAGTGGAAGTAAGTTTCAAGGGAGTAAGACCAGGATGAATGGCCTCTACTTTAATGTCAGGAGTATTACAGGTAAGTTGGATGAGTTAAGGGCAAGGATTGACACGTGGAATTGTGATATAGTAGCCATCATGGAGACATGGTTGAGGGAGGGGCAGGATTGGCAGCTCAATATCCCGGTATATAGAATCTTCAGGCAAGACAGAGGAGGGGGTAAAAGAGGAGGGGGCATTGCAATATTAGTTGAGGAATCAGTTACTGCAGTAAGGAGAGATGATATCTTGGAGGGGGCATCAAATGAAGCTTTATGGGTAGAGTTTAGGAATAAAAAAGGGACAGCCACATTGCTAGGTGTTTATTATAGACCCCCAGATAGTCAGCGGGAAATCAAGGGAGGGTGCAGTGCTGGACCTAATTCTGGGGAATGAAGACGGACAGGTGGTTGATGTGTTGGTGGGGGAGCATTTTGGTGATAGTGACCACAACATGGTACAATTTAAGCTTGTTATGGAGAAAGAAATAGACAAGTTGCAAAAAACGTTTTTGGATTGGGGGAGAGTGAATTTTAGTATAATAAGGCAGGATTTGGCCAAGGTAGAATGGAAAGAGTTACTTGCCGAGAAATCTACTGAAGAGCAGCATTCAAAAAGGAAATGGGGAGAGTATTGGCCCAACATGTTCCCTCTAGGGTAATAGGTAGGAGCAACAAGCCCAGAGAACCATGGATAACCAGAAACATTCAGGGTACGATGAGAAGGAAAAGAGAGGCTTTTAGCAAATACAAAGAGAGCAAATCAATAGAAGCATTAGTGGAGTACAGCAAGTGTAGGATGGAGCTTAAGAAAGCAATTAGGAGAGCAAAGAGGGGACATGAGAAAGCTCTGGCTGGTAAAAGTAGGGAAAATCCCAAGATATTCTATAAGCATATCAATAGGAAGAGGATAACCAGGGAAAGAGTAGGACCCATTAGAGACCAAGGGGGAAATCTGTGGGTGGAGCCAGAGGACATTGGTAGGGTGTTGAATGAATGCTTCACATCTGTCTTCACCCAAGAGAATGAGGAAGTAGATATGGAACTCAGAGAGAGACTGTGAGGTTCTTGAGCAAATTGTCATAGGCAGTGACAAGGTATTGGAGGTTTTGGCAGGCTTAAAAGTGAACAAATCTCCAGATCCAGATGATTTGTGTCCCAGGATGCTGTGGGAGGCGAGGGTGGTGATTGCAGGGGCTCTGACCCAAATTTTTAATTCCTCTCTGACCAGTGAGTCTCACGTCAGTGGTAGGGAAACTATTGCAGAAAATTCTGAAGGAGAGAATCTATCTCCACTTGGAGAGGCAAAATTTGATTAGGAATAGTCAGCATGGCTTTGTCAGAGGGAGGTCATGCCTAACAAATTTGATTGCATTTTTTGAACATGTGACCAGGTGTGTAGATGAGGGTCGTGCAGTTGATGTAGTTTACATGGATTTCAGCAAAGCCTTTGACAAGGTCCCACATGGGAGACTTATCAAGAAAGCAAATGCACATGGGATACAGGGTAACTTGATAAGGTGGATTCAAAATTGGCTTAGCTGTAGGAGACAGAGAGTGATGACAGATGGCTGTTTTAGTGACTGGAAGCCAGTGTCCAGTGGCGTACCACAGGGATCTGTGCTGGGTCCCCTACTGTTTGTCATTTATATAAATGACATAGATGACTATGTGGGGGGTAGGATCAGTAAGTTCGCGGATGACACAAAGATTGGCCGAGTGGTTAACAGTGAGGTTGAGTGTCTTGGGTTACAGGAAGATATAGACGGGATGGTCAAATGGGCAGAAAAGTGGCAGATGGAATTTAACCCTGAAAAGTGTGAGGTGATACACTTTGGCAGGCGTAATGTGACATGGAAGTATTCAATGAATGAGGAACAAAGGGACCTTGGCATGTTTGTCCATAGATCCCTGAAGGCAGAAGGGCAGGTTAATAGGGTGGTGAAAAAGGCATGTGGGACACTTGCCTTTATCAATCGAGGCATAGATTACAAAAGCAGGGAGGTCATGTTGGAGTTGTACAGACCTTTGGTAAGGCCACAGCTGGAGTACTGTGTGCAATTCTGGTCGCCACATTATAGGAAGGATGTGAGGGGGTGCAGAGGCGATTCACCAGGATGCTGCCTGGGATGGAACATTTAAGCTATGAAGAGAGGTTGGATAGGCTTGTGTTGTTTTTGCTGGAGCAGAGAAGACTGAGGGGTGACCTGATCGAGGTGTACAAGATTATGAGGGGCATGGACAGGGTGGATAGGGAGCAGCTGTTCCCCTTAGTTGAAGGGGCAGTTACTAGGGGACACAAGTTTAAGGTGAGGGGCAGGAGGTTTAAGAGGGATTTGAGGAAGAACTTTTTTACCCAGAGGGTGGTGACGGTCTGGAATGCACTGCCTGGGAGGGTGGTAGAGGCGGGTTGCCTCACATCCTTTAAAAAGTACCTGGATGAGCACTTGGCATGTCATAACATTCAAGGCTATGGTCCAAGTGCTGGCAAATGGGATTAGGTAGACAGGTCAGGTGTCTTTAATGCATTGGTGCAGACTCGATGGGCCGAAGGGCCTCTTCTGCACTGTATTATTCTGTGATTTTATAATATGATAATCAAGCTGAATATAGAGAATGCAGAGGAGCACGGAAAAGGAAATAGCAAGGGCAAAGAGAAGATATGAGAAAAGATTAGTGGGAAACAGAAAAGAACAGTAAAGTGTTTTATGAAATATGGATTAAGAGGAAAGTCAAAGGAAAGGTGGAGTTAATTAAGAACCTAAAAGGAAATCTTGTAGAGGCTGAGGATAATGTTTCAGTACTCAATGAATACTTCGTATCTGTCCTCACTAAAGAAGTGGATGCTGCCAATGTAACAGTAAAGGAAGATCAGCTTGAGAAATGCTCAAATTAGAAAAGTCACCCTGCCCAAAATGGATGTATCCCAGGTTGCTGAGGGAAGTAATGGTGGAAATAGCAGAGGCTCTGGCCACAGTTTTCAATCGTTTTTGGATATGGGAATCATGCCCGAGGACTGGAGGGTTGCATATGTTTAAAAAAGGGGAGAGAGCTAAACCAGCCAACAACAGTCTAATCAGCCTAATGTCAGTGGTGGGGAAACTTTTAGAAACAATGCCTGCAAAATTCAGCTCATTAGCGTCCGATTTTCTGGCGCTACATGTACAGCGTTACCTCCAAAATGGTGTCCAAGGTGTGCATACACACTTCTGGTGTGAGTCACACTGGACAACATTTTGTTGAGGGCATTAACACAGGCAACGTACATCTGTGCAATGCTGATTTGATGTCAGTGCTGCATGTTGTAGCTCAGCAATCCAGTTAACAGGCCCTCTTAACCTTGCAGAGCTGAACATGTGTTCAGCAGCAGGAAGGACCCTCACCAGCGCTATTTAAAGGGATCATCAACTAGATTAGATTAGATTAGATTAGAGATACAGCACTGAAACAGGCCCTTCGGCCCACCGAGTCTGTGCCGAACATCAACCACCCATTTATACTAATCCTATATTCCTACCAAACATCCCCACCTGTCCCTATATTGCCCTACCACCTACCTATACTAGTGACAATTTATAACGGCCAATTTACCTGTCAACCTGCAAGTCTTTTGGCTTGTGGGAGGAAACCGGAGCACCCGGAGAAAACCCACGCAGACACAGGGAGAACTTGCAAACTCCACACAGGCAGTACCCGGAATCGAACCCGGGTCCCTGGAGCTGTGAGGCTGCAGTGCTAACCACTGCGCCACTGTGCCGCCCTTTCAGGTAGATGCTGATTGATTTCTACTGACTCTTGCTGTGATTGTAGAAGTGCTTGATGGTTTCTAGTGTTCTTTTAGAAGCAGTTAAAGTCTACAGGGAAGTTTGTGGCACATGCCGAAGAACTTTACTTTCAGCAGAACTCCATATCCACCCAACGTATTCAGGCGGTAAACAGTTGTTTTTCAGACTGGAAGAAGCTGCACAGTGGGGTCCCCCAGGATTTGGTACTAGGACCACTGCTTTTCTCGATATGTATTAATGATTTAGACTTGGATGCACAGGGCACAATTTCAAAACTCAAAAAACAGAAGTATGGTGAATTGTGAGGAAGATTCCTCCTTCAAGAGAACATAGACAAGCTAGCTGAATGGGCAGACACATGGTAGATGAAATTCAATGCAGAGAAAAGTGAAGTGATACATTTTGGTAGGAAGAATGAGAAGAGGTAAGATAAACTGAAAGGTACAATTCTAAAGGGGTTGCAGAAACAGAGAGTACATGTGCACAAATTGTTGAAGGTGGCAGAGCAGGTTGGGAAAGTGATTAAAAAGGCATATAGGATCCTGGGCTTTAGACATAAAGTACAAAAGCAAGGAAATTATGATGAATCTTTATAAAACATTGATTCAGCCTCAACTGGAGTATTGTGTCCCATTCTGGGCACTGCACTTTAGGAAGGGTGTGAATGTGTGACAGGATGCAGAAAAGATTTACCATTGATGAAATAAAAAATGAACTGGAGGAATTATGAAATATAAGTCAACTGTTGAAATGAACCACAAGAAAGTGGGAACCATGAGAAAATGTATTTCATTGAGATATTGAAAATCATGAGGGGTCTATACAACGTAGATAGAGAGAAATTGTTCCCATTGGTGGAAGAGACAAGAACCAAAGGACACAGATGTCGGTGATTGGCAAAAGAATCAAAGGCGACATGAGGAAAATATATTTTATGCAGCAAGTGGTTAGGATCTGGAATGTACTGCCTGAGAGATTGGTGAAGGCAGAGTCAACTGTGGAATTCAAAAGAGAATTCAATAATTTATAGAAGGGAAGAATTGTAGAGCTACAGGGTAAGGGCGGGGGAATGGGACTAGCTAAATTGCTTTTGCAGAGAGGTGGCATGCACTCAATGGGCCAAATGACCTCCTTCTGTGCTTTAACCATTCTATGATTCAATGGGAGCAATTCTCCTACCTGAATCTAAGTGAGGAACAATGTGAGAGACATCTGCGCTTCGGTAAGGATGTCCTCACTGAAATATGTCACCTGCTGCAGGCTTAACTGCAGCAACAGAGCAGGACAAGGATGGCATTGCTAGTGGCTGTGAAGGTTACTGTGGACAAGGGCTTTTATGCACCTGGCTTCTTCCACACTGGAGCATGTGATATTTGCAACATCTTCCAGTTTACAGTCCACTGTTGCATAAGGGAGGTCATTGAGGCTCTATATTTCAAGACAGCTGAATACATTTTATTCTCTCCTGCCTGCGAGAAGCAGGCAGAGAAAGCACTCTGGTTCGCAAGGACTACAGGCTTCCCAATGGTGCCACTGACTGCATGCTTATCACTTTGCAGGCACCATATGTCAACTCTGAGATTTACTACAAATGAAATGCATTTCTCTACCTCAATGTCCAACTGGTATGTGAACATACGCAGGGAATTATGCAGGTCAATGCCCGATATCTTAGCAGTAGTCATGATGCCTTCATTCTGTGGGAGTCTGCAGTGCCATCTGGATTTGAGCCACCACGACAAAGCAGAGGGTGGCTACTGTGCAATAGGGGCTATCCTTTAAGGACATGGTTCATGATTCCAATGTGCAATCCCCACACATGTGGGCAGCATGCAGACAAAAGCCATGCTGCCACACAAAATGTGATGGAGCAGACCACTGTGGTGCTAAAATAACACTTACACTGCCTAGACCACTCTGGAGGAGCCCTGTATACTCAGCAGAGCACACGTCAAGATATGTGGTGGTCTCCTGCTTGCTGCACAACCTTGGCACAAGCTATATGATGTGACCAGCTGAGAAGGAGGTGGAAGAAGTGGAAGGGAGGAAGTAACTGAGACAGTCCCTTTCTGGCCGTGTTGTCTGTGATTGACTGATCTGACTGTGATACCAGTAAACACAACACCAATTCTGCATTCAACAATAGTCCCACACCTTAAGTTCCCTCTATTGTTGTCCATCACAGCATTTGCTTGGTCACAATTCTAAAATAAAAGCCACCCCAAAATAAACATTCTAAACCAAATTTACAAATCAAAGCATGCTATATCAACATCTGACATGTGGGAGTCTTTCAAACGTCAGCTGATCAACATCTGACATGTGGGAGTCTTTCAAACGTCAGCTGATTAGAATCCAGGACCAGCATGTTCCTGTGAGGAAGAAAGACAAGTTTGGCAAGTTTCGGGAAGCTTGGATAACACGGGATATTGTGAGCTTAGTCAAAAAGAAAAAGGAAGCATTTGTAAGGGCTGGAAGGCTAGGAACAGATGAATCCCTTGAGGACTATAACGACAGTAGGAAGGAACTTAAGCAAGGAGTTAGGAGGGCTAAAAGGGGTCATGAAAAGTCATTGGCAAATAGGATTAAGGAAAATCCCAAGGCTTTTTCTCCATATATAAAGCAAGAGGATAACCAGGGAAAGGGTTGGCCCACTCAAGGACAGAGATGGGAATCTATGTGTGGAGCCAGAGGAAATGGGCGAGGTGCTAAATGAGTACTTTGCATCAGTATTCACGAAAGAGAAGGACTTGGTGGATGATGAGCCTAGGGAAGGGAGTGCAGATAGTCTCAGTCATCTCATTATCAAAAAGGAGGAGGTGTTGGGTGTCTTGCAAAACATTAAGGTAGATAAGTCCCCAGGGCCTGATGGGATCTACCCTAGAATACTGAGGGAGGCAAGGGAAGAAATTGCTGGGGCCTTGACAGAAATCTTTGCAACCTCATTGGCTACAGGTGAGGTCCCAGAGGACTGGAAAATAGCCAATGTTGTTCTTTTGTTTAAGAAAGGTGGCAAGGATAATCCAGGAAATTATACGCCGGTGAGCCTTACGTCAGTGGTAGGGAAACTATTAGAGAGGATTATTCGGGACAGGATTTACTCCCATTTGGAAACAAACAAACTTATTAGCGAGAGACAGCATGGTTTTGTGAAGGAGAGGTCGTGTCTTACTAATTTGATTGAGTTTTTTGAGGAAGTGACAAAGATGATTGATGAAGGAAGGGCAGTGGATGTTCTCTATATGGACTTTAGTAAAGCCTTTGACAAGGTCCCGCATGGCAGACTGGTACAAAAGGTGAAGTCACACGGGATCAGAGGTGAGCTGGCAAGATGGATACAGAACTGGCTCGGTCATAGAAGACAGAGGGTATCAGTGGATGGGTGTTTTTCTGAATGGAGGGATGTGACTAGTGGTGTTCCGCAGGGATCAGTGCTGGGACCTTTGCTCTTTGTAGTATATATAAATGATTTGGAGGAAAATGTAGCTGGTCTGATTTGTAAGTTTGCGGACGACACAAAGGTTGGTGGAGTTGCAGATAATGATGAGGATTGTCAGAGGATACAGCAGGATATAGATCGGTTGGAGACATGGACGGAGAAATGGCAGATGGAGTTTAATCCGGACAAATGTGAGGTAATGCATTTTGGAAGGTCTAATGCAGGTGGGAAGTATACAGTAAATGGCAGAACCCTTCGAAGTATTGACAGGCAGAGAGATCTGGGCGTACAGGTCCACAGGTCACTGAAAGTGGCATCGCAGGTGGATAAGGTAGTCAAGAAGGCATACGGCATGCTTGCCTTCATCGGTCGGGGCATAGAGTATAAAAATTGGCAAGTCATGTTGCAGCTGTACAGAACCTTAGTTAGGCCACACTTAGAATATTGCGTGCAATTCTGGTCGCCACACTACCAGAAGGACGTGGAGGCTTTGGAGAGGGTACAGAGGAGGTTTACCAGGATGTTGCCTGGTCTGGAGGGCATTAGCTATGAGGAGAGGTTGGAAAAACTCGGATTGTTTTCACTGGAACGACGGAGGTGGAGGGGCGACATGATAGAGGTTTACAAAGTTATGAGCGGCATGGACAGAGTGGATAGTCAGAAGCTTTTTCCCAGGGTGGAAGAGTCAGTTACTAGGGGACATAGGTTTAAGGTGCGAGGGGCAAAGTTTAGAGGGGATGTGCAAGACGAGGTTTTTTACACAGAGGGTGGTGAGTGCCTGGAACTTGCTGCCAGGGGAGGTGGTGGAAGCAGATACGATAGCGACCTTTAAGAGACATCTTGACAAATACATGAATAGGAAAGGAATAGAGGGATATGGGCCCCGGAAGTGCAGAAGGTGTTAGTTTAGGCAGGCATTAAGATCGGCGCAGGCTTGGAGGGCTGAATGGCCTGTTCCTGTGCTGCACTGTTCTTTGTTCTTTGCTCTTTGTTCATATCACATACAAACATCAACTAATCACCCTTGTGCATTCCCTTACTGCCTGTCTTCTATGTCCCTTTGTGGAAAGCCCTGTGCCAAGTTGGTGCCAGACTCCTCCATGCTCCTTGACATTGACCACAGGCTTTCTGGCAGGTCTGACAAAGCACCATCAATGTTGCATACCCATTAGCCTTCTTCTCGGCTGCCCCATCAAAATCCTCATCTGAGTCCTCTGCAGTAGAACCCGTGAGCGACCTTACCCTCTGGCGAGCTCACACCTGCACTACCCTTGTTCCCTGACCTGGCTGCAAGCCACTGATAGCCAGTGTCTCACCATGTGCAGATCCCACCTCTAAGCTATCCTGTAAAGTATGCACAGTATCAGTATCTGAGCCAGTGGCAGTGAGTATAAAGGTAAGTGACGGTGTTTCTTTTTCATCACAATTTTCCTGCTATTCCACCTCTTGCTGTTCCACTACTGCCTCGTCAGGTTGCTGTTCTTGGGTATCTGAAAGGAGAAGTGAACATATGTAGGGCTTTGGTAAGGGTAGGGGTGGGGAGCAAGAGGCACATGCTTACACGATCTGCAGCTTGTAAATCAGAAGAGAGTGTGGGATGAAGGGAAGTAGAATGTGAGAAGGAGGATGAGGTATGAGGATTCAGTCATCTTCAATGGTATTAGTCCCGATGCTAGCTGTGGCCTCAGCCATGGCTGCTCCAATGATGGTGACCACTATCTCTTCCATTGTGGTGAGGACAAGCAGTCATGCCTGTTCTGCATTGGGTCTTGCTGCCTCTGGTTATGTGCCATTTTGTCCTGCAAGAGAGAGGGAAGTGTGTTAGTGAGTGTGGTGCAATGTGTTTGGGTGATGTGGCTGTCATAGTTGGATAACTGGCAGTGTGCACAAGCTGTGGGTGTAAAGCTTTCAGCAATGCTAAGTATGTGAGGTTGAGATAAAGCTATGAATGTTAGGTATGAGTTGTGATTGATGGAGATGGTTGGTAGGTGAGTGATGGGGGTGTGATGCATTGAATAGTGTGTGAGGATAGTGGTGCAGTTGGTGGGATATGGCATTTGAAAATGCATTCACTGATCTTGACCAATTGTGTGAAGTAATTGTACTTTATATGGCACTTCATCCAGGTCCTCGAGGCTAAACTCATGTCATTAACTGCCACTATTATCAGTTCCCACTGATTTCCTAAAATTTGTCTGATCTCCTGTAGATAGATGGCACCTTTATTCTCTACCTCCTGCACCAAAGCCTCCAGTGCAGCATTGGAAAATCTTGGAGCCCGCTCTCTGCCATGTTGTGCCATTATTGTGTGTTCCCTATGTCAAAATCACTCTTAGAATGACTTCCAGCACCTGCTCTGGTCACAATATACCTCCCTGGTCAGAGGTGCAGGCTGGCTTTAAATAGTGAAGGCTCACTTTAACTCATGCTAATCTCTCACGATTTTGCACCTCCTGCTCAGGCCTGCAGCCATTCAACAGTGCGCTTAGAACTGACTGCACACTACAATCATTTAAATTAGTAGGCAGCATGAAGTTTGTGCACTGCCTGTATCAGAAGCAATGGGTGCTGGGTAATCCCACGTCGCAATCCCTGTACCCATTTTCAGAATCTGTCCAATTTCACGGCCCATAAATTCAGGACAACATGAATTGTCACTTGGAAGAACATGGGTTAATAAATGACAGCGATGAATTTGTTAAAGGCAAATCATGTCTGACGAATTTGATTGATTATTTTGATGAAATAAAGGAGAGGGTTGATTTAGTTAGAGCAGTTGATGCGTAAATGGACTTTCAAAAGGGATTTGATAAGGTACCACGTAACAGTCTTGTTGGTAAATGTTAGCATGGGATTAAAGAGGAAGTGGCATCATGAATATGAAATCGCCTGTGAGATAGAAAGTAGAGAGTAGTAGTGAACAGTTGTTTCTCGGACTAGAGGGAGGTATGCAGTGGTGTCCTCCAGGGTTCAATATTGGGACCATAGTTCTTTTCGATATATATTAATGACCTAGACTTGGGTATACAGGGCATAATTTCAAAGATTGCAGGAGGACAGGTACAGACTGATGAAATGAGTAGACACTTGGTAAATGAGATTTAATGCAGAAAAGTCTAGAGTAATGCATTTTGGAAGAAAAATTACAAGAGGTAACATAAACTTAATGGTACAATTCAACAGGGGGCACACATACACAAATCTTTGAAGGTGGCAGGACAAGTTGATAAAAATGCTTAAGTTAGCAGAAAAGAATCGTGGCTTTATAACTAGAGGCATGGAGTATAAAAGCAAGGAAGTTATGGTAAACCTTTATAAATCACTAGTTAAATTTCAGCTAGGGAATTGTGTCCAATTCTGAGCACCATGCTTTAGGAAGGATCAAAAAGCTTTGGAGAGGATGCAGAGGAAATTTACTCGAGTGGTAGTAGGGATGATAGGTTTCAGCTGCCTGGAGAGATTGGAGAAGCTGGAAATGTTCTCCTGAATGCAAAGAATGTTAAGAGGAGATTTAATAGAGGTGTTCAAAATTATATGGGGTTTTGATGGCATAGATAGGGAGAAACTGCTGGAGGGTTGCTGAGCTGAAGATACAGATTTAAAATAGTTGGCTGAAAAGCCAGGGAAAGTTGAGATTATTTTTATTCAGTAAGTTATGATCCGAAATGCACTGCCTGAAGGGATGGTGAAAACAGATTCAATAGATTAGATCCTGACTTAAAAGAGAAAAAATTGCATGGCTGTGGGAAAAGAGCAGGGAAGTGAGAGTAATGGTAGCTCTTTCAGACAGTTGGCACAGGTAGAATGGGCCGAATGTCCTGCTTCAGTGCCCTATGGTTCTGTAACATCTGCTGTAGTTAGCTGATGATGGAGGTGGGTGGGTCAATCAATCTAGTAGTCGGTCTCGTATTTAGTTTAGTTTAAAGATACAGCACTGAAACAGGCCCTCCGGCCCACCGAGTCTGTGCCGACCATCAACCACCCATTTATACTAATCCTACACTAATTCCATATTCCTACCACATCCCCACCTGTCCCTATATTTCCCTACCACTTACCTATACTAGGGACTATTGCTAATGGCCAATTTACCTATCAACCTGCAAGTCTTTGGCATGTGGGAGGAAACCGGAGCACCCAGAGGAAACCCACGCAGACACAGGGAAAACTTGCAAACTCCACACAGGCAGGACCCAGAATTGAACCTGGGTCACTGGAGCTGTGAGGCTGCGGTGCTAACCACTGCACCACTAGGTAGGACAGGTGAGTTGCCAGTATTAATCACACTGTTTACAAGCACCATTTAGAAGGAAGGGAAATGTGGTGGGTTGATGCTCATCATGAGCCTGCAGCACCAACTTAAAGAGGGCTGGAAGCATTGGGAATAAATGGAGCAGCTGATTTCAGAACTACAGACATTTATAAGCACACAGTGGAAAAGAGGTTAAACCATAGAAACATTCAAGGCTCAAAACTAACAAGAGACCGAAGAGAAATAACGCTTTCCCTGACTACAGCTAAGGATTGCTTTCAATAGCACTTCCAACCTGTACCACCTGTTGTTTGTGGGTGATCTGAGGAAGTAGTGGTGGCAGGCAGCACTGATTGACACCAAAATGGCCTTAGGTTGGTGGGTCCTGACAACATCAGCTGACCCATTTTTGAATATTTTAATTAGTTCTCTGCCTGTTTCTGTTGTGAACACTTGCGGCCTAAATCGAGTTCCTCAAAAATCAGAACACTGGACCTTCAGCATGAAGTTAGCCGATTTCTTTCCCTGAATTACTCCGGCTACTGCAATGTTTACAGGCATAAATGGGCAATAGTGAGTCAGAAATTAGACCTGACACGTCCAACCAATGTAGAAGAGCAATAAAAATAGAAGATGCAGGAAACCCTCAGCATGTCTAGCCGCATCTGTGAAGCGAGGAACAGAGTTAACATTTTAGATCATTAGGGTTGAACAGCTTTTAAGCAAGTACAGAGGCAGGGATTAGCTCGAGGACCAGAACCTCAGCTTCCTACAAGGCACTCGACAGCCTTCCAGTCTTAACACTGAAATGAATAACTTTGGATCTTAACGACTGCTCCCATTTCCTGACAAACAGCAGGTACTGGTAATGGAGGACAGTTATACCAGAGCTATTGGGAGTATAGGAGGTGTGGGCAAGTGCTGTAGGTGGTCCTGAATATTAATTCAAATTAAATCATGTAGAACCAGACATAGGTCCAAACCAGTAAAAGGTGGTTTTGGAACCGATATCTGGAAATAATTCTTCGCACAATGGCTGGGATTTTATGGGCCCCCCCTGTGGCAGCGAAGGAGGAGGGGGGGGGATGGAGTATCACGACAGGTGATGGGAGGCCCCTCGCCTCCCCATTGCCAAGTGATCTTCCTGGGGGCGGGATAGGCTGTCCTTCCTGCCCAGAGGCCAATTGAGGTCCTTGAGGGGACTATTAATGGCCAATTAATGGCCTGATCCCGCTGCTGGGATCTTACCAGTGGTGATGGAGGGCCTCTGCCATGTGAGGAGGATGCCTTGCAACATGAGGCGCCCTCCTTGCGGGCTTGGTAGGGGGGGGTCCTCCTCCATGGGCAATTTGTGGTCCATGGGGGAACCCCACCGGGAACAACTTTACCTCCCTGGACTTCATGACCACCACCTCACCAAGCCCTTCCAGACTGGCCCCGGCAACTCCGCCTCACCTACCTCTGTTCCGGGGTTCCAGTGCTGGGCCTGGGTCTGAGGCCTCTGCAGTACCGGCAGTGGCCACTGGTCCCGGTGGCGCTACTGATACAGCTGAGCTGCTGGCCCATCTTTAAAGGGACGGGGATCCCAGCTCATGAATCTTTAATTGAAAAACACCGGACGATTGCTCTAGGGGGCTGCGAAAATGCAGAGGCGGTGTTCTCCCCCCACCCCCCTGCCTTTTCGGCCTGGTGCAGGGAGCCCCACCTCCTACACAAAATGCAGCCCAATATATGTAATAAACTTGCAGATAGTGTGTTAAAGGCAAGCACCTTGGAATCATTTCAGAAACAATTGGGTGCTGGAAGTGGGAATATTAGGATCTCTCTGGTTGGATGAATTAAGAAGGGTGGAATGTCCTTTCTCACCTGTAAATACCTTGATTTGAGCAGACAAGGTAGTCTGTTACTTCAGTGCAATATGTAAAAACTTAGATATGTCTTAACATTGTTTTTAATACCAAAGATAGAACCGCTAATGTAGCAAATATACTTAAATTTAGTAGATAAAAATTGCTTTAAACAGTGTGCTTTCAGATCCTATCATTGATCACAATGACACTCCTGAATAAAGTCTTCGCTCAGCAAGAGCAAAGAAGAAAAGGTTGCTGAGATAAAATTGGAGTAGGAAGATAGCATTAAAACTCAGCAAGAATTAAACAATGTGCTAGTTAATGATGAGGATGCTTGTTTGTTCAAATGACATAAGTAAGGGTTACAAAGAACAAGTCAGGAACTGTATCTACCTTCAAGGAGAAGTGCCTTGAATAGCCTGGATAGCTTGCTATTTCTGAGGTGTTCTTAACAGGAGACATTTCTAGATGGAGGCCTGGCATGTACTGCCTACTGTATGTAGTCTTAAGTTGAATGTTTAAAACAGTAACAAATGTAACTAATTCCCAGACATATTACTTACTCTAGTATCCATGAATGAGTCTAACATATCTTATCTAACATATTGGTGAGGGAGGGTAATTTTCAGGTGAGATGGTTCTGTATGCCTGCTCATTCAAAGAATGGCAGTGTTTTCCAGTGTTCTTTGGTCAACTAATCTTGCGTATCCCTGATTTTTATCACTCTACTATTGGTGCCTGTGCCTTCAGCTGCCTAGGCCTTAAGCTCTGGAATTCCCTCCTTAAACCTCTCTGCCTTTCTATGTCTCTCTCCTTCTTTAAGATGCTCCTTTAAAACCTACCTCCTTTGGCTTTTGTTTGTTTTATCTCCTTATGTGGCTCAGTGTCAAATTGATAATGCTCCTGTGACGTGCCTTAGGAATTTCTACTATGTTAGAGGCATTATATAAATGCAAGTTTTTGTTGACTCTTCTGTGTGTAAAATGACTGCTGAGTGTACAACATAGTAACAGTGACAGCACTTCGAAATAAATATATTAGTTGTAAAACACTTTAGGGTATCCTGAGGATGTGAAAGACGCTATGTAAATACAAGTTATTTTGGTTTCTTTAATGACTAGAAATCATGCAAAATTATATGACTACAAAGGAGCATTGGGAGCGTGGTAAAGACAAGGGATCATTGAGTAAATCCCAGAAAGCAAATCCTTGGACAGAAATGAATGGCTGAGGGAGCAATGTTGGCAAAGTAAATGCAAGCATCATCCCAGAAGCTTCATCCCTATCCATAATTAAAAACTTAAAAATTAAATTCAAATTTGTTCACTTTTTTTACCTATGTCAACTATTTGTAAAATTAGCCATCAGGGTAATGATGTACAAAGCCTGCTGTCAGCTGCAAAGATTGAAGTCAAAAACAGCCTGAAAAGATATTAAAGAGATATTTCACTAAAAATGAAACTGCTATGGTGTGAGTTCTGGGCTGTAATCTAATTCCAGGATTTCGTTGATGATTTGAAACAAATTGTGTTTGCTCTCTTGAGTGCCGATTTTAATGTCAAAATGAGGGTGGTCGTTAAAATATCTGTGGTCAACTTATTGTCCCATTTCTGTTCCACCACCATGTTTACTGGGGCTATCTGCGCAGTGGCCCACCTGAATCAGGTAGGAACCTCATTCTTCCATGCAAATCGGGGTCATATGATGTAACTTGGTCTGTTGGACCGTAACTTGGAGCAGTAGTGCTTGTATGGGCACAACACGAATAATGTGGGCCTCTGCTGCCCCAGACCTGCCCTTCTGTAATTTTCCCCAATGGTTCATCCTTCCTGCCAGCTGGGTCAGCCTCCAGGTTGCCCAATATTGCACCTGCAGTCGACAAGCTTCAGTGGGAAGCCTGTTTAGTGTATTAAGGCCCAGCCCTTGAAATAGCTGAAACCTCCTGCTGGTAGGAAAAAAATGGCATTTCATTCACTGCTCACCCGTTCCATGTCTGGTCTTAAAATCTATCTTCATCATCTTCTGATGAAAGGTCACAGACCTGAAACATTAACTCTGTTTCTCTCTACACAGATGCTGCCAGACTTGCTGAGTAGTTCCAGCTCTTTCTGTTTTTATTTCAGATTTCCAGCATTCTTAGTATTTTGCTTTTATCTTAAAATCTACCCTCTGGTTTCCAACGTATGAGAATTTTTCAACTAGTTCATAGTCTCGTAACCTGTTCTCAGATATCCAATTTTCTGCAAAGTGCTTTAACTGCATAAATGTCAAACCCATAAAAGGATTAGATAGGTGCTTTGGTCAACATCCAGCAATCATTTTGCTATATTTGCCAGTTCTTCATTGTAATCTGATGGTTTTTAACCATTTTTAAATTAATAATCTATTTCTGCTTACTTCGAAGAAAAGACGGGATGCCAACAAAATGCCTGCAAAAGAAGTCAGCATTCATGTCACAAAAAATATCTGTTCAGTTGAATCAGATGGAAGAAAAATGGAGAAATACATGAAGTAAAAAAGCAATTAACCGAGGAGCTTACAGGGCAAAGAGATCAATACTGTTTGCACTTTACAATAGATCCATTGCCACAAGACGACTTGAAGAAATTAAATGCTGAAAAACCTTCAAAGCTGAGCAGAAAATAATTATTTCTCTGTGCCTTGAGAACCAACATTTGAAGATTCATTGAAAATTCAGTGATGCAGATCTTCTTGCATTATTTTTTTTAAAAAAGCAAAATAGAGCTGTAATCAATGTGCCAATATGTATGTATGATTGTATCTGGAATTCTGAGTGCATACAAGATTGAAGTAACCTGAAAATATGCATGTAGGTTTTCCTATGGATCTCTTGATCTTGTTTGCAGATGGAGTCAAATGGACAATTTTACACTAATTAATAAGACCTCTTCCGTTCTTATTGATCTATAGGCCGGAATTTTACGGTTGATGGACGTGAGCCGGACTCCGACGTGAAAGTTGGTGGCGAACCCGCTTCCGCCTAGCCTGGGGATCCGTCCCGTATTTTATTGATCCCCAGGCTTTAATTGTCCCGAGGTGGGACTTCCACCCACTTGAGGGAGGAGGTCCCGCCTCAGTGAGCTGCCAGCCAATCAGCGGGCCGGCAGCTCTTAGGCCCAGCAGCACTACCAGGAGCGGTGGCCACTGCTGGGACTGCAACCAAGCCGACACAATGGATCCAGGAGGGGGTATGTAGGGGCATGCCTCACCAGTGGGATCGGTCCTTCCCTGGTGAGGCTGGAGTGGTCCTTCGGGGGGAGGGGGTGTCTTGGGTCCCGGGGGTGGGTTGGGAGGTGGGGGCGGCCCTCAATCGGGCATTGTGCCCGACTGCCATACCTCCCCCCCCCCCCCCCCAGGGCACGGAAAGGCCAGCTGCTATCGCTGGGCAGACTTTCACGTCCCCAGCACACCTGCTTGCCATGGGTAAAATACCTGTGGAGGCGGGCAAGGGCCATTAAGTGGCCACTTAAGGGTCTTGATTGGCCTCGGGCAGGCGGGCCGTTTCCCACCCACCCCGTCCCCCAACCTGACCTCCGTAAGCTTTTCCGGAGGCAGAATCGGGGCAGGCAGGCCTCCCGGAGTCTGCCGCTCAATTTTATGCCACCCCCACATTACCCTCCGACCCGCTGGGGCGGCGTAAAATTCTGGCCATATAGTCTGGCTTTAAACCTCTGAAAAATGTTTTTGGTCATCTTTCACAGTTTTTCTGCTGTCCGGGTTCTTGTCATTAAATTTTGACAGATGGAATGAATTCCAAGAAGGCTCACTCCGTATTGCTTTATGTTGCCTAAGAGAAATACTTAATATATTATTTCCTCTTCCAATTCCCCTTCCTCCAAGAGAAGTGTTTTGTTACTGTGAAATTTTCTATCTGGCTAACCTTACAAATTTCATATTTTGTAGGAAATAACATCAACATTTTCTTCTTTTTTATCCGTCAGTTACCATTTGCAGCCCTGCAGTTCCACTCTGTTGTGTGTGAAACAAAGAGTTTTGTATGGCTAGTGTTAGTGCTGCAGAGTAAGGAGCAGGATTCATCATAACTCTCCCTGAGTCAGAGCACTTTGCTCTCACCCACTATTCCAAAGGATAGCCCAACTGAAATACATGATTAGCCTACGATATGGCAGGACAAGGGAGGGTGAGTGACAATCCTGAAACTTGGACTAATGTAGGTTTATTTTTCTCCAGATACTGATGTGAGCAAAAATGTCAATGCACTGGTTTTATTACTTAGCAACCAGAGAAAAGTTAATCACTGGTCTCCACCAGTGTGCAGGTCAAATTCACAACTGCTTAAATGTGAGTTATTCCTGCAAAATTTATTTTTTATATTTTCATGTCTTTAAAGCGTGCTTTTAATGAGGAGATAAGTATTATGCCACAGGATAAATTTGAATCTTCTTATTACATCATGAAACATGTGCTAAAATATTCCATCACATTTTTAATGCATTCATGCCAAATTCATAGCAGAATTTTGTTTTGCTATTTTATAGTTGGAATTGATTATATGCTCAAACCAATTTGTTTTCACCCTCATTCTTGTGCTTGCTGATCTATGTTGGCTCCTGGACCCCGAACACCTTGATTTTAAAAATTTTCACATTGTGTTCAAATCCCTCCATGACCTCACCCCTCCTGAGCTCCTCCAGATCTACAACCCTCCAAGAACTCTTTATTCCTCCAATTCTAACCTTTTGTGTATCCTCGACTTCCTTTGCTGCACCATTGGTAGCTGTGCCTTCAACTGTCTAGGCTCTAAGCTGTGGAATTTCCTCCTGAAACCTCTCCATCTCTCTCTCTCTTCCTTTAAAGAACTCCTTCAAACCTACCTTTTTTACTCAGCTTTTGGTCACTTATCTTAATGTCTCCTTCTGTAGGTCAGTGGCAATTTTTTTTTGATTACCCTCCTATGAAGCGCCTTCGGATGTTAAAGGCACTTTATAAAAGCAAGTTATTGTTGATTCCATGTGGGAATATTTAAATCTTTCCAGCTTGGTCTCTGCATCCTAGCAACCCAGTTACAATCAGGAATTCATTCAATGGAGAACTACATACTCGCTGCCTTCACTTTATACCTTTTATATATATGTATTGAAGATGTTTTCCCAATCAATTTACTCCTCTTTTCTCTAGAAGGAGTTACCTCATGCTGAAGTACAGAACCATGGGAATCAGCTGCTCATTAGTAACTCTTGTGTGTGGACACAAAAATACAAAGGAATTAATTCTCAGAAATAAATGATTCAGCCCAACCAGTCCATATCATGTTTATCCTACACATGAACAAGTAGTCCTAATCATATTTGCATGTCTTGTTCCCATATCCCTTCATTTATTTATCTCCTTTCCCTTGAGCCATCTATCCAATCTTATCTTGAATGTTTCTGTCTCAACCACTGGCCACGGAACTCTCGGGTGTAAATAAGTTTCCCTTTCTCTCTCTGTTCTAAATCTTTTGCATTGAATCGTGCATCTGTGGCTGCTCATTTTAGAACCCTCAACTGCTGGAAACAGTTTACTTCTATCTACCCCAATTTTAAGCTCTTTTATCATATTGCACTGTAAGCTGTATTGTTCTAATGCAAAAGGCTCCAATTTTTCAAGTCTTTCCTCATATTCCTACAAAATATTGCCAGCCTATTTCAACCATTACAGCCAAGCCCAATTCTATCCTCATCATCAAGGGTCTGCACATGTACAGGTTCCAGTAGGAATACTGGGTAATGATCAAGATTAAGAACCCTAGCTGAGATTTTCCCTTGCTAGCCCAGAGATGTGCAGACAAATTGTAGCACCCTACTTAGCACAGGGATCAAGCATGACTCCTTATTCTTCCATATGATTCAGTTCTAAATTAGAGAATAAAGATACTAACCGAGCCATCGTGGAGATAGACAATTCAGGTTTTCATTTAACATGCTTCTGCTCCAATGGAAAACCATTGAACAAATGTCCATTTTTTAATAGTTTAAAGGGTAGCATAATTCACCTGAAATCAGCCAAACCAATACAAAAAAAATCAAGAAGTTTTCAAGCACAATTTCCATCCCACACAAATCAGATTTCCACGATTTTATGCACTGGAATCCAGGTGTGCCCACAAAACTAGTCATGCCCTAGATTGAATTAATCACCATTTTTCCCATTTGCAGGCTTTCAAGGAGGCTCTTAAAATCAAGCTTTTTTTTAGGTGCAAGGATACTAACAGGCACCTTTTCAAAGCTTCTAATTATTCAAAAACATTTACTAAGAAACTGACTACTGTACTCGAATGAAACTTGTAAGCAGTTCTATATAGTTATTTCAAGTCGTTTTCAAATATTTATTAAAAATTGAGTTACTTACAGGTAGTGGACTAGACCCTTATTAAAATGCTTATTTTTCATGATAAACACATTTTCATCTGTATTATTAAAACTACACCAGGATACCATTCTTAAATACATCAAGGAATATTTTTTAATGCAAGAAAAAAAAATAGACAATTACATTCTAAAACTCTGGCTGATTGTGCTGGTTCATGGAAGATTTTGCATTTGTGTTTATGCAAATGAGTTTGAGTGGAAACTTGTACCAGTATTTGCCGATTGCGGCCAAAGCGGAAACTCAACTTCTAGATCTTTTCTGTGAGAGAGAACTATATATATAATTTTGAATTTATTATAAATTAGGTCTACATAGATCAACAATATAGATCCTCATCATGATCATAAGTACATTCACAACATGTACAAATGTGGTGCCCATGGATATAAGAACCCAACTTTGCAAATATACTTTGACAATGAATAGGAAGCATTTAATTTTATATAAAAGTGGGTCTGCCAAGTTCTTCAAGCATTATTTGGGCTCCACTAACTTGGAGATGAGTTTTGAATCTTAACTTGGAAAGACTGCAGAGAAAAGACTTTGTTCAAGTCATCTATATACATTTGTTTATTAATATGTTGCTCAAAAGTTTCACTGAATTATAATTGCTATCAAAAAATGGAGTCCAGCAATGAAATGAGGCCTGATGTATCATGGAATGACAGGAAAAATGGCAATTTACTAAAGGAGGGCTCCATTCATCTTGTTCACATACAAACAAGCTTGGCCGCAGTGTGCTCCAAAATGAATGCATCTCAAAACTATTCATTGGTCACCTCCCAGCACCTGACCAGTTTCCCACAACTTTGCATCAGACCTGATTCATCCTAGATATGAAAATTTGTCTCTTCAGTATATTCCAGGTTTCTGATAAATATTGCACCTATGTTTCTCAAATTATTTTGACAATAAATAAAGATGATGGATGTTTATTCACATTGTCTTTGTTTAGTGTACATCCAAAAATATTAGCAATTCATGAAAAGGATAGAAAAAGTATGCATGGCATTTCAATTTTCGAGTGTGCTGCACATAGATAATAAAATAATATGGTTTAAATTAGGATGCAGGTTTTATCTTTTTGCAGCTATGTGGAAAGAATGACATCTGACATGGACTCCTGCTTAATTCACACGCACAAGGCTGAAGGGGGTCCAACAAGTCGTCTTCAAGTAAATATCTGTTCAGTGATCAATGGTTTCTACTGTGACATATTATGTGTCTAGTTTCTGTCACTGTTAATCTTATTCTACAGAATTGATTGCATTTAATTCAGAGGACTTTTTGAAGTATTTCTCTATTACTTATATTTCCTCCTTTATATTTAGATTTAAAAGCTACATAAATTGTCTTGTATTTTTTTCTGTGTGAAGCTGCATGCTCTTCGATAGCATCAATCGCATATTTAGGTGCTGCAGAGGATGTCTAAATAAGCCAAAACAACTGATTTTTATGTAACTAAAATGACTAATAGTTTCATTTTAAGAAATTTATCAAACATTTGCTTGCCAGACAGAAGGATGCTTAAAGCTTTACTGATTAATTTTATGGCTATGAAATTATGATTAAAGGAACTGTGGCACCAGGAAGGAAGTAGAATTTACATTATGAAAACAAAACAGCTATTTGGCAATGTCCAAAATGAAGTGGAGTACAGGTTTGATGTTTCCTCAAGAATTCGGATAGTACAATTCTCAACGAGAACCTTTGTGCTAGGATTGTGGAGTTGAATCAATGAAAAAAAAAAAGAAAAGAAAACAGAAATGCAGATTTGCAGCCCACTGCCATCATTGTTACTGATAACACCTTAGGCTTTTAAGGTTGATCTCACTGTGTAGCCTTCCCAGTTGGACAGTCATTTAAAATCTGTTTATCTAGTTGATCCAGATTTCTAAGTGTAGATCTTTGGTAGTTCAACTGGTCTTGTCTTTGTTTCTGAAATGGGAATACTTTACTGACTTATTTAACCTAAATTTTATCTTTCTCACTTGAAGTAGTTACTTTACTGTGGTGCATTTGACAAAATAATATTTCCCCAAGTGAATTATCCACAATATACCTAATTGCTCCACTGTTCATAGGCTAACAGTCATAACTTCTGTATTGTATTGAAAGATTGTGAATAATTTTATGGCCACATGTGCAATTTTAGCTATGTGAAAGTACAAAATAAATTGATTTTCATTTGTAAATAAAAAATGAAGTGACTATGGACTCTGTGTTCTCACACCTTTCCTTTATTCTGTGTTAATTTTAGTTTATTGATGCTTGTTGCCATGTCAACAATACAGATTGGAATTGGTTTGACTCATTGATCTGTAAAAAAAGAACATTGCTGTGTCTTTTTACCACACATATCCCCAGCCATAGATGGTTTCACCATCTTCCATAATTTATTATGAAATTTTACTTCATAAAATGCTACATTTTACAATAAGGATATCTGTTTCTCTGTACAGTGGCTTTATCAAGGAATGATGGGGATCGGCTAGGTTTAACACTGACAACATACTCATGGAGGTACTTGTGAAATAGTCAAAGATAGGTGAATATATTTATATTAAAAAATCATTCACAGACATAAAACACAAGTCTACATTAACTTGATATAGATCTCAAAATGTTACTGCACAATAGCCTCTTATATCTGCATTTCATAAATTTCAATTGAACATGGAGTTGCAAATTTAAGCCTAGAGATTATTGTTGGGGGAATTAGTGGACCAACAATTAACACATTCATATGACATTTTTCCAATATCTGAGTGCATACATCACTTTGTTTATTTTAAATGGCTGTTGTAACACTCCTGAAAAAAAAAGTTTGAGTCATCTGTCCTTGAAAACTACTGCCCCATCTCCAATCTTCCTTTCCTCTTCAAAATTCCTGAATGTGTTGTCACCTTACAAATCCATGTTCATCTTCTCTGCAACTCCATGGCTGGAAATTTACCAGTTCAAATCAGACAGCGATGGAGAGGGCTAGGGGTGGGGCAGTTGCGGAGGATGTAAAATTAGCACGAGATGACGCCGGAACACAATTTTACCAAGGGCGGATGGCAAGCCAAGTGGGGCCACATGGTGGGGGTCGGAGTCTTGGCAGCATTTAAAGGGCAGCAATGAGGCTGCAGTTTTAGGGGTCCGTTGCACTAGTATAGAATGAGAAGGGCAAACATTTGTGTTGGCTTGAGGCCCTCCAGCAGTTAGCCCTCCCAGCAGGGGAATCATTGGGGGAGGTGCGATGAACTAAGTGGCCTTTCTGCAACAAATGGGTAGGATCACCCCCCCCCCCCACCCCACCCCCCACCCACCTTCAAGCAGCATTGGCCAGGTGGCGTTGGTATTTGCATACAGACATCGGGTGCTGGAGGCCCTTTAAACATGCTGCCAGCACCACCTTCTGGGTGCTGGGACAATGTGGCTGCCACCTTACCTCCTGCCCCCGGGTGTGAATTCATTGGCGACCCCACCTGTTGGCTGCTAATTGGGTGCCAGCGAGTAATCACAACAACAGCAGAGGTCGGGGGAGCCGGAGGGCTTTCACCAACCACTTCCACTTCCGCGACCCTGCCACTAATGGTTAAATTCCAGCCCATGTCTGAACTTCTCTAATGAGATTTCTGACCCTGTTGCAGCAATGAAACACTCCTAATCACAGTCACAAATAACTTCTGTGATTGTAACCACAGTGCATTCTCCTTCCTCAACCTATTGTGACCTCTCGCAGCCTTTGAACCAGTTGACCACACTCTCCTCCTCCAATCCACTTCTCTATTGTCCAGCTTATTGAAATTTCCCTTACTGGTTCCATGCTTATCTATAGGATAGCACCTCTCATAATGGCTTCTCTTCCCAACCTGTGCCATTACTTCTAGAGTTTGACAAGGATTTACCATACAGATGGTCAACTTTCACATGTACACCTCTCCATCACACGACCTCACCATTATCTCTGTGTTGTCAGACTGCTTGCCCAGCATCCAGCTTTAGAATAGCTACAATTTCCTTCATTGCAAAGACTAAAGTCATTGGGCAGAATTTTAACAGCCAAGTGAGGTACGGGGGAGGGTGGAGGGGTATGTTGGATGTTAGAGGCCCGAAAAATGACGGCAGTTTGGAAGCCCCACATGATTGCACTCAATTCTGGGTTTTACCAATGCACGTTTGGAATTGAACAGGAAACCCCCGTGGAGCTGTTGGGTCAGTCACTTGTCACGCTTACATGAAGGGCAGCAATGAAAATTCAGAACCCAAACTGAAGAGTTATAAAAATTGATGTTTCCTTTAAAAAAGTAGACAATGTGCTGCAAAATGGCTGCCGAAGGTCAAACTACCTGGCCCTGTATATTCAAACTGTTTTACTGTCTGTTAAGGACAAGAGGATACATTCCAAACTAAGAGGTGTCAATTACACCCATCCTGAACCCATCAAGAGACATTTTTGAATTGAATGAAACAAAGAAGGTATGAAGTAACCACATCCTGGTCCATTGTTGGTTACCACAGTGAGGGACTCTGCATCTCCCAACAGATGCAACATGTGAGAGACTTTTACCTTAAAAAGTAGCTCTCTGGAGAAAGAGTGGGAGGATCAGAACAACATCACAAAAGCTGTCCAGCCGAGAGCTGAGAGACTCAGCATAAGTCAAAGAGGGAGCCCTGCTGTGAATTCCACACTTCAACTTGCTGCAGCAGAGAATTGAAAGACATCACCATCTCCAGACTGAAATCTCAACCACCAGAAAAATCTACAAACAACCCAGGCCTGAAACTTTAAAAGAGAAATTGACCTTTGAGGAGATTCAATAGATTTACTGGGAGCCTCGAACATGTACCTCACTTCAAACCACTTATCCCTTTTCCTCTCTATTTATCTTTTTGTGTGTGTGTGTGCACAAGTGAATGCATGTGTGGGTGTGACAATTTCAGGAATTATTATTGTTCGACAACTAGTTAATCTTCTGTTTTAAACCTACAAGAAAATCAGCCCCTTTCTGCTTATTTGACAAATAAAACACAAAGGGGCTGAAACCCTAGTTAGAAAAACACTTGCTGCGGTCAGTTGGGAGGCAAACAGTGGGAACCACCCTCACCCCTTAACACCTGGCTGAACCACACTTAAGTATTTAAATAATCAATTAATTGAGTCTTTAACCCTGTCTTCTGGCTTTAATAGACAGTGCACCAAATTTCCCACGCTGTGTGGAACTCACCAGGGTCAACAAGGCAATAGCACAATGGAGACTCATTGATCAATGAAACTGATATGTTCTTATATTCTTAAGCCTAAGAAATAGGAGCAGGAGTAGCCCATTCGGCCTGCTCAGCCTCGAGCCTGCTCTGCCATTTAATAAGATTATGGCTGATCTGAGTGTGGCCTCAACTCCACTTTCTTATTTGCCCCCCCCATAACCCTTGACTCCCTTGTAGATCAAAAATCTGTCTAACTCAACTTTGAATATATTCAATAACCCAGCCTCCACTGCTCTCTGGGGTAAAGAATTCCAAAGATTAACGATCCTCTGAGAGAAGAAATTCCTCCTCATCTCCATCTTAACAAGGAGACCCCTTATTTTGAAACTGTACCCCTAGTTCTAGATTCCCCCACGAGGGGAAAGATCCTCTCAGCATCTACCCTGTCAAGCCCCTTCAAATTCTTATATGTTTCAATAAGTTCACCTCTCATTGTTCTAAACTGCAAGGTGTATAGACACAACCTACTCAACCTTTCCTCATAAGATAACCCCTTCATCCCAGGAATTATTCTAGTAAACCTTCCCTGAACTGCTTCCATTGCAAGTATATCCCTACTTAAGTAAGGAGAATAAAACTGTACGCAGTATTCTAGGTTTGCTCTCACCAATGACCAATGCCCTGTACAGTTGTCGCAAGACTTCCCTACTTTTATACTCCATCCCCCTTGCAATAAATGTCAATATTCCATTTGCCTTCTTAATTACTTGCTGTACCTGCATGCTAACATTTTGTGATTCACGTACAAGGACACCCAGATCCCTTTGTACCACAACATTTTGCAGTCTCTCTCCATCTAAATAATATTCTGCTTTTCTATTCTTCCCACCAAAGTGGACAACCTCACATTTTCCAACATTATACTCCATCTGCCAAATCGTTTGCCCACTCACTTAACCTATCAACATCTCTTTGCAGAGACTGGGCTGAATTTTACAGTCCTTCCCCGACGTTGCGGTTCGTGGCGGTGGGGGCCGGAAAATGCCTCCAGGAGAGGCCCACCGTGCTCCCCCACGCTGGGACGGCCCGGCCCCATATTGCCAGCGGCGGCTGTCCAGAGATCTAAGGTGTAACACTGGTGGGGAGGGGGGAGCAGGTAAGTATTTGAGTGCAGGAGAGGAGGGAGCGGAGTCAAACTCTTTCAATTGGTGGAGGGGATGGTGGGAAGGAGTGAAATGTACAGTTTATGAACTTTCTGGTGGGGGGCGGGGGAAGTTCAGGTGCACAAGGTAAGTATTTTGGGGGGGCAGGGAGAGGATAAGGAATGAGTTATATGGTTACTGGGGGGGGGTGAAGGGAGAATGGCTGGAAACAATTATTTGATTTTTCCAAATCTATTTTAACTAACTATCCCTTTAAAGATTTAAATTGAGATGTAGGGCTCAAAGCCCTTTAAAAATGGCATTGGCATCTGCGCAATGGCACCTGATGTTATCACGGGGGATCAACCGCCCGCCCCCTCCACGTCATCGGGGTATTGGGGGGTGGGGGGGCGGTCCACCCTGGCCATTTAAATGAGCCGCCACTTTTAATAGCACGCGGCTCTGCAAAGCTTGGCCCACACATGCAGGCCGCCATTTTTTACGGCCACCGCTGATCACGGTGGTGGCAACATAAATTTCAGCCCACTATCCTCACAACTTGCTTTCCTACCTATCTCTGTATCATCAGCAAATTTGGCTACAATACACTCGGTCCCTTCATCCTACTCATTAACATAGATGGTAAATAGTTGAAGCCCCAGCACTGATCCCTGTAGGACTCCACTAGTTACAGTTTACTAACCTGAAAATGCCCCATTTATCCTGACTCTCTGCTTCCTGTTGGTCAGCCAATCCTCTAACCATGCTAATATATTACCCCAACACCATGAGCTCTTATCTTGTATAGTAATCATTTATGTGGCACCTTATCGAATGCCTTTTGGAAATGCACTACATCTACTGGTTCCCCTTTATCTATCCTGCTTGTAACATCCTCAAAGAACTCTAATAAATTTGTCAAATATGAGTTCCCTTTCATAGAATCATGTTGACTCTGCCTGATTGCATTATAATTTTCGAAATGTCCTGTTATAACTTACTTAATAACGGATCCCAGCATTTTTTCCAATGTCAGATGTTAGGCGAACTGGCCTATAGTTTCCTGCTTTCTGTCGCAACTCCCCCAACCACCCCCCCCCAGTCTTGAATAGAGGTGTTACATTTGTGATTCTTCAATCCACTGGGACCTTTCCAGAATCTCAGGAATTTTAGAAGTTTACAATCAATGCATCCATTATCTCTGCAGCCACTTCTTTTAAGACACTAGGATGCAGGCCACCAGGTCCCATTAGTTTTCCTAGTACATTTTCTCCAGTAATAGTTTTAAGTTCCTCCCTCCCTTTTGCCCCCTGATTTTCTACTATTTTTGGGATGCTTTTTGTGTCTTTACTGTGAAGACAGATACAAAATACTTGTTGAAAGTCTCTGCCATTTCCTTGTTTTCCATTATTAATTCCCCAGTCTCATCCTCTAAGGGACCAGCACTTACTTTAGCTACTCTTCTCCTTTTCATATATTTGTAGAAACTTTTACTGTCTGTTTCTATATTTCTTGCTAGTTTACTCTCACACTCTAATTTCTTTCTCTTTTTTTAATCATCCTCTGCTGGTTTCTACAATTTTCCCAATCTTCAAGCCTACCATGACAGTTTGCAGCACTGTATGCCTTTTCTTTCAATTTGATACCATCCTTAACTTCCTTAGTTAGCCATGGATGGTGCATCCTTCTCGTAGAGTCTTTCTTTCTCTATTTAGTTGAGACTTATGAAATATCTCCTTCAATGTTTGCCACTGCTCCTCTACTGTCTTACATTTTCACTTATTTTCCCAATCCACTTTAGCGAGCTGTGTCGTCATGCCCTTGTAATTGTCTTTATTAACTGTGTAAGACACTAGTTTCAGACGCAAGCTTCTCACCCTCAAACTGTACGTGCAATTGTATCATGTTATAATCACTCTTGCCTAGAGGATCCTTTACTATGGGGTCATTCATTAATCCTGTCTCATTACACATTACCAGGTCTAATGTAGCCTGCTCCTGGGTTGGTTCCAGAACATATTGTTCTAAGAAGCTGTCCTTAATACACTTTATGATCTCATCCTCCAGGCTACCTTTCCCAATTTGATTAGTCCAACTTATATGAAGATAAAAATCACCCATGATTATTTCAGTACCTTACCTATAAGCCATCATCATTTCATGATTTATTCTCTGTCCTACAGTGTAGCTTGTGTTAGGGGGCCTATAAACTTCTTCCACCAGTGACTTCTATCGTTTGCTATTTCTTATCTCCACCCAAACTAATTCTACATCTAGATCTATCAAACCAAGATGATTTTTCACAACTGTACTGATCTCATCCTTTATTAACAGAGCTACCCCACCTCCTTTTCCTTTCTTCTCATCCTTCTGAAATATCAAATCCCCTTGAATATTTAGTTCCCAGCCTTGGTCACCTTGCAACACGTCCCTGGAATGGCTATCATATCGTGCCCATTAATTTCTGTTTGTGCTATCAATTCATCCACCTTTATCTGAATGTACACAGCATTCATAACAAGAGCCTTTAATTCTGCTTTTTTACCATTTTTTCCTCCTCTGACCTTATTTGCTGATGCACTGTTAAGTTTGTACACTCTGTCCCTTCCTGTCACACTCTGGTTATCATACCCATATCGCTACCCTGCACTATTACCTTGTCCTTTCTTGTTAAATATCTACATTTGTCCTCACCTGAACCCTCCCCCCCGCCCCACCGTTATTTAGTTTTAAGCCCCCTCTACAGCCTGAGTTATTCGATTCGCCAGGACACTGGTCCCAACACGGTTCAAGTGAAGGCCATCCCAAAGGTACAGCCCCCCTTCTCCCCAATAGTGGTGCCAGTGCCCCACGAATCGAAACCCATTTCTCTCACACCAATCTTTGAGGCACACATTCAACTCTCTGATCTTATTTACCCTATGCCAATTTGCTTGTGGCTAAAGTCGTAATGCTTTGTTGTTCTTTTTAATTTAGCCCCTAGCTGCTCATATTCCCTCAGCAGAACCTCTTTCCTAGTCCTACTTATGTCATTGGTACTCACATGGATCACAAAATCTGGACCCTTCCCTTCCCACTCCAAGTTCCCCTCCAGCCCTAAGGAGATGTCCTTAACCCGGGCATTGGGCAAGCAACACAGCCTTCCAGACTCACTCTCTCGGCTGCAGAGAATAGTATCTACCCCCTAACTATACTGTCCCATACTACTACATTCCTTTTTACTCCCCCCACTTGAATGGCCCCCTGCACCACAGTGCTGTGGTTAGTTTGCTCATCTTCCCTGAAGTCCCTGCTCTCGTCCAAACAAGATGCAAGAACCTTGAACCTGTTGGACAAGTGCAAGGGCTGAGGCGCCTCCATTGCTACCTTCTGGATCTCCATACCTGCCTCATTCATAGTCACATCCTCCTGTCCCTGAAGATGGACCAAATCTGAAGTGCCTAGCCTAAAGAATGTGACTGCCTCCCGGAACAAAGTGTCCAGGTAACTTTCTCCCTCCCTGATGCATCGCAGTGTCTGAATCTCAGGCTGCAGCTCATAAACTCCAGTTGGGGCCTAAGCAGAGCTTTACAAAGGTTCAGCATAACTGCTTTTGCATACAATACCTCTATTTATGAAGCGCAAGATTCCATATGCTTTGCTAACTGCTCTTTCAATATGACCTGCCACCTTCAAAGATCGATGCACATGCACTTCCAGGACCCTCTGTTTCTGCACACATTTTAGAACTGTGCCACTAAGTCTATATTGCCTCTTCCAATTTCTTCTGCCAAAATGCATCACCTCACACGGTCAACATTAAATTCCATCTACCACCTGTCTTCCCATTCTGCTAGCCTATCTATGTCCTGTTGCAGGCGGTTCATATCATCCTCACTGTTTGCTACAAGTGGGCTAGGATTTTACTGGCCAAGGTGGGGTTGGAGGTGGGGAGCATGGAGAATTGCAACAGGTGGCGGGGGGGTCGGCGGGGCGGAGGACCTGTCGCCTCCCCATCGCCCAGAGATCTGCCCGGGGTGGGACAGGCCGGCGATAGCCTTCCCACCCAGAGGCAAATTGAGGCCCTTAAGTGCCCTATTAAGGGCCAATTAAGGGCCTCTTTCCACTGCCATTTGGATCCTACCTTGTAAAGTGAGGCACCCTCCCTGCAGGCTTGGTGCGGGGAGAGATTCCACTTTCGTGGACAATTTGTGGCCCATGGAGGATCCCCATCGGGAACAGCTTTATCCACAACCCCCTCCCGCCGGACCCCCCTCCCCCTAGACTGAACAACCACTCCCCCAACCCCCCCTCGTCGGGGTCTTCGGGACTGGCCCCGGCAACCCCACCTTGCCTACCTCTGTTCCGGGGTTCCACCACTTGGCTTGGGTCCAAGGCCTCTGCAGGACCAGCAGTGGCCACTGCTCCCAGTGGCACTGCCGATACTGCTGAGCTGCTAGCCCTCTGATTGGCTGGCAGCTCTTGGAGGCAGGATCCCTATCCCTTTAAAGTCATTACAGGTATGGGGATCCTGCCTCCTAAAACTTTTACGCAATAAGACCGGAGGACCACTCCGGGAGGTGGGGGGGGGGGAATGGGCGTGGGGGGAGTGGGGTGACATGAAAAGGCAGAGATGAGGGTTCCCCCGCCCTTTTGGCCCGGCGCCAGGAACCCTGGCTGCATCACAAAATCCAGCCCGTGGTTTCCATTTTTTTGGAAGTCATTTCATCTACCTTGGACTTTACTCACCTTGATCTGAACTTCCCTGCTGTCAGCCTTCACTGCAGCGTGGAGCAACGTATGCAGCTATAGCATGGACCTCTAATGAGGAGCAACAGAAGCAGCCACACCAATCACAATAGCACCAGAAGATCCAGGATCAGCAACAACACCAACAGTGACTGCCTTCCCCGCAGCCACATACCACTGCACAGAACAGATTGGATGGACAGACAGCTCCAGCTTGAAGGAGCTGACACCACCAACCCGGGATATAGAGGCAGAGGAACATGAAATAGCAAAATGCCTCAGGATTTTCGCAGCAGGCCATTGCTGACTTCTGCTGCTCCTGGAACAAGATCTTCTTCCAAGAGGGTCAGGTGGGTATACTTGCCAGTGGCTGTCAAGGTCACCACAGCCCTGAATTTCTTTGCCTCCAGCTCTTCCAGAGATCTACAGGTGACATCTCAAGGATTTCACAATCTGTTGCAACAAGTGTATCTCCCAGCTGGTTGATGCCAAGTTTGCCAAGGCTGCCACTTATGCCCATTTTGAGAGTGATGAGGTCAGTCAGACACAGAGGCCTGTCCAATTTGCTGCAGTGGCTGGATTCGCACAGGTACAGGGAATCATTGACTGCATACATGTGGCAATCAAGGTACCCTCAGATTACTCCGGAGTATTCATCCATCGCAAAGGATTTCGCTCACTCAATGTTCAGCTCGTATGTTATCAATGAAAAGTTATCATGCATGTCTGTGCAAGATATTCTGGAAGCTGCCATGATTCCTTCATTCTGCAACAGCCACACCTCCCACAGATTTGCACACCTCCACACAGTGTCAGTGGATGGCTCCTTGGAGACAAGGGCTTCCCTCTGAGGAGCTGGCTGATGACTACTGTGAGGAGACCTAGGACTGATGCAGAGGAGAGGTATAACATGAGCCACATGACCACAAGCGTGATCACTGAGAAGCCACTGAAGATTGGTTGCTGAAGATGTGTTTCAGGTGCCTGAACAGATCTGAAGATGTTCTTCAGTATGCACCATTAAGGGTCTCCAGATTTGTTATGGTCTGCTGTGCCCTTCACAACATCATGCTGCAGAGAGGAATGAAGCCGCAGGAAGAGGAAGGTGCGGATTGATTGGCATCCTCCACGGAGGAGAAGAGGAAAAGCAATCAGATGTGGCCATGGTGCCTGCAGTTGTTCACCTGGCTACCAATATGGCCCATGATAACCTCATACAAGCACGCTTCAGCTAATCTGAGAAAGGGAGCCCATATGGCAGAGCTATCATAAACCCTGTGCACCACCCCCACCCCCCCCCCCCCCCAACACAGATCATTCCCACCTTCAAAGATCCAACTGTCACATTCATATCCATTCCTTGTCTTACAATCTGGTCATACCATTCTCCCAAAAGCTACTTTCCATGGGGAATTTGGGATGCAACAAAGTAGAGGCCAGGAGAACGAAGAGTTCAAATAAAGTGTTCCGAAGAAGGGTCACTGACCCGAAACGTTAACTCTGCTTCTCTTTCCGCAGATGCTGCCAGACCTGCTGAATGGTTCCAGCATTTCTTGTTTTTATTTCACATTTCCAGCATCCGCAGTATTTTGCTTTTAGTTCAAATAAGGTGTTTGATTCATTAAACAAGCAAATACATAAGGCCATGATAATTTTATACACAACCAAGTGAATTCCCTTGTGCAACTATTAAGTCTTTCTTACACGATTCCTCTTAGTCCTACTTGGTGCAACCCTGGGGTTTCATCTAAGCTGAAGGCTCAGGCTACTCATTCTCCTATTCTGACAGATGAGATGTCCATGGTGGACAGCTTGGGATCTTAGAACCCATCATGGCCCTGCAAAAAACTGCCCCACTTGCACCTGTGCAGGGCAGACCCGGTCATCAGGACAGGAGGCAGCATGTGGGACTCTGTCTGAGTGGGTTGGGGAGGCAAGTGATGAGAAGTGTGATCACCTCCCCTTTCCATATGTCCTGTCTCCATCTTCCCTCTCAAGGTCCACCTGCACTTCACTGCTGGCCAAGAGCTGGAGAGCACTTGGCTGCATTTCAGTGAGGCATTGAGCCATCAAGGCTTTCCTGCTTCCTGTGCAAAGTGACAGACAGAGTGTACAGGACTTTGGTCTGGGTCAGCATGAACTCTGTTGTCTGACGTGTCTGATTCTGTATGAGGGTGTCCACTCTTTTCAAGGAGGTGGACATCAGAACAAACGCCTGAGATATCATGACATTGTAGCTAGAGATGGACTCCTCCAAACTCTGCCTTTGGAAATGCTGACAGGAGCACACATATATCCTGGTGTTATTCCACAAGTTTTCTTTTCTTCCCCGAGGCTCAGCATTTATGTCCAGATGAGCACTGCTTGTACTGCACTACGCCCTCCGATGGGGACTATCCATATCTGTCCCTGTCTCCAACAACTGCTCCTGCTCAAATGCGATGTGTCCCTCAACATGTGACAACTGAGGTGTGTGTATCTGCGCTGGTGGAGAGTGCGCATGAGTCATGTGACGATGCTCCCTCAGAATGCTCACCCTCCTCTGAGAACCCCTCACCCTCCTTCCGCTGCTGCTCCTCTGTCACTCTTAAAAGACCTGTAGGAGATGAAAGATATTGATTAGAACTGGCAAGTGGAAAAGTTTCAAAGTCCACATTATGCATCTCTTGACCTTTCAGTTAGTGATGACAGCAAGTCAAATGACTAATTGCTACATGCCAAATGGCAAGATAACACCTAGTTCTGTCACCAGATCTGTGAGAGACTCCCATTTCTCCATCATATTTGCCCAATGACTGTGCCACCCTGCCAATCTCCAAGGCGTCCTCCTCCGCTGCGGTCAGGCTGGCTTGGCTGTAGCTCCACCCCTGGCTCTCTGCCTCTTCCTGGAGTTGTGCTCTCTCCTGCAATGAGAGAAAGTAGAGAGTTATGAGTGTGAGAAATACAATGTGTGCAGATGAATGAATAAAAACATTTGTGGAGGGTGACTGTAAGGGATGGGTGCAAGATGGCATTAAGATGATGATGTCAGTGCTGGCAATTCAGATAGAGATTTGAGGAGGTGCTTCATGTGAGAGGAATGAGTGGAGCTGCAAAGTGCATTGTTCTGAGTGGTGCTGCTAACAGCTTCCGAAACACCCATGCACATGTTTAGTCTGCGTGGCTGGCCTCTTCCTTCTGTCCACAGGAAGTAGTGCATCCCTTTGTGCTCTCACTGCCTCCAGTACCACCTCCAGGGAAGAGTCAGAGAACCAGAGGTCAGCCTTCCCACATATTCCATTCATCTCCTTCATCCACCCTTCAGCAGCAATGTCGGATGCAGCCAATCTGAACCCTGCCAGAAAGCTTTCCATTGACAGATGCAGGTCATCATCACACCCGCATTCCGTGGTTGGTCAGATGACTCAGAAGCGGGATACTGATGCCATGGCTGAGTTAAACAGCCATGGCAAAGCCTTCTACGAAAACAAACAGATTCCCAACCCACTGCCAGCCTCCCCACTGCAAGTGGGTCTGTTTCAATAAAATTCCGCTCATTGTCTTCGACCCATGCACAACCTCCGTGTTCGTGCCACTGATTCCATCCCTCTCCCTGGCCACTGTCTCAGGCTGAAGTAGAGTCTTCACAACCATGGCATCCTATTTGTCCCATATCTTCTCCATTACAAAGAATGACCACTTCCACCTCTGTAACATCACATGTCTCATTCCTCACCATCTGCTACTGAAACTCTCATCCAGGCATTTTCACTTCCAGTGTTCTCCTGGCCAACTTCCCATTCTGCACTCTTCATAAACTTCAACTCAACCAAAATGTTGCTGTTGTATCCTATTCCACACTAAGTCCTGTCCAGCCAGCACTATGCTGCACTACTATGGGCTGAATCTACCAGAATCGGCAAATTTTCGAGAGGCAGGACCATTTTCAGGTCCTGACCCTGCCTGCTGCTGCAGTGCTCCTTCCTGGTTAATTTACCGGAGGCAACCAATTAACAGGCCACCTCCGTGTTTGCCGTCGAATTAGAGTTGGCATGTGGTACGCGAGGCGGGAGGTAAATGCAGCGCAGCCCATTTAACGGGTGCGCAGACTGCCTCACAAGAGATTGACTTAAAGGAGATAAGAGCAACATGGAAGGCAGCTGTGGAAGGCCAGCCCCACATCTCAATGATGCCTCCCTGGAGGTAATGTTAAAGACAGTTAGGGCCTGGAGGAATGTTCTGTTCCTGGAGAGCAGGAGGAGGACGCCAGCCAGCACTACAAAGCAGGCATGACTGGAAGTGGCTCAGGAGGTGAGCAGTCGCAGGGTCATGAGCAGGGTGTGGATCCAGTGCAGGAAGCGCTTCAATGACCTTTTGAAGTCTGGCAATGTGAGAGCCCCGCAATTCCCAGCTGGCAAACCTGAAGATCTCAAACGATCAGCAGCCCTCTGCAAAACACAGCCTCAATGCAAACATGTCCCATCAAGAATGAGGATTGTGTGCCTAAGTCTCTTCCTCACCCATAGAAAGCAATCACACCACTGTCACACCCAGCTAAAGTAAAAGATGACCCATGGACTTTCAAGTTGAGGGGCATTAAATGTGAATGCGCCTCATGAATTGCACATTGGAACCCTTACTTTCATAGCACTTCTAATGCACAGGTGGTAAGGGGTGTGGGTGGTTCCCACTGTTCACCTCCCAACTGACCGCAATCGTGTTCACATTCTCTCTCTCTCGTTCTCTCTCTCTCGTGTTCTCTCTCTCTCTCTCGCTCTCTCTGCATTCTCTCTCTCTCGATCACTCTCTCTCGTTCTCTCATTCTCTCGTTCTCTCTCATTCTCTCTCTCTCGCTCTCTCTTATTCTCTCTCCCTCGTTTTCTTTCTCTCTCATTCTCTCTCGTGCTCTCTCGTTCTCTCTTGCGTTCTCTCTCTCTTGCACTGTCTCTCGTTCCCTCTCTCTTTCTCGTTCTCTCTCTCTCGTTCTTATTCTCTCTCTCTCGTTCTCCTTCTCTCGATCTCTCTCTCTCGTTCTGTCTCTCTCTTGTTCTCTCTTGTTCTTTCATTCTCTCTCTCTCTTGTTCTTTCTGTCTGGTTCTCTTTCATTCTCGTTCTCTCTAATTCTCGTTCTCTCTCTCTCATTCTCTCTCTCGTTCTCGTTCTCTCTCTTATTTTCTCTCTCTCGTTCTCGTTCTCTCTCTCATTCTTGTGCTCTCTTTCTTTCTCTCATTCTGTCTCATTCTCTCATTCCCCCTCTTGTTCTCTCTCTCTTTCATTTTCTCTCTCATTCTCTCCCTCTCTTGTTCTCTCCGAGTCTCTCTCTTTCTCTCTCTCTTGTTTTCGCATACTCTTTCTCTCTCTAATGCATCCTTTTGTCCTTTCAAGACAGTGAGACAGTTTAGATATACAGGCCAAGTCAGCTGACCTTCAGAAGCCACCTTGCAGCACATTGACCACTTTTTAAAGAAAAAGCCAATTTCAAAGAGTTCACATTGAATAAAGTTCATATCTTAAAAGTAGGAATATGATATGTCTTTACTGCGTATGATACACTCTTATTCACCTTGCAGGGAAAAAGAGCACACAATGCCTGTGAGAGGAATCGCACCAGTGGTGCAGTGCTGCTACTGGCAATTATGACAGATGGCAGATGGCCACACATTTTGCTGAAACACAAGCAACCTCTATGTATATGACCCCTGAGACTCAACATCTCCAGCCAGGTGACCATGGCTGGAGCTGTCCTCCTTCCTCCGATGGGGACTGCCCACAGCTGCTGCTGCCTCCATCACCTACTCCTGCTCGCATGTGATGCGATGCTCACCTTGTGCTGCTTGCTCTAAACATGCCTGAGTCCCCACCGAGGTGCATGTATCTATGTTGGTATGGGGTGCACTTCACTCCTGTGATGGCGAATCCTTAGAGCTCACATCTTCCTCAGAGATCAGCGCAGCCTTCAACGTTGCCTGGGGTAATGCTCCTCTGGCATTGGCCCGATGTAAGAGAGAACACATCTGGTACTCAGCCTCCCATCTCTCAGTAGCTGCTTCGTCAAACATCTGGCTGATCATCAACTGTGGGCTACTGGAAATTATTACACAAATGAGAACAAGAACAAAGAACAAAGAAAATTACAGCACAGGAACAGGCCCTTCGGCCCTCCAAGACTGCGCCGATCCAGATCCTCTATCTAAACATGTCGCCTATTTTCTAAGGGTCTGTATCTCTTTGCTTCATGCCCATTCATGTATCTGTCTAGATACATCTTAAAAGACGCTATCGTGCCCGCGTCTACCACCTCCGCTGGCAACGCGTTCCAGGCACCCACCACCCTCTGCGTAAAGACCTTTCCACGCATATTCCCCCTAAACTTTTCCCCTCTCACTTTGAACTCGTGACCCCTTGTAATTGAATCCCCCAGTCTGGGAAAAAGCTTCTTGCTATCCACCCTGTCTATACCTCTCATGATTTTGTACACCTCAATCAGGTCCCCCCTCAACCTCCGTCTTTCTAATGAAAATAATCCTAATCTACTCAACCTCTCTTCATAGCTAGCGCCCTCCATACCAGGCAACATCCTGGTGAACCTCCTCTGCACCCTCTCCAAAGCATCTACATCCTTTTGGTAATGTGGCGACCAGAACTGCATGCAGTATTCCAAATGTGGCCGAACCAAAGTCTTATACAACTGTAACATGACCTGCCAACTCTTGTACTCAATACCCCGTCCGATGAAGGTAAGCATGCCGTATGCCTTCTTGACCACTCTATTGACCTGCGTTGCCACCTTCAGGGAACAATGGACCTGAACACCCAAATCTCTCTGTACATCAATTTTCCCCAGAACTTTTCCATTTACTGTATAGTTCACTCTTGAATTGGATCTTCCAAAATGCATCACCTCGCATTTGCCCTGATTGAACTCCATCTGCCATTTCTCTGCCCAACTCTCCAATCTATCTATATTCTGCTGTATTCTCTGACAGTCCCCTTCACTATCTGCTACTCCACCAATCTTAGTGTCGTTTGCAAACTTGCTAATCAGACCACCTATACTTTCCTCCAAATCATTTATCTATATCACAAACAACAGTGGTCCCAGCACAGATCCCTGTGGACCACCACTGGTCACACGTCTCCATTTTGAGAAACTCCCTTCCACTACTACTCTCTGTCTCCTGTTGCCCAGCCAGTTCTTTATCCATCTAGCTAGTACACCCTGGACCCCATGCGACTTCACTTTCTCCATCAGCCTACCATGGGGGACCTTATCAAACGCCTTACTGAAGTCTGTGTATATGACATCTACAGGCCTTCCCTCATCAATCAACTTTGTCACTTCCTCAAAGAATTCTATTAAGTTGGTAAGACATGACCTTCCCTGCACAAAACCATGTTGCCTATCACTGATAAGCCCATTTTCTTCCAAATGGGAATAGATCCTATCCCTCAGTATCTTCTCCAGCAGCTTCCCTACCACTGACGTCAGGCCCACCGGTCTATAATTACCTGGATTTTCCCTGCTACCCTTCTTAAACAAGGGGACAACATTAACAATTCTCCAGTCCTCCGGGACCTCACCCGTGTTTAAGGATGCTGCAAAGATATCTGTTAAGGCCCCAGCTATTTCCTCTCTCGCATCCCTCAGTAACCTGGGATAGATCCCATCCGGACCTGGGGACTTGTCCACCTTAATGCCTTTTAGAATACCCAACACTTCCTCCTTCCTTATGCCAACTTGACCTAGAGTAATCAAACATCTGTCCCGAACCTCAACATCCGTCATGTCCCTCTCTTCGGTGAATTCCGATGCAAAGTATTCGTTTAGAATCTCACCCATTTTCTCTGACTCCACGCATAACTTTCCTCCTTTGTCCTTGAGTGGGCCAATCCTTTCTCTAGTTACCCTCTTGCTCCTTATATATGAATAAAAGACTTTGGGATTTTTCTTAACCCTGTTTGCTAAAGATGACCCCTTTTAGCCCTCTTAATTCCTCGTTTCAGATTGGTCCTACATTCCCGATATTCTTTCAAAGCTTCGTCTTTCTTCAGCCTCCTAGACCTTATGTATGCTTCCTTTTTCCTCTTAGCTAGTCTCACAATTTCACCTGTCATCCATGGTTCCCTAATCTTGCCATTTCTATCCCTCATTTTCACAGGAACATGTCTCTCCTGCACGCTAATCAACCTCTCTTTAAAAGCCTCCCACATATCAAATGTGGATTTACCTTCAAACAGCTGCTCCCAATCTACATTCCCCAGCTCCTGCCGAATTCTGGTATAGTTGGCCTTCCCCCAATTTAGCACTCGTCCTTTCGGATCACTCTCGTCTTTGTCCATGAGTATTCTAAAACTTACGGAATTGTGATCACTATTCCCAAAGTAGTCCCCTACTGAAACTTCAACCACCTGGCCGGGCTCATTCCCCAACACCAGGTCCACTATGGCCCCTTCCTGAGTTGGACAATTTACATACTGCTCTAGAAAACCCTCCTGGATGCTCCTTACAAATTCTGCTCCATCTAGACCTCTAACACTAAGTGAATCCCAGTCAATGCTGGGAAAATTAAAATCTCCTATCACCACCACCCTGTTACTCCTACATCTTTCCATAATCTGTTTACATATTTGTACCTCTATCTCACGCTCGCTGCTGGGCGGCCTGTAGTACAGCCCCAACATTGTTACCGTACCCTTCCTATTTCTGAGTTCTGCCCATATTGCCTCAATGTTCGAGTCCTCCATAGTGCCCTCCTTCAGCACAGCTGTGATATCCTCTTTGACCAGTTATGCAACTCCTCCACCCCTTTTACCTCCCTCTCTATCCCGCCTGAAGCATCAATATCCTGGGATATTTAGTTGCCAATCGTGAGGTCGCTGCTCCAACATGCTTGTGTGGCCAGAACATGAAGCTTTCACCCTCTCTCTGCTGGACACCCATCTCACCCTCGGCAACTGCCTGCCCTGTGGCCACTTTGCCAATGTCAAGGGCATCCTCCTCTGTAAGGTCAAAACTGTCAGGTGGGCTACTCTGCCCTCAGAACGACCCCTCTCACAAGCATTGTGTGTTCATTTTTCCTGCAAGGTGCAGATCAAGAGTATTAGGAATCTGATACTCACAACATCATAAGGCACATTCACGTGTAATGATCATGGCAATTTACTGTCCATGGGTTTAACTGTACATCCTCCAAAAGCTACATTGCTCTAAGCCCTTCCCTTGGGAGAGGAGTTGACATGGCACATGTCATAAGTTTTCCAGGCGATGCTTGCCTTGCTTCCCTTCTGCTCAGAGGTGGGCTCAGTATTAGTTGACTTCATGTCTGCCAGCTGCACGTAGCATTTTACTCACCTTGTCAGACCTCAGAAGGTTGTTCTAGCGCTTCCTGCACTACTCACCACACTGCAGCTGCTGGCCTCTTGCACATCTTCCAGCTGTGCCTGCTTAGTCTAGCCTGCAGGCCTTCTCCTGCCTCTCTCAGGAAATAAAACATTCTTGTGGGCTCTTGCCACCTCTATCAGAACCTTCAGGGAGACGTCGCTAGATCGTGGGGCCACCCTTACATGAATGCCTGCTATGTTTCTGCTCTATATTCTTGCACAGTCTGTAATGAGACAATCTGCCTGCAACCACATTGATGGCTGATGAGTGCCCTTTAAATGGGGCCTGCCATGTGTAGCACCTGACTCCTGACTGTGCTCGCTGTCCTTAATTGGACTAATTGGGCACCTACTGCAAAATGCTGCCAGGCTTCACACATCAACTTCAAGCGGGGTCAGGACCTGCAAATGGTCCCGAAGTCAGGTTCATGCACTGCCGGTAACATCCGGCCCATGGTCTCCCAGTCCACTAACCTCTCCAATTTAAAGCTGCCATTTTCAAGCTGAAATCTTTTCATTGCTTCATGCCACCTTATCTTTGCAACCTCCTCCAAACATATAGGTCCCAGGAACTCTGTTCCTCCAACTCTTGTCCTCATCTTTGGTTTTGCTCCATAACTGGCAATCAAGGCTTTAGCTGCTAAGGTTCCATGTTCTGGAATCCATTCCCTAAACTGTTCCATTTCTCAACCTCCCCTCCTTTAGGGCCCTCCTTAAAACCCATGCCTTCGATCAAGCTCTTAGTTACCACTCCTAATATCTCAACCTTTTGTCTGGCACCCATTTCTTTCTGGTGTTAAGATTATCTTGTTCATGGCGTGTATTGATTTTCTAGAGGTAACTTTTAATTTGGGAATTGAATTTTTTTAATGCAAGACAAATGAAAGCACCTGCATGAAAAGCTGGCAAACAAGCCTAGGGTGGTTACAAATCAAAGGAGGGCCCATGTTTATTTAGTAAAGTCATATTGGTAAGTAAAAGACCCTACACAATGGGAACCCCTCTTAATTTGTTGATGGAGACGGTGTGTCTGCAGCTATCTCAGTGAAGTGTTTAAATTATCCATATCAAATTTCCCAGATCAAAGAGAAAATTTGGAACTGGAAATAATTAATTTAAATTTCTATTTGGAACATCCCACATGGACCACTTTAATATGGAGATAGATGATGCAAGGGTGTCTGTTAGGTTTTTGATCTGTGTGCTTGCAGTCACAGACAGTCCATTGGCTTTTGGACGAGCAGCTATCTTTTGTAAATCAGTTGGACTCGGGAGCAAAGAGGCCATTGGGAACCAGGGGTGTTTCTATTTTGAGTAAGGCCCATGCTCAAGCTGGGAAGTCCATATCTGAGAGATCTGATACCTCAGAAGATAGCTAAGGAATTAAATAAATCAAAGTGAATTCCTAAGAACAGTGGTACACTTTGGATTGGTCCCAGGAAAAGTGAACTAGCTGCCGTGATCCTGTAACATAGAGGGGAACTCTTGGGGTGGAAGTAACAGTCAAACAGGAGTGTTCTGTTAAGATTTAGAGTTTGAAGTTTTTTTTATTCGTTCCTGGGATGTGGGCATCGCTGGCTAGGCCAGCATTTATTGCCCATCCCAAATTGCCCTTGAGAAGGTGGTGGTGAACCGCTGCAGTCTATGTCAGGTAGGTACATCTTCAGTGTTATTAGGAAGGGAGTTCCAGGATTTTGACCCAGCGACAGTGAAGGAACGGCAATATAGTTCCAAGTCAGGATGGTGTGTGGCTTGGAGGGGAACTTACAGACGGTGATGTTCCCATGCATCTGCTGTCCTTGTCCTTCTAGGTGGTAGAGGTTGCAGCTTTGGAAGGTGCTGTCTAAGGAGCCTTGGTGCATTGCTGCAGTGCATCTTGTAGATGGTACATGCTGCTGCCACTGTGCGTCAGTGGTGGAGGGAGTGAATATTTGTGGATGGGGTGCCAGTCAAGCAGGCTGCTTTGTCCTGGATGGTGTCAAGCTTCTTGAGTGTTCTTGGAGCTGCACCCATCCAGGCAAGTGGAGAATATTTCATCACAATTCTGAATTGTGCCAAGTAGATGGTGGACAGGCTTTGGAGAGTCAGGAGATGGGTTACTCGCTGCAGCAGTCCTAGCCACTGACCTGCTCTTGTAGCCATGGTATTTATATGACTACTCCAGTTCAGTTTCTGGTAAATGGTAACTCCCAGGATGTTGATAGTGGGGGATTCAGTGATGGTAATGCCATTGAATGTTAAGGGGAGATGGTTAGATTCTCTCTTGTTGGAGATGGTCATTGCCTGGCACTTGTGTGGCGCGACTGTCACTTGCCACTTATCAGCCCAAACCTGGCTATTGTCCAGGTCTTGCTGCATTTCTACACGGACTGCTTCAGTATCTGAGGAGTCGCGAATGGTGCTGAACATTGTGCAATCATCAGCGAACATCCCCACTTCTGACCTTATGATTGAAGGAAGGTCATTGATGAAGCAGCTGAAGATGGTTGGGCCTAGGACGTCTTCATGTTCTGTTAAGATTTTAAGTTTAAAATATAAGTGTTTGTAGTAATTGTAGTGTTAATATAGTAGTGTTTTGCTTTGGTTAACTCTTGTACAGTAAAGTGTTTTGTTTAAAGTGTGAAATCCTGTGGCATAATTCTTTCAGTAATAACTGGGAATTTGACTTTTTTTGAAAAGTTAATGGTCCCTGACTGGATCGTAACACTGGTTACACTTTGGTGAAACACCTGGGGACGTTATCAACATTAAAGTCATGATATAAAGGCAAGTTGTGGTGCCGGTTCCATATTTCCACCATGATAGCAGACAGAAGAATGTCATATGAAAACATGAAGCATTCATCCAGTACTACTGGCAACAGTGTTTTCTCGGCTCTGATGCAGTATTCCCAGGAATAAACTGTCAAAATCCAAAAATTAACAATTTGTCCATCTATGTTATCATGGATGATTGATAGCATAAAATATGATACCACTAGTGATCAACTCACTGTTGTTTCTAAAGGAAAGAATGGAATCTAAATGTTTTTTGGAGTGAACATTCTGTATAATAAATCGTACAGATGATATATAGGGAGGAAGTCACTTCCACAGCAGAGAGCTGAAAAGATGCATAACATCCATGAATTGACATGCAAATAAGGAAATAGCACATTGGCTGGGAGGTAGCCTTTCAACCCATTCACCCTAAAACCAGAGACAGCTGCAAACAAGAACTGTGTGCAAACCTTCTTACTTGTAGCATCTACAGATGAATGGAATCACAGAATGCAAAACTGAAATACTTTTAAAATCTCAGAATCTGTAATCAAAACAGAAGTTGAGTTAATCAATCAATCACCATAAACCAGAGTCCTGGTTATGGACTCTGGAAAAGTCAATGACATTTTAAAGCTACACAGAATCATTATCTGCTTATATCACAATATGTGACAGGCATGTCTCCATTTAGCTAAGTCAGTTGGCTCATTAGTCAATCTGACAACAACACTGGTGTGAAATCAGCAACTTTTCCAAGTAGTACATGGACGTCATCACTACAAGATCCTCGGTGTCATCTCGCTTCCATTCTGTAGTGATTAAGGATGCATCATTTCCCATCCATTAAAATTAAAGGACAAAATAGCATGTGGGACCTTGCTGATCTCATCACCTGAATTCCTTATATGCATTATCATCACAAAAAGCTCTGCATTGGGAGCATTAATTTGTAAAGTTTGCTCCTATACTTAAAAGGATACAAGGGAGATTAAATCATAGAATCTTTTGACTTTTACTGTAATCATTCTTGAAGCCAGAATATTATAAAATTCAACTTGGCGTTGTTGTTAGTGCTTTTCTATTTGTTCATGCAAGGCCTCTCCAATTTCCAGTGAGGTGGGGGAGATCTGGGTGAGGCTGAAAATGGCTGAAGAACCCAGCAAGAGTGGGGACATGGATATTCTGCCAAACTAAACAGCAATGACCACAGTAACATTTGTAGTTCCATCTCCTGCCCATCAGCCAGCTAAACCGACAGCTTGGCCAGCATTCAAGAGGGAACACCAATGGCAGAAGGCGGCAGACGAGGACCCTTGGGGACAACCTCGACAATTGGGAAAGGGCAGGTCAGCATAGGGGCTGGGGCAGGGCAGGGTGGGGGGGAATCTGGAGATCAGACAACAGGGAAGGGTGGCAGTCAGGTTGGGGAGAAGGCCTGTGATCAGGGGTTACATCAAGTTACATCGAGTTTACAGCACAGAAACAGGCCATGCGGCCCAACTGGTCTATTGCCAACATTTGTGCTCCACCTGAGCCTCCTCCCAACCCTCCAGCATGTTCTTATTGTTACAACTGAGGCTGGAAGAGTGCACTGTCTTTCTCTAGTTCCACTTCTCCACAGGTCACAACATGTATTTAAATGTTTTACCCTGTTGCCGATATGGCTAATACTTTACCGATTTTAGTTTCAGAATAAAAATCTGTCAACCAGGTTTCTTTAATAAACAACAAAATTATTAATTTATTATAAAACAAGACTCATTCAATAAAGATGCAAAGTTTATTAACACACAGGTTGAAATATGAAAACATAAATATATTCCCTTCTAAATAACCCAACACATAAGCACACACACACAGCAGTTAACGGAGAAATAAAGAAGCTTTCTCTGCAGAGATCAACTTTACAAAAACAAAAGTACTTTAGCCAAATACTTGTTACTTTCATATTTCAACCTGTGTGTTAATAATCTTTGCATCTTTATTGAATGAGTCTTGTTTTATAGCCAAATACTTGTTAATTCTTAAAGAAAAAAGATGAGATATGGATTGTTCCAGATGGTTCTTTAGTCTGGCATCCAGGAACATGTAGACAGGTGTTACTAGACTCATGCGGTGGCCACTGGGATATTTTTAGAAGCAGTTCGTTCAGGAGATGTCAAAAGAAAGTTTTCCAGAAGCTTCTCATGAGTAATGCTGCATCAGTTTCTCCAGTTCTCACACTGGATTCTCAGGGTTTCTCAAAGAGGTGGAACAGGTTGAGTTGGTAGCCTCTATCTCTTAGCAGGCTTACACCCTAACTGACAGTTCAAACAGTTCAAAACAAAACCAACTCTTGACCGCCATATCTAGACATGTCACTTCTCTGTAAACGACTCCAATAGTCAGCAAGGCTTAAGACATGTGAGTTCTAAGTGTTCTTCCAGTGACCCTTCTTAAAAAATCAAGTCCAGCATCTCCTCAGGTATTTCTACAGTCTTTTGAACATGTGTCCTCAAAAAATATTAAAAATGGAAGCACCTTCATAACATTATATAGTTTCCCTTTAAATGCATCTACTATGCTTCAACTATTCCTTGTGGTGGCTCATTGCACGTTCTTGCTATTTTTTGGGTAAAAAGTTTCTCCTGAATTCCCTATTGGATTTATGAGTGACTATCTTATATTCATGGTCCTTTGTGTTTGAATCCCCTATAAGTGGAAACATCTCCTCTATGTCCACCCTCGAAATCACTTCAGCTCTCTCAGGTCACCTCTCACAATTCTTTTGAGAGAAGAGAGTTCCCAGCCTGTTCAATCTTTTCTGATAGTTATAATCTTTCATTTTTGGTATCTTTCTTGCAACTTATGCAGTGTTTCTACATCATTTTTGTAATATGGAGACCAGCATTGTGCACTGTACTCTTAGTGTAGTCTAACCAAGGTTCAATGCAAGTTTAACTTGACTTCCTTGCTTTTCAGTTCTATCTCTCCAATAATGAACCATGGTACTTGGTTTGATTTATGACCTTACTAACCTTCGCCACTACTTTTAGTGATTTGTGTTTCTGTACTCCTGATCCCTTTGCCCATTACCCATTCAGACTCTTATTATCCAAGCAATATTATCCAAGCCTTATTCTTCATATCAAAATTCACCACCTCACATCTATCTATAATGAAATTAATTTATCAATTAAACATCCATTCTGCAAGTTTATTAACATCTTCTTGAATGTTGTCGCAATCTTCCTTCGTATTAACTGCATCTCTTAATCTGGTGTCATCCGCAAATCTAGAAACTTAACTTTGGATTCCCGAGTCCAAATCATTAATGTAAATTTTGAACAACAGGGGTCTCAGAACCAATCCCTGTGGAACACTGTTTCCCACATTTTGTCAGTCTGAGTAGCTGCCCTGAATCGCTATTCTGTTTTCTGTTTTGCAGCCAGCTTTCTATTCATTTTGCAAGTTGCTCCCCGACTCCACATGCTCTGTCCTTAGTCACGAGTCTATTATGCGGTATCTTTTTAATCAAAGGCCTTTTGAAAATCCAAAGTTATTACATCTACTCCAGTACCCTTGTCTACTCTATTATTGCTTCAAAGAATTCGATAATGTTTATCAAGTATGGCCTTCTTTTGAAAACAATTATGACTATTATATTTTCAATTTCTAGAAGTTTTTCTATTACATCTTTGAATAAAGATCCATTATCTTTCCTATCATCGATGTTAAGCTAACCGTTCTATATTTCCATGAGTTTGTTCTATCTTGCTTTTTAAATATAGGAATCTCATTAGGTGCCTGCCAGTCCTCTGGTACTGTTCCCTTTTCGACTGAATTGTTAGATATATATCCTGCAATATTTAACCACCAGTCCTTTTCTTTATTAAGGCATTTTTCAATTATCCCTACTATATCTGCTCCTTGCTATGAATTATTAACTCCAGTTTCCCTGTTTTCTTTCGGATGCTTTGCACATTACTACACAGGCAATTTAATTTGTTTTTGCTAATTATTCCACTCACTTCATCTTAACAGTTATTTTGTACGAACGTTCTATAATGTATCCATTCCCTGACTGTTTATGTTACCCTTATTCCTTACCTTGGTCTGACTTTTACTCTTGTCTCCTATTTCTTTTATCATCAAACTTAAGATATTTCACAGATCTCTAACCCTGTCTTCCTAGTGTAAAGTCAAATCCACAGCACTGTATATCCTTTCCACCTGGACACTGATCCCATTCCAGTTCAATGCAGCTTGTCCCAGAAGTACAGCTCTGTTCTGCCCCAGTACTGATCCCAATGTCCCATGAAAATGGAATTTACCCCTCTTTCCAACACCAGTCTCTCAGTCACACACTCACCTTACTGTTCCCTATATCAATTAGTTTTTTTAGTTTTTAGTTTTTTTTTTAGTTTTTAGAGATACAGCACTGAAACAGGCCCTTCGGCCCACCGAGTCTGTGCCGACCATCAACCACCCATTTATACTAATCCTACACTAATCCCATATTCCTACCACATCCCCACCTGTCCCTATATTTCCCTACCACCTACCTATACTAGGGGCAATTTATAATGGCCAATTAACCTATCAACCTGCAAGTCTTTGGCATGTGGGAGGAAACCGGAGCACCCGGAGAAAACCCACGCAGACACAGGGAGAACTTGCAAACTCCGCACAGGCAGTACCCAGAATCGAACCCGGGTCCCTGGAGCTGTGAGGCTGCAGTGCTAACCACTGCGCCACTGTGCCGCCCCAATTAGGATTTACCTTGAGTAGTTTTTTAAATCTAGCCTCTAACTTTCCATTATCCCTCCTTCCTTTCCTTTCCTATGTCATTGATCCCAACATGGACCACAACGGCTGGATCCTCCGCCTCCCTTTCCAAATTCTTGTCCAGCTAATCAGAGATAGCCTTTACCTTTGCAGCAGATAGGCAGCACATGCTTCTAAACTCTCAGTCATGACTGCAGAGGATGCTATTTATCACCCTAATTATTGAATCCCTCATGACCATAAGGTTTCTATTCTGCCCCATGCCCCCTTGAACTGCTTCCTTCTCCTTGGTGCCATGGTTACTTTCTGGCAATCCTCCCTGCAATCTTTCTCAGCCTTACAGATAGAAAGTATAAATATTCCTCTCCCTCCTTAATTTGTCAGAGTGTCTCTAACTTACACTCCAACCCAAGGACTTTGAGCTGCAGGGTCTCGATGCAAAGACATTTCCTGCAGATATGACAATCTGGGGTAGTCTAACTGTCCACAAACTCCCACATATTACAGTCCTCACATGTAGCCTGTACTGTCATTACTCATTTTTATTTTATTAATTTATATATTTAATAAAGTTATCAATATAGTCATTTATATTAATGTATGCATGCATTACATATTAAAATTGACTATTTCGCCAACAAAAATGGTTAAATAAAACAAGTTGGGCTGAATTTTGTGGAGCCAGCGGTAGTACCAACACTGGGCCCAAAAGTTGAGGGGAACCCTGCTTCAGCCCTTTCAAGCCCCCACCCCGGCACAATTTAATGGCACTTGGGCAATTAACTGCCTGGCGCCAGGATCCCCGTCCCTTTAAGTACAGGGTACAGGGATCCCACCTCCCAGAGCCACCAGCCAATTAGAGGGCCAGCAGCTCAGTAGTATCAGCAAGTGCCACTGGGAGCGATGGCCACTGCCAGTACTACACCAGGCCTTGGATCAGCCCCATCATTGGAACCCCAGACCCCAGATAACCCCAGGCAGGATCGCCACAGCCATTCTGGCAGGTCCCAGTGAGGGTGAGGGGGGAGGAAGGGGTCATTGAAGGCCGGGGGGGGTTGGGGGGAGTGTTCACGGAGGGGCGGCCTTTGCCACCGGGGGCCCTCTGTGAGTCACAGATTGCCCAAGGAGGACACCACCCTCCAAGCCCGCAGGGAGGCCGTCTTGTTTTATTGGGCAACCTCCCAATGTGACGGAGGCCCCCACACTACTGGTGCAATTCCAGTGGTGGCGAGAAGAGGCCCTTAAATGGCTATTTAATTGGCCACTTGAGGGCCTCAATTGGCCTCCGAGCAGGAAAGCCATCTTTGGCATTCGCATTCCCGTTCCGATTTAATTGCAGGGCAACGGGAATGCGACGGGCACTCTGCCCCCACCTTCCATCGCTATTTTATGGGGCCCCATCTCCCATTTTGTCTCCCAGGGACTCATAAAATTCTGCTCATTAGGTGCATAAAGTCAATCCCAGTCACCTATAGTTTGTGCGGCCTCCAGGCATGACTGTCGGAAGAATTACCCAACCATTTCCCTCTTGGCCACGAATAATGGTGCCACTATATACAGCCTCCTTTCAGCTCAAACTGGGTTCAAGCCAATGTCCAGAAAAGAAACAGGAGTAGCCCCAAACCCCTACAGAATTTCCATGCCTGTGTCAATATTCACTGCACTACACAGGTCCTATTCCATGTACTTCCAGTGAATCTTGGCCTTGGCAGGATTCAATAGAGTTTTTCATTAATGTAGTCCTGCATTGTCTCCACAGCTAGAAGGAGTTAGAAAACAAAAATCATGGTAAATTATGGATAAACATGGATACAGCATTTCCACTCCTCCTTGCCAACAACTGAAATTATTGAATAAATGACTTGTTCTGGAACACATGCAGAGATACTTATGATTCATAACCATCTTCCATGACACACAATCAGAATCATATTGTTCAACGGTAAGCCTCTGTGCTCAAGTACAGGAATTATGCTCACTGCCACAAAAGTTTTATTTCTTTGCAACTGTTTCAAATGAAGTCTAGAACATGCCTATTGCTTAAAAAAAAATTAAATGCCTTCCTTTTCTGTGATAAGGTTAACTTTATGTTCTATCTTGTTGATGGCTATTTTAATGAACAGAGTGTAATACCAACCTCAGAGATGCTATCACTGTAATTGTGTTTCTCTGCTTCTCACCTTGGTTAAATATTCCACTGCTCCAGTTCTGACACATTGGAAGCACATATCAGGAAGTAACATATTCCCAACCCTTGATATCCTATGCGTTCAATTTAATGGATGAATCATCACAGACTAAGAGGGTGCAATTTCCAAATATGCATTCTCAGCATATGTCAGGCATGCACATCGTGGAATTTATACCTTCAGTACATTCAATGAATACATTTATCCTAATGCAGGATTACTATTTATATTCTTGGCATTTGCTATGCAATACATTAATCTGTGCTCAAAGAAAGAAAAACTTACATTTATACATTGTCTTCTCACATCTCAAACATTTCAAAGTCTTTCATATATATTAATCACTGTAAATTGTAATGAATGGTATTTGAACAATCTAGTCAGCCTTTTCTTTTGGTGAAAATAAAATTTTAGGTGTGAATTCTTAATCAAACTGTTTCTTTTCCCCACAGATGCTGCCTGACCTATTGGGTGTTTCAAGCATTTTCTGTTTTTGCTTCAGATTTTCAGCACGTGCAATGTTATTTTTGGTCAGCTTTTTTTTTTGACTTGAGCTCAGAATGGGTGCAAAGTCACATTGATTGCCAACCTCTGGTTATCCTGAGAAGGCTATGGTGGGCCTTCTTCATGAACAATGGCAGTCCATGCTTGGAGTACTAAACACAGTTTAGGTATCAGTAATGGAGACCATGTAACTACTGGATTGTTGTAAAGTCCCATCTAGTTCGCTAATGTCTTCTAAAGAAGGAAATCTGCCATCCTTACCCAGTCTGTACGATATGATTCCAGACACACTGCCTTTTAACTGCCCTCTGAAATGGCCTCGCAAGCCACTCAGTTAAGACAATTAGGGATGGGCAATAAATGCTGGCCTTACCAGTGATGCCCACATCCTGTGACTGAATAAAAAAAATCCAAGCTTAGCAACAGTGAATGGATCATGATAAGTAGATTTGTTTGATTGCACTATTGGGGCTGAATTTAGTGAGCCCACTGCTGGTCCTGGAAATGGGCGCTGTTCCCATTTGTCATGTGGGTGGCCACCCCAACGCGATCATGCGGCAGGCAGCCATTTTGCATAGTGGAGGCATGGGGCACCTCAATCACACTGTGGAGGTGGGAGGCGAGGTGCTAATTAAGTCATCAGATGACTCCAGAGCAGGTGCTGGTGCCGTATTTAAAGCCATGTCTGCCCTGCTTGCATTGCTTCCTTACATTCATTTGCTGCTAGCTGCTCAAAACTGAGACCTGTTTTGACTTGACTCTGGACCCCCAACCCCATGAGGCGGACCCCATAGGATGGTCAAGCCAAGACACAGGGTGGCCACACAATTTAATGATGCCTCACTCCAGATTCTCTTCCAGGCAGCAAGGGAAAGGAGGGAGGTTCTCTTCCCCAGTGATGGCAGGAAGAGGTCCTGCCACCTGACCAATTGAGCCTGAATGGAGATCACTGAGGAAGTCAGCAACCATTGGAGTCATTTTCTGGAACTAGGTACAGTGCTGCAAGAGGGTCAACCGCCTCCTGCATTCTGCCAAGGTGAGTGCTCCACACCTTTTTGTTTATTACTGATTGCAAGTGGCTACACAGGAGTAAGCGGGGCATGGTGATGGTGGCACTACAAAGGCAATGGCAGAGGGGATTAGGCATCACTTCATCCTAACAGATACATGGCTGCATCTCAGCCACAGGGCACCTTTTTCACAGATCAGGCCCATTTACTCCCTTGAGAGCAGGCAGCAGCATGAGCTATATGTGATACCCCAGTAGGGGATGAGGGGCTGAAACTAGCAGAACTATAATGTTGAACTCTCTGTGAAGTTTGACTATCTCCATCCTTCCTCTAGCAGGACAAAAGGGCCCACAATAGGAGGGAGACAGCCTGAATAGGCAGAGGCATTCTGGATCTGCGGCCTCTCAGCATAGCCAATATAGAGGCTTTGGAGTTGGCAGGGCCCAGGGCAGCTGTGCCATATCAGATGGTGAGACTAGAGTCTCCATGCAAGAGAGGGAGGATTGACTTCCATCGACATCACTTCTGGAGACCCACATCATATATGGTTGTCATCCTGAGATCTGCACAGCCTAACCCACATGTTTTTGTTCTCTCATGCAGGTTGGCTTCCTTAGGAGACTCAACCAGAAGGGAAAAAGTCATCCACGTCTGGAGGAGGAGGAGCACTCAGAGGATGCATCGACCCATGACTCTCCTACATCTTCCATCAGCCCAGATACTTTCACCTCAGTGGGTTAGGGTTAGGGTGCTCCGATTGTAGAGAAGGATTCCTCAGCTCCTCCGCCAGTGAGCCCATCTCCGGCAGCTATGATGCCTGAGGAGAATCCTGCACCAGTGCAGGACACCCTCAGGCAGCTGGGGCCTTCCAGGCCTTAGGCAGCCAGAGGATGCCACTGATGTCATAACGTGCCAAGGGGCAGCCTGCTTTCCCATCCTGGCACTGAAGCCTCACCATGGTGCTGCCAGCTTTCAACAGTCATGAACCCAAAGGCATGTGAGTGCGGCCCGCCATCCACTTAATCCCAAGCCCCCATTAAATCGCAACGAATGAGATGCTAATGTATTTGTAGTAAGTGTTCTACAATTTAAAATGCAATCCCATCGTGTCAGGCATCAATTCCGTCTTGGTACTTTCACGTCGCTGACAAAATCCAAAACTGACGTCACACGCCAGATTCCTGGGCGGACATTTCCAATGCAATTCCCATCCTCCCAAACAATAATTTCCACTTTCAATGGCCGCATAAAATTCTACCCTTGATATCTCCTTCCATCATTTTACTAATGACTGGGAGGAGGCTAATAGGATGTCAATTAATTGTGTTACATTTATACTGCATAATTTCCCACATTGGCAGGTAGATGTAAGTGGCATAGCCTCACTGAAACATCTTGGCTAGGGAATGAATAGTCCTGATGCACAAAACTTTATGATAGCTGGGTTGTTGTCAGAGCCCATAGTCTTCATTGCATCCTATTCATTCAGCTGCTTCTAATGGTGCAGAACTCAGAAAAAAATGGAGTAAAATTATCCACTTCCCACTTTTTGCCAAAGCTGCTTACAAATACTTCAGCTTTGACTTTCAAATACACGTGTTGGGTCCCACCATGGTTGAGAATGGACTTTACTCTTCTTGTTAGTTACCTGATTATACTTCATTAGTCTTGACTGGATAAAGAACAGCTAGAGCTCTAATTAATTTGTTGTGCAAGGGTTTAGCTTTATCTATGCTGTGCTGTTTTTGGACTTTAACAAACAGATAGCCCTCTCCTTTAACTTCACGAAGTTGTTACCTCATTCTAAGATATGTCTGATGCTGCTTCTGGCACTGCTATCAACAATCCACATTGAACCAGAGTAGACTTAACATAGAAGTGCAGAAAGGCCATTCGGTCCATCATGACCGTGCCAGCCGAAAGAGAGTTATCCAGTCTAACCTCACCTTCCAGCTCTTGGTCCATAACCCCGTAGGTTACGGCAACTCAAGTGCATGTCCAAGTGTTTTAAATGCGATGAGGTTTTCTGCTTCTACCACCCTTTCAAGCAGTGAAATCCAGACCTCCTCCATCCTCTGGATAAAAAAAATTCTCCTCAACTCTCCTCTAATTCTTCCACCATTTACATTAAATCTATGCCCCCTGGTTATTGACCTTTCTGTTAATAGAAATAGATCCTTCCTATCCACTCTAGCTAGGCCCTTCAATTTTATATACTTCAATTAAATCTTCCCTCAGCCTCCTCTGTTCTAAAAAAAACAACACAGCCTATCCTCACAGCTAAAATTCTCCATTCTTGGCAAGATCCTCAAATTTCTTTTGTAGCCTCTCTTGTGTGTACTCATCCTTCCTGTTGGAAAGCCTTCCAGTACATTCTTCGCTGCTGTTCCAGAAGTATCCTTTTTATCTATGGCCCCTGAGGTTCAGCATCTGCATCCAGTTGAACAGAGCTAGGGGTGTCCTGAACCCTCTGACATGGACTCGCCACTGCTGTCCCTGTCTCCACTATCTGTTTTTGCTCACTTGTGATCGGTGAATGACCAGGTGAAAGCCCAATTATCTTCCTTACTGGTCCCACCAAAGTGTGAGTATCTGAGCAGGTACATCATCTGGATGAGTCCTTTGATGGTAGACCCTCAGATTGTGTGACCTCCTCTGAGGAATCATCATCGTTTTCCTGCACCACATCCTGCGAGATACTTGAAGGGCCTGTGTGAGACTAAAGACATGAATTAGAACTGTCAAGAGAAGAATGCTTTAACTGATCATTCTGCACAATATCATATTTCACTCACTGTTGGCATCAAGTCAGCATGACTGAGTGTTACATGCCATGTAGCTATGTGATATTTAATTCTGTCACCAGGTAGCTGGGAGGCCCTCATCTCCCCATCTCCAACATCCAGGCATGCCGAGACTCTGCTGATCAGCAGCACCTCCTCCTCTGCAGATACTAATTGTGAGATTGATGGAGGAAGTGGTGCAGTCCAAAGCTGGGCCTTCAAGTCCCAGAGCTGCTTGAAGACATCTTGCAAGGCCATCTGCAATCTCCCCTATTAAAAATAGCAGCCTTTTAACAGTCATGCTACAGTCATTGGGTTAGCACTGAGTAGGAGCACTAAGTCAGGTAAAGGCACTGCAAGACAGGCACTAAGGGAACGCACAAGGATGATTAATTGAGTGCTGGATAGAGTATTGGATGTGTGGTTGCATAATGTTGGTATGGAATCATTTATTTCAGGATTGTGGCAAGAGGACCCTGTGATGGTCTGTAACAGAGGGATGGAAAAGTGGGGAAGTGTTGAGCAATGAGGATGTGGGGATTCATTCAGAGGAACCAGAGTCTGATGATGTGCTCACAGACAGCCTGTCCTGAACGTGGATGTACTAGCTGCATCCTCCCTTCCTCCTCCTCCTCTTTTTTCTTCCTCCTCCTCCTGAGGCAGTTGGCAAATTCTTGGGGATAAGGGCTGCACCCTCCTGATGGCTGTGTTGTGGAGGATGCAACAGACCACCACAAACCGGGACACTTACTCTAGCTAGAACTGGAGGGCTCCTCCCAAGTGGTGCATGTGCAAAGCCATTGCTTTAGCACACTGATGGTCTGCTCAGTGACGTTCCTTTTTGCAGTATGGCTGTCATTGTATAAGTGCTGACTATGTGTAGTGTACTTGCAGATGGGAATCATCAGCCAGGTGTAAAGAGGATAGCTCTTGTCGCTGAGCAGCCACCCTCTAATTGACATTGGTGGCTGTAAGATTGGTGGAACTGTGGATTGGTGCAGGATGAAAGCATTCTGACTGCTGCCAGGATACCGTGCAGTCACCAGCATGAAGCTCTGGACATAGTCACACACCAACTGCACGTTGAGTAAGTGGTACCCTTTTCAGTCTGGGACAACTGACTTTGATATGTGCATCCACAAAGCCACATGCCTGCAGTCAATGGCTCCCTGCACCATGGGGAAGCCCACCATCCTGGCAAAGCCATGTACCAGCTCCTGCTTCTCTCTGTTTGGACAGAAGACAATACAGTCCCCTCTCCTGGTGTACAGGCCCTCTGTGGCCTCCTAGATGCAGTGGTGGACAACAAACTACGATATGTTGGCAATGTTGCCAGTTCCAGCCTGGAGGGATCCACTGGCAAAAAAAAATCAGGGCCACGGTCACCTTGATGACCATTGGCAGTGCCATCCTCACCTTGCTCTGAGGGTGCAGGTCCAGTTCCCAGAGGTGGCACCGTTCTGTAACCATCTCCTTGTTGAAATGCAGTGGCTGAAAACAATTCTCCTGGCTTAGATGCAGGTCGGAGAAGTCCTCCCTGAAGATCCTAGGTGGAGAAGACTTGCTGCCGTGATCACTACTCCTTCTCTCTCTGCATCTTGCTTGTCTTCTCTACTGCTTCTACTCCATCTCTCTCTGGAACTGAAGCCCAACTATAGCTCCCAGGATTGGAAGTAAGTGGTGTGCTCAGAGGCCTTTCAGAAGCACATAATGCCTTCCCAACATCCAGCACCATTCCCTACTTATTTAACCAACTTTTCACAACTCCTTCCATGATCCAAGACCTTCCAAGAGCAAGTAGATAGGATATAGCAACTCATTTGCAAGTTGGATGGGAATGGCTTTAAATGGCACTTTGGGGATTTGGGGGAGGTCCCTTGAGCTGCTGAACACATGTTCAGCTGTGTGTGTTTAAGAGAGGGCATTAACTGGAGTGGCAAAGTCCAAATGGCAGGTTGGGTGTTAAATCAACTTTAGACTCTGAATGATCAGCCCACTCTGCTTACTTGCAGTGCATGTACGTAACGTCCACGTTAATGCTGTCAACAACATTCGGCTGCACCAGAAATGATTATGAGCAGTGCTAATGACATTTTTCACATCAACCAACAACTATAACACTGAAGCTACCAAAATTACCAGCTCAAGATCTTCCTGGTGCGTTGGTTTGTTTTGAAACACTGTTGTATATTGCGCACAGGCTGGGATTGATCTTAAAGAAGAAAGAGAAATTAGGGATGGGGCAGTAGTTACGCAACATTCAACATGCATGGGTCAAAGGTTGACCGAAGAGGGGTAACTTCAGTGGCTTTAAAAGGGAGAGGGATAATGCCAAAGCAAACGAAGTAAGTGCAGGGCCTGGAAGGGTAGGTATTGAGGCAGTTAGAGGTTGGGTTGAAAGAGGATCAAAGGAGAAGTAGGTTGGTCTCATGAACTTTGAGAAGGTGTGGGAGGATGGGAGAAAAACTGTTCAGAAATAGGAGGTTAAGACCAAAGTTGGTAGGGGGGGGTGGGGGCGCGGGTGGTGGGGTTGATGGGGGAATGGGGGGGTGGCGCCTGAAGTCGTGGCAATCTCTAAGGTCCTTTCATGTGAGATTGGGGGGAGCACTCTTGTTCCTCCTGGCTCCACATTCAGGTCAGTTACTTATCTTCTTTGTTGCAGGTGCTCCATAAGTCTGATTTCCCAAAATGCAGCCTGTGATGGTGCAGACTGCCTCAAGGCAAACCAATGTTAGAGTGGGAACTTCGAGCAAGGTTTAGGTTCCTTATCTACATAGGAAAGGGAGTAACACCTGCTTCAAGCATGGGTAAAGCCTTTTGTTTGTCCCTACCCAATATGGCAGGTGGCACACTTCTGGCTGGACGAGTGCACATACTTCCTGCTTGTTATTTTGGACCCATAGTCGGTTGCGTAGCATGTGCTATATGTCCCAATTTTTAGGCCAAAGTTTGATACTAAAACAGGAGAGTTAATCTACTAGAAGGATGGACTTTGGTGAAATTATGTTCATTATTTATGCTCAGTACAATATCAAAAGTATTTAGATGAGCACTTGAAATGCCATAGCATACAAGGCCACGGGCCAAGTACTGGAAAATGGGATTAGAACAGATAGGCTTGATGGCCGGCATGGACACGGTGGGCCGAAGGGCCTGTTTCTGTGTTGTGTAACTCTATGATTCGATGGCAATGGCACTAAATGTTGCCAGCCTTGAGCCACTAGCAGGGGTTCAAAAAATTTAGCATGAAGCATTGGGACTAAGTTGGTGACAGACAAAGTTGAAAACTATCATTCCAAGACTTTAGCTATTTAGTACCCACCAATTCTTTTACTGATTTTAATTATTATCTGCTTTTTTCAATATATATCTAATTGGGAAAGGCAATGGATTAAATTCTTATTTTAGAAGTATGACAAATTCATGTCGATAAGAGCTTCAGATTCCAGTTGTCCAGATTTCAGGAAACAAAAAAGCTCGCTTTTTGCTAATTTGACTGCACCAAATATAAAAATCTGAATTAGAAATTTGAGCTGAAGAAGTGAAGTACAACTTTGGGAAAATGAAAGTTGGATTTTCCCAGACAAAAATCTATTTACATTCCTGTAATCGTTTTCATGGATCTCAGTGAATATACTTTATATCAGAAATGGCACAGGCAGCCAATCAGATGAGAAAAAGACGTCAAAAAATAAAACATGTTTTTTAGTTTGTTTAATATTTGGACGATTACATGGCTTATCAACCTTCCAAGTTCATTTGACAATCATAAAATCAATTTAACCAGTTAAAGGTATTGATTACATCCGTCCATGTGACAGAATAATATTATTTGTTGGAAACAGGAATTCTGACTAGTGCTGTGAAAATGCCAATGTAACAAAACAGTGAAAAATCTTTCCTCATTTATAAACTCATTTATAACTGAACTACAGCTTTTTCTTGAGCCACCCCAAACTCAATCATGCATGCTAAGAAAGACGTCCAGTGTCATTTTCTTGCTTATTTAACAATTTATATACCATCGCAAAATCAATCTGAAATGAATATTTATTTTTCCCCAATAAGCCAGGGATTTACAATGCACTAAGGCATCAATATATCTGGCATTGAAATAGATATCCTGGAAAGATCAATATTTGTCATCACATCGGTGAGTTTGTGATGTCCTTAAGGAGAAGACAGATAATTCAGTTGCACTTTCTGCAACAATACATCCTAGAACCAACAAGTGAGCAGGCCATATTAGATGTAGTAAAGTGTAATGAGCCAGTATAGTTCACAGCCTAATGGTACGAGAACATTTATGTAACAGCAATCACAAAATTGTGCATGTCACTCCACTATTTAAGAAAGGTGAGAGCGGGAAACCACGGAATTATACAACAGTGAACTTCACATCTGTGGTTGGGAATTATGAGATTCTAGAGCCTCAGCAGCCCCACTGACATAGTTGGGCACTGCTGAGGCAGGTACGAGATTGTGAGGGCACCTCATAATGGAGGCACCCTCAGAGGAGTGAAGATAATTTTTTTTTAGAGGGGTCAAGCAGGCAAGCCCCTCTGATCAGGGTGACCTCCGGTGACATCATTTGGGCCATGGGTGTGGCGTTTGCTTCCGGCAGCCCCCTGTTTGGGGGATGGAACCTGGGGCCTGCTGCAGGAAGACTGCCTCCATTGAGGTGGTGGGCTCGCACGCAGTTGCGGGGGGGTGTGGGGGGGGGCGCCACTCGGCCACTGGCAGGCCTCCTAAATCGCCCTTAATTGGAACTTTAATTATTTAAATTGATTGCCTGTCGCCTTGCAGTGGGCAGCCGATCTGCATTCTTATCTGCCACAGGGAAACTGATGGGAGAGAAAGCCACATATCCAAGTTTGCCAATGAACAGAGATATGCAGCATTGAAAGCAGTACAGATGGAGGCGTAAAATTACAAAAGAGATATTGATAGACTAAGTGAATGGGCAAAACTGTGGCAAATGGATTTCAATGTAGGCGCATGTGAGGTCATGCACTTTGGACCTAAAAACAGAGTACATTCTAAATGGTGAAAAGCTAGAAACAATGTGGGTCTGAATGAATCTGGGGCTCCAGGTACATAGGTCATAAAGAATATACAGAAGATACTCAAAAAGGCTAATGGAATGCTAGCCTTTATATCTAGAGGATTAGAATACAAAGTGGTAGAATTCATGCTGTTGCCTTTTTTATTAATTCATGGGATGTGAACATTGCCAACAAGGCCAACATTTGTTGCCCATCCCGAATCGCCCTTAAAAAGGAGTTGGTGTGCCATCTTCTTGAACGACTGCAGTCCATGTGGTGTAAGTACACTAACAGTGCTATTAGGAAGGGAGTTTCAGGTTTTTGACCCAGTGACATAGACAGAATAGGATTTAGTTCCATGTCAGGATGGTGTGTGGTTTGAAGGGGAACTTGCAGGCGGTGGTGTTCCCACGCATCTGCACTTCTAGGTGGTAGAGGTCACAGGTTTGTAAGGAGCTGTCGAAGGAGCCTTGGTCAGTTGCTGCAGTGCATTTTGTAGATGATGCACACTGCTGCCACTGTGAGCCGATGGTGAAGGGACGGAATGTTTAAGATGGTGAATGGGGTATCAAGCAAGCGAACTGCCTTGCCCTGGATTGTGGCATGCTTCTTGAGTATTGTTAGAGCTGCACTCATCCAGGACAAGTGGAGAGTATTCCATCACACTCCTGGCTTGTGCCTTGTAGATGGTGGACAGGCTTTAGGGAGTCAGGAGGTGAGTTACTTGCCACAGAATTCTCAGACTCTAATCTGCTCTTATAGCCACGGTATTTATATGGCTGGTCCAGTTAGGTTTCTGGTCCATGGTAACCGCCAGGATGTTGATGGTGGGATATTCAGTAATGGTAATACCATTGAACGTCAAGGGGAGATGGTTAGATTCTCTCTTGTCAGAGATGGTCATTGCCTGGCATTTGTATGGCGTGAATGTTACTTGCCATTTATCAGCCCAAACCTGAATGTTGTCCAGGTCTTGCTGCATGCAGGCACAGACTGCTTCAGTATCTTAGGAGTCATGAATGGTACTGAGCATTTTACAGCCATAAGCAAACATCCCCACTTCTGACCTTATGATGGAGGGAAGATCATTGATGAAGCAGCTGAAGATGGTTGGGCCTAGGACACTACCATGAGGAACACTTGCAGAGATGTCCTGGGGCAGATATTATTGGCCTCCAACAACAACAACCATCTTCCTTTGTGCTAGGTATGACTGCAGCCAGCAGAGAGTTTTCCCCCTGATTCCCATTGACTTTAATTTTTCTAGGACTCCTATATTCCACACTTGGTCAAATGTTGCCTTGATGTTAGGGGCAGTCACTGTCACCTCACCTCTGGAATTCAACTCTTTTGTACCAAGGCTGTAATGAGGTCTGGAGCTGAGTGGCCCTTGTGGAACCCAAACTGAGTGTTGGTGAGCAGGTTATTGCTGAGTAAGTGCCACTTGATAGCACTGTCAGTGGCATCTTCCATCGCGTTGCTGATAATTGAGAGCAGACTGATGGGGTGGGGGGGGGTGGGGGGGGGTGGTGGAGTGGGGTGGGGGTGTAACTGCCAAATTGGATTTGTCCTGCTTTTTGTGGACAGGATATACCTGGGTAAATTTCTACTTTGTCCTGTAAATACCAGTGTTGTAGCTGTACTGCAACAGCTTGGCTAGGGGCAGAGCTATTTCTGGAGCACAAGTCTTCTGCACTATACCTGGCATGATGTCAGGGCTCATAACCTTTGCTATTTCCAGTGCATTCAGCTGTTTCTTGCTATCAGCGGAGTGAATCAAATTGGCTGAAGACTGGTGTGACATATTTGGATGGCACTAACAGAAAAAATGTACACCAAGCATGGCCAGTTCAAGAAAGTGTTTATTTACATCATAACATCACCACCTCATTAGCATATTAACAATATACATTACCCTGCTTCCCCTTTCAAAAGAAAAGTATTTTTCTCCACAATGAACTATATTTACAAATCAAGTTTAATAACAGGTTTACAAAGTCTTTCTGATCTTCTTACAGGATCTGGTACAGAGTCAGGTTTTGAACTGCTAGGTTTAGGTTCACAACTTAGAGAAGATCTTGTTTCTATCTCAAAAATTGGAACTTCAGAGACTGAAGTCTGAACTGGTTCAAACTCTAACATGAGATCATGATCGAGCGGATCATGCTCATGGTTTGGTTCATCCCTTCCCAGGATCATGGGATCCACATGGACAGATTGAAATGATCGAGTCGACCATGACCACAATTGTAAAGGAGTTTTAGGTGGCTTATTTCTACAGTATTGGCAGACAGTATATTTGCTAACCAATGATTCTATATCACTGTCGAGACTATTCATGTGTCTCGAGTATCAAGTTTGCCAAAATCCTATTTTCCAGAGAACTAGGTACTACCACTCTATGACCCCACTTAATGCAGCCCTGTTCAGATGACAACTCATGACATCAATTGTGGAATGGTTTAAGTCCCTCATCTGTACACCTGTCAAACTCTGTCCAAACATACAAAGACTGTTTGTAGACTCTTTTTAAAACTAGGTCCTTCTGAGTTTCAGCTGCAATTTCAGTTGCAGTAATTGGAAAGTCATCACCTACAACTCCAATTGTGAAGATTGCAAGTTCACAGCCTTCTTCTGGGTCTTCATGCAGCGAACACAACAGTTGTACTGTGAGAGAAGTACAGCCCACTGGTGTACAGAGAGAGAGAAGGCGCAGAGAGAGAGAGTGAGAGAAAGAGAGGTGGGGGACAGAGAGAGAGAGGGAGAGAGGGGGGACATACAGAGAGAGAAAGGGAGGACAGACAGAGAGAAGGGGAGAGAGAAAGAGAGAGAGGGCATGGAGAGAGGAGGGAGAGAGAGAGAAAAAGGGGGTACAGAGAGAGAGGGATCAGAGTGAGGGGGCAGCATGGTGGGAAGGCACACAGAGAGGGGGGGCCACACGGAAAGGGGGCCACAAAGAGAGGGGGGCCACAAAAAGATGGGGCCACACAGAAAGGGGGGGCCATGACACAGAGTGGGGGATGCCAGGTGGGGGGGGAACAACACGGGAGGGTGACACAGAGGGGGTGGATGACACTGAGAGGGGGGGGACAACACAGAGAAGGGGCAAACACAGAAGTGGCAAACACAAAGAAGGGGCAAACACAGAGAAGGGGGGACAACACAGAGAAGGGAGGACACCACAGGGGGACGAGTCACAGATGGGGAGGGGGACAGAGACAAATAGAGAGAAAGAGAGAGGGAAGGGAGACAGAGCAAACAAGATCACTCCTGACAGATGAACATCTATCCGGAATACCCTGCATTGCAACAAGACGCAAAAAAAATGCAAGGTATCTCACTAAATCAGTGTCCAACATAGTGACAAGAAAGTAAGTCAATAAATTAGTCTTTTCATTTAAAGATTCTTCACAAAAATACACATTTCTTGTTGTTTTGATTATTAGTAAGATAAATGTTTAATGTCCTTATCTTTCCAAAATTGTCTCACGGGCCCCCGATGTAAGACAAAAATTGTAATGTGGTCTCCCACACATAAAGATTGGACATCCCTGCTTCAAGCCTTTAACAGCGAGGTTATTTTAAAATGCAAGTTTAAAGGCTTGTGTTATGTAAACTCATTTTAAAATGGCAAAAGCCACTTAGGGAATGTCTCAACTTCTATGGTCTGGCACGCATTACTTTCATTTGGGACACAAGTTCAGTGACATGTTGAAAGTTGCTAGACTTTTAATTCTATATAAATGTCACAATTCTGCTGCTATTCAACACAATGTCCCAGAACTTGCATTTTTTTTTTATTCAGTCATGGGATGTGGGCATCGCTGGCTAGGCCAGCATTTATTGCCCAGCCCTAATTGCCCTTGGAGAAGGTGGTGGTGAGCTGCCTTCTTGACCCACTGCAGTCTATGGGAGGTAGGTACACCCACAGTGCTGTTAGGAAGGGAATTCCAGGATTTTGATCCAGCGACAGTGAAGGAATGGCGACATAGTTCCAAGTCAGGATGATGTGTGAGTTGGAGGGGAACTTGCAGGTGGTGGTGTTCCCATGCATTTGTTGCCCTTGTCCTTCTAGATGGTAGAGGTCGTGGGTTTGGAAGGTGCTGTCTAAGGAGCCTTGGTGCGTTGCTGCAGTGCATCCTGTAGATGGTACACACAGCTGCCACTGTGCGTCAGTGCTGGACGGAGTGAATATTTGTGGATGGGGTGCCAATCAATTGGGCTGCTTTGTCCTGGATGTTGTCGAGCTTCTTGAGTGTTGTTGGAGCTGCACCCATCCAGGCAAATGGAGGGTATTCCATCACACTCTTGACTTGTGCCTTGTAGATGGTGGACAGGCTTTGGGTAGTCAGGAGGTGAATTACTCGCCTCAGGATTCCAAGCCTCTGACCTGCTCTTGTAGCCACGGTATTTATATGGCTACTCCAGTTCAGTTTCTTGTCAATGGTAGCCCCTAGGATGTTGATAGTGGGGGATTCAGCGATGGTAATGCCATTGAATGTCAAGGGGAGATGGTAAATTCTCTCTTGTTGGAGATGGTCATTGCCTGGCACTTGTGTGGTGCGAATGTTACTTGCCATTTATCAGCCTAAGCCTGGATATTGTCCAGGTCTTGCTGCATTTCTACATGGACTGCTTCAGTATCTGAGGAGTCGCAAATGATGCTGAACATTGTGCAATCATCAGCGAACATCCCCATTTCTGACCTTATGATTGATGTCCTAGCTGAGATGATTGATCTCCAACAACCACAACCATCTTCCTTTGCACTAGGTATGACTCCAACCAGCAGAGAGTTTTCCCTCTGATTCCCATTGACTTTAGTTTTGCTAGGGCTCCTTGATGCCATACTCGGTCAAATGCTGCCTTGATGCCAAGGGCAGTCTCTCTCACCTCAACTCTTGAGTTCAGCTCTTTTGTCCATGGTTGAACCAAGGCTGCAATGAGGTCAGGAGCTGAGTGGCCCTGGTGGAACACAATCTGAGCATCACTGAGCAGGTTATTGCTAAGCAAGTGCCCCTTGATGGCACTGTTGATGACACCTTCAGTCAATTTAATGATGATTGAGAATAGGCTGATGGGGTGGTAATTGTCCTGCTTTTTATGTACAGGACATACCTGGGCAATTTTCCATATTGCAGGGTAGATGCCGTTGTTGTAGCTGTACTGGAACAGCTTGGGCTAGGGGCGTGGCAAGTTCTGGAACACAGGTCTTCAGTACTATTGTTGGAATATTGAAGAGAAAACAGGCAGCAAAATCCAGGGAATCTCTAGTAGTCAGCACTGTAAGTTCCTCATGAATATAAGAATACGGTGTAATGAGGCTGAGTGATATTGGCAAAAACAAGATGCTGTTGACCCATACAATAGTTCGTAATTGCAATGTAATGCTAGCTTTAATAAACCTTAATCTGTGATGAACTGTCTACATTTCTTTCACAATGTCCATGCTGAATTTGCAGTTTTTATATCTGTCGGGGGAAAAATAGTAAAGATTTGTTATGTTTCAATGACCATGTTAGAAACAGTCATTAACTGATTTTTTTTTTACTGCGTATTGGATTAAAATAGAAGTTTTCTAACTATGTCAAAGATCAGTAACTGCAATGTGCATCATTTACTGTCCAGTTTGAGGGCAGATAACCTGAGTCGCTGAGGTCATTTGAAAGTTGTCTGTATCATATACTTGTATCACGTTAAACGTGCACCTTTGTCAACAGGTAAGAGATCTGGCTTGGTGCGGCTGCAGGGCATTATGAGGGGGGAGGGTGAGCAGCCAGTTGTCATAGTACATATGAATACCAACGACACAAGTAAAAAACGGGTTGAGGTCCTACAAGCTTAATATAGGGAGTTAGGACGTAAATTAAAATGTAGGACCTCAAAGGTAGTAATCTCAGGATTACTACCAGTGCCACATACTAGCAAGAGCAAAAATAGCAGGATATATCAGATGAATACGTGGCTAGAGAAATGGTGTAGGGGGGAGGGATTCAGATTCCTGGGACATTGAGACCGGTTCTGGGGAAGGTTGGACCAGTACAAACTGGACAGGTTGCGTCTGGGCGGCACAGTGGTGCAGTGGTTAGCACCGCAGTCTCACAGCTCCAGGGACCCGGGTTCGATTCTGGGTACTGCCTGTGCGGAGTTTGCAAGTTCTCCCTATGACCACGTGGATTTTCGCTGGGTGCTCCGGTTTCCTCCCACAGCCAAAGACTTGCAGGTGATAGGTAAATTGGCCATTATAAATTGCCCCTAGTGTAGGTAGGTGGTAGGGAATATGGGATTACTGTAGGGTTAGTATAAATGGGTGGTTGTTGGTCGGCACAGTCTCGGTGGGCCGAAGGGCCTGTTTCAGTGCTGTATCTCTAAATAAATAAAATAAATTCTGCAGTTAACTTACCTGTTTTCTACATGCTTAACTTCCAGCAGGTGCATTTCTGGTGTAAATGGTGAAATATACCCCATTAGTGGAAGCAGCAGCTTTGGCCTTCATTATCCTATCATTTACAAACAGGCACCACTTTAGGAACAGGTACCTCCGTTATCAGCAGCCAATTCTATCGGAATTCAGGGTGTATTTTACATTGGCTATAACTCTGGTGTATCTGACATGCACCCTAGGTGCTGGTGCTGTAAGAAAGAACTACAACACTCTTGCTTGCCTAAAAAAATTGGAATTTCTGTAAAAGTTTCAAGTTACTTACCCTTGTATTCCTAGGACTTTGCTCCACTGGCACCAATGCTGCAAAATGGAACCCCTGCTCCTTCATGCTGATAGTCAGGGACACCATCCCAAATCCTAGTGATAGGATAATTTGCATGATCAGGGTGGGCACACTGAGCTAACTGAGGTGTTCAAATGGTGCCTGGCCTTAACTGTTGGTTGGCATGTCAAAACAGTGCCTTGTGGAGAGGAGATCCAGCGAGGTTCTGAAGAATTTCATTTTCGTTATATCTTCTGCTCCCATAGGAGCAAGTGGGCTTCTTCGGAAAGGTAATCAATCAGCTTTGGGATTGATTACCTTTTACTACTAAAGGTTTGGGGCCTCCTAATGCCCTCAATGTGACTCATGCCAGCTGTCAGCTGACAAGAGTAACACTGAGGCCTTTTATGGCATAATTTCTGAGGTAGCCTAGGAATGCCCCAGACAACCCCCTTAAAATGGGGGAGGGCCGCTGGAAGGTCGGGAGAGTGGGAAGTGAAGTTAGAAGCTCTGCTCATGGTCCTTCTTATCAGAATTTAAAGGGTCAGAGCAAGTGTCATAGAATCTGCTCCCCTGGCTGGCTTCCCACATTGCACCCTCTAGAAACTTGAGCTCCTCCAAAACTCTGCTGCACCAGTCCTGTTTGCCCATCACCCCTGCACCCGCTGAACTACATTGGCTCCCTGTCCGGCAACATCTTGATTTAAAAATTCTCGGCCTTGTTTTCAAATTCTTCCATGCTTCGTTCCTCCCTATCGCTGTCACCTCCTCCAGTCCTGTAACACTCAGAGATTTCTTTGCTCCTCCAATTCTGCCCTCTTGTGTAGGCCTGATTTTCATTGCCCCACATTGGCACCTGTGCCTTTAGTTGTCTGAGCCCTAAGCTCTGGAATTCCTTCCCTAAACTTCTCAGCTTTCTACCTCTCTCTTCTCTTATAAAGCCCTCATTAAAACCTACCTGTTTGACCAAGCTTTTTGTTACCTGTTGTAATATTTCCTTAAGTAGCTTGGTGCCAAGTTTTGTTTGATAACGCTCCTGTGAACAGCCTTGGGTGTTTCACTATGTTAAAGGTGCTATATAAATGCAAGTTGTTGTTGTAAATGGGTTCTACCTCAAATTCCTGCCCTCCTGGCTAGAATCAGGCTTTCTGCCTTCTCAAGCACCAGGACCTTTGGGGCCAGAGTGTATAATTTGGATTTAAGCATTTACTGTCTTTAGAATTAAACAATTTAGTTCTCTTCTGGACAGCAATTTTTTGGGGGCTATCACTTAAAGGTATCTCTTATACAATTCTAACGTTTATAGTGGAAAGATGCAGAAGAATTCAGAGTTGAATCTCATGCTGAATTCAGTAAAAGATGCATCAGTATGCCTGATGGGTAGCTATGAGTGGGAGGCTTGACACTGAATCATCATTCAGCCAGCTCTTTTCAAGAATATGTTTAATAATATCAAATATAAATTAGATGGTCTTTTTGTATGCTGCACCCTTGCAGCAAACTTACTCTCAGGGAGATCACAAAATGTTGCTTGTTTCTTAAAGTCCAGTGAATTGAGTTTGTCTTTAGCATGAAAATTAATCAAGCTTTGCTGGAGAATTCCATCATTGTATGATCTGGTGCATAGAAGTTGCTCCCTACGTGATGTCTCTTGAGACTGGAGTGAGGTTTAGCCGACTGTCATATAAGATATGTGAGACAGAGACTGCAGGCTGTTGAACATCATGGAGTCTTCTTTATTCTGTTTTACTTTCACTTTCCCTTTGCTAGCTCATGTGTTCTACAGCAGCCTCAAGTGTACCCAAAGCACAATGAAATTGCAATTTCAAAACACTACAACACTACTTTCCTCCCCTTATTAGTAAATGAGAGACATAATATGTTTCAATAATTTGTTTCTAAAGCAGTAAACAATAAACCTAAACTTAAAGAGTTCATTTTGTAACATAGTCACTTAAATATGGTGGGCGTTTTCTCTCACGAGTAGGATATCATCTGACATCAGATGTAGTCTCATTTGACTCATGTTCTTCATGTGAGGTGTCGATGTCGGAATTGGATTTAATGCTTATGTGCAGTGTTTTCAGTGCTTTGAAGAATGACGTTTCTTGTGATGATTTGTGAATCACGCTTCGTAGTGATCATTGAGCCTTTTGTGTTGGTCATAACAAATGGTTGAATGTCATAACATGACCATCACGTTTCACAAGTACTTTATCTCCTGGCATAAGCAATGTAGCTCTAAATGTCATGTTTCGCTCTGCTTGTACTTTCATTCGATCCTTCTGTTCTCGATTGCATTCACGTACATGTTGATCATTAGCTCCGCAGGGTAGCTCAGGTAGATGTGTGCACATAGGATGGGCAAAGGCGAGTGTAGCTGGAGGTTTTCCAGTAGTCGAGTGAGGAGCCGCTCTGTGGTTACGAAGAAAGCGATACCGCTCTTGCTTCCATGACTTGCTGTCAGCTGTAGCTATACGTATCACTTTTTTCAAGGTTCGCATAAATCTCTTGACTTCTGCATTATCTCTTGGACAACGGGGTGTGATTTTCCGATGAGTGAACCCTGAGTTTGTGAATTTGGTGAACTTATTGCTGTTGAATGAGGGTCCATTGTCACTTCTTACCGTTTGAGGGATTCCAAACAAAGCAAAGATCTGGTCAAGCTTTGGGATGACTGCTTTCATTGAAGTTGACATAATCAATTCCATGATTGGGAATCTGCTGTAGTTGTTAGTGACAACAAGCAGGTATTCACCTGAGAGCAAATCTGTGATGTCAACACTAACTTCAATCCATGGTCCTGGAGGTAGTACGGACATCTTAAGAGGATTGTGAAGATTTGACATTATGGGTGTTTGACATGGCAAACACTGATTGATTTTGTTCTCGACCATACGGTCAATTCCTGGGAACCATACCTTTTCAATAAGGAGTTGTTTGGTCTTGACTATTCTCTGGGGTCCTTCATGTGCTATATTAACAACACATTCCCTTATTGAGTGTGGAATGACAATACAAGATCAGATGTGGGTGCAACAGTTAGCTCATTTTAAACATTGTGAATATCTAGCAGTGTGTGAGCGATTTCATTTGTAGACGCCTTCTCAATCACATCTTTCCAGTTTTGTGATTCCATAGCCTTCATACATAATTGTAAAACCTCATCTTGTTTTGTTGTTGCTTTGGATGTCAGCTAGTTTTAGTGATTTTGGCACTGCGTTTATGCTTGTATAGTTAAAATGTTATTCAGCAACCTTTTCCTCATGACTCGTAGGACTGACTGTTGGCAGCGGATGGTGCAAAAGATAATCCGTTGGGTTGAATTTACATGGCTGATACTCAACTTGGAACTCGTATTCTTGCAGTTTGAGTATCCAACGTTTTATTTGAGTGATTGGTTTGCTATGTGGATTGTTGAACAAGCTCACAAGTGGTCTATGGTTGGTTATTATTTTAAGCTCACTTCCATATAGGTAGAGATGAAAATGTAAGATACCCCATGGTGATTGAGAGCGCTTCTCCCTCTGTTTGCAAATATCGTTGCTCTACAGGCATTAATGATTGGATTGCCATTGCAACAATTGATGGGTTACCTGTCTTGTCATTTTGTACGAGAACTGCACCTAAGCCAACCGGGCTTGCATCCATGACTAGCCGGGCGGTTTTCTCAGGGTCAAAATAGGCATTTGTGCAATTTGCTGAAAAATGTCATTTGATCTGGTGTACCGCCTGTTTGTGTGATTGGGTCCATTCCCAATTGGTGGTCTCTTTCATCAGATTGCACAGGGAGGCAGATAGGCTAGGGAGATCAGGAATGAAGCGACTACAGTACATGATGAGTCCTCGCAGATTCTGGACTTTGTGCACGTTTGTAGGATCTGCAGCATTTGCAGTGGCTTCAACTTTCCGTGGATCAGATGATACTCCTTCACCACTGAACACATGACTGAAGAATTCAATTCTGCTTTCATTGAGCAAGCACTTGTCTTTGTTCAAGGTGAGGTTACATTCTTCAAGATGTTATAGGCATGCCTATAGGTTAGTGTGTCTCAAGTTCCTTTTCAGTGCGGCCATAGATGAGAAAGTCATCACTGATGTTCAGCGTGCCTTCAAGTTCTTGAAGTGCAGACTGAATCAAATGCTGAAATACATCAGCTGCTGAATTGACTCCAAAGTTGATCCTTTTGTATCGAAAAAGTCCAATGTGAGTACTGAGTACAGTAAGATATCTCGATTCTTCTGCAAGAAAAATGGTAGCCTGCATCGAGGTCAAGTTTAACAAAGTGTTTAGTGCCACTCACTTTCTCAATGATGTCATCGATTATCAGAGTCAAGTGTCTTTCTCGGTGTATGGTTTGGTTTGTTGACTGCATATCAATGCAGATTCTAATTTGGTTCTTACTCTTGTTTCTTGACGACTTGTATGGGTGAGACCCAAGGGGTAGGCTCATCCCCAGCTTTCTCAATAATATCAAGGTCAAGTTGGCGCTGATGTTCCTTCTCTGTCTGATTCCTGACATGAAATGGTATTCGTCTCTGTTGATTCACAACTGGGGGCACATTAGGGTCGACGTGCAGCTTGCATGTAACACCTTTGAGCATGCCAATTCCAGCATCAGCATACTGTTCAAGAATGATTTTGTTATGTGAAGGGATCACGTAGGTGACTGCAATCATGAGCAGATCTGTTGCATGTGGAAACTGTTAATTTGATTTTTTGTTTGATTTTAAAGATACAGCACTGAAACATGCCCTTCGGCCCACCGAGTCTGTGCCGACCATTAACCACCCATTTATACAAATCCTACACTAATCCCATATTCCTACCACATCCTCACCTGTCCCTATATTCCTCTACCACCTACCTATACAATGGGCAATTTATAATGGCCAATTTACCTATCAATCTGCAAGTCGTTTGGCTGTGGGAGGAAACCGGAGTACCCGGAGGAAACCCACGCAGACACAGGGAGAACTTGCAAACTCCACACAGGCAGTACCCAGAATTGAACCCGGGTCGCTGGAGCTGTGAGGCTGCGGTGCTAACCACTGCGCCACTGTGCCGCAGTGGTTACTGTGTCACATTCTCCAGATATGATGCAGAATTGAGCATTTGTTCTCGTGCCTTTGAATGAGACTGGCATTTCAAAAGTCCTGAGAACTTTCAGTGGTTTGTCATTGTTTTAAGGAAAATATTTGTATTCCCTACATTGCAGAGAATGGGGCAATCCTGAAGTTTGTTGAATGTTTTGTCTCCCATGACATTGACAGACGCTCCTGTGTCTCTATGTCCAAGCAGCCAATGGCTGTTTGCTGTGTCTGAGATAGAGCTCAGAAGTATGTTACATACAAACATACAACCATACAAATTAGGAGCAGAAGTAGGCCATTTGGCCCCTTTAGCCTGCTCTGCCATTCAATAAGTTCATGGCTGATCTGTTGTCTCGAATTCCACACTCACATCTACCCTCGATAACCTTTGATTCCCTTGCCAAACAAGAATCTATCTACCTCCACCTTAAAATTATTCAAAGACCCCACCTCCGCCACTCTCTGAGGCAGAGAGCTCCAAAGTCGCACAACACTCAGAAAAACTTTCTCCTCATCTCTGTCCTAAAAGAGTGACCCTATGTGCAGGTCATCTGCCTCTATGCTGGCTACATTTTCTCGCCTTTTTGAAATGGTACGCATACGTGGCACACTTTTGTTGGTATTGGTCTTAGTAGTTGATTTTGCTGATGACTGGCAAACACGAGAAAAGTGGTTGGGTTTTCCACAGGCTTGACACTGTTTATCAGTAGCAGATCACTCTGTCCAGCGTGGGTAAGCAATGCAACAGTAGAAACATTCTTTGGATAAGTTGCAACTCTTTTTGTGAAATGGCTGTTGTTGCTTTGCAGGCGGCTTCCTGACACGTGAGCGATGAATAGCGTTCACAGGAGTTGAAATTGGAGTGTGGTAGTTACTTTTAGCAGCCTCAACTTCAATAGCTCTGGACACTGAGAGTGATAGTGATCTTGCTACCTCCAACAGCTCTGACAGCTTTCTGTCTTTCTCGAGTGCTTTTTGGCGTAGTTGATTAGAGAGCCAGCCTTTGATTATTTTTGTTTTGATTTCCCATTTGACATGTTCAACATCACCGAAGTCACATTTAGTTGCTAGTTGTTTCAATTGCATGCAATATTGATCAATTGTCTCATTTGCTTCTTGCTTAGTGCATCGGAAGATAATATTTTCATATATGGGGCTGGATTTTACATTGGGCGGATGGGAGCTGGCCACCAACGTAAAAGTCGATGGCGAACCCGCTTCTGCCCGGCCCGGGGATCCAACTTGCATTTTACAGATCTCTGGGCTTTAAATGTTTCGAGGCGGGAGGAAGTCCCGCCTCATTGAACTGCTGGCCAATCAGCGGGCCAGCAGCTCTTAGTCCCAGCAGCGCCACTGGGAGCAGTGGCCACTACTGAGACTGCAGTCCAGCTGAGGACATGAAGCCAGGAGTCCAGTTATTTTAGAGTTGCCTTGCCGTCTCGTGGCCAATTAGCCCAGTGAGGCAAGGATGGTCGTTTGGGCGGAAGGGGGGGGCATCTCGGGTCCTGGGGGTGATTGGGAAAATGGGGGCATCCCTCAATTGGGCACCCTGTGGTTGCTTGTCCGGGCACCACCCCTCCTCCACCAGTGCACTGAGAGGCCACCAGGTTTCAAAGGGCAGCCTTTCACATCTCCCGAATGCACGCTTGCCACAGGTAAAATCCCTGTGGAGGCAGGCGAAGGCCATTCAGTGACCACTGAAGGGCCTTGATTGGCCTGGGGCAGTTGGCCCATCCAGCTCGCTGGGGTGGCGTAAAATTCTGGCCATGGTGTTTTTCTTGGCGTGAAGTAGGTTGTCAGCACATTTTTTGCTGAGTTGTAGTCATTTTGCCCAGGCATAAGTGTCTCAAAGATATTTTCTAATTCTTCACCTCCATACTGTAGAAGCAAGGCCTTTTTCCTTCTGTCTGTAATTGCGAAACCTGTCATTGCACCTTTGAAATGTCACAGCTACTTTTGCCAATGTGGGGATATGGATGCTGGTTCTGAGTGCACATCAAAAGGTGGTAGATTGGGCATAGACAAAGCCATTTTGATCAGCAATGCAGTGATAAAGGATCCAGGATCACGTTCCTTTTCAGGAGAAACTTCTCTGCAATTATCCAAGATGAATTTTTTTTTGGGTTGTGTGATTATATTGGAGAGGTCAGCGCATGTGTATACACTGTACAAGCTTCCTATGTGTCACTCTAACACAGTCTGCAACTTAAAATGATGTCTGTAAAAGTAAACAAAAACCTTTCAAAATTTTCATACCTGAAATCAATGTTTCTGTTTTTTTTTAACCATCCTTTTTATTTTTACCTAGTCACCACTGTGATATCTCTTGAGACTGGAGTGAGGTTTAGCTGAGTTTAGTATAAGATATGTCAGAGACTGCAGGCTGTTGAACATAATGGGCTGGATTTTAAGGAGCTCTCGACATTGGGATCCGTGGCGGGGGAGGCCCGCCCCAGCTATTTAAATGAGCCACCGTGTTTGGAATCGCAGTGGTTCTTTGGCGTGAGGCCCATATTTTTTCGCCCGCTGCCAATTTCAGCAACAGGCTTATAAAATTCAGCCCAGCTTCACTTTCACTTTCCCTTTGCTTGCATGTGTGTTCTACAGCAGCCTCAAGTTTGCACAAAGCATAATGCAATTGTAATTCTAAAGCTCTGCAACACTACACCCTTTATTTAGAGAACACAGAAAAAACATGCAGGTGTATGAGATTGTATAATAACATTTACAGCAAGGAAAGCAGAAGAAGTAGCTAAAATTTAAAAGTATGCCACATTTTCATCGTATTCAAATTGTTTAAATAACAAAATCAGCTATTACATATCTCCCTAGCATTCTGACAAGTATAATAAAAACAAGAAATGCTGGAAATACTCAGCAGGTCTGGCAGCATCTGTGGAGAGAGAAGCAGAGTTTCCAGCATTTCTTGTTTTTATTTCAGATTTCCAGCTTTTGTTATAACTTTAAACAAGTGTTCCATTCATTTTAATAACAGTCTGCAGACAATATCATTACTCAAAAGGAATGCAGCAGTTTGAGTTTACAGAGTAAATGCAATGTGGATGTCAGCAAGTAATTGAGGCTTGAATGGGATGATATTACCAACTGATTTTCTCTTTCAGAAGGGAAGCTGAGCTATATAATGTATCTGTCACCAACACTGATGCATCTGAACCACTTTTCAAACTTCATGCCTCAATTAACTCTTCTTTGCATTAGAAGAGAAAGAAGGTCAGACAATTAAAATAAAAATACTCTCACAGCTTCTCTGTTACATGTTTCTTTTGGCACTTGAAGTTTTATGAGTTTTATTTACTTGTTAATAAATATGACTTATTTGTGATACTGAGCCTGCCTCCAGCACAGCAGAGAAGGTAACGAGTAGATTAAGTAGAGGTTTTGGATCTATGAAAGGACATAAAAAGGTGAATTGGAAAAGAAAGGCTGTCATGAGGTGAATAGGGAAAGACCACTTACTCTGGTGTGAAATTGGAAGTAAGGAGACATCAACTTAAAATTGTCACTAAGACACTGAGGAGAGAGGTTAGGATAGTCATGTCAAACACTTCTATCCAGCCTTTAGTGTGCTGTGCAATGTCTCCCAGGCACTGCATCTAACAGCCCTGGAGAACTGCACCTTTTAAATTTTATACCCTAGCAGCACTTACCCACCTCTGATCTGTGACATCACCTTAACGATGGCCCTTTCGTGCAGAGATCTGGCCCCCACTTAGTGATGACTGGAACTGGAATCAGCTGGTGGAGGGGAGAGAGAAACAAAGTGAAGTGAGATGAGGGGCTGAGCTAAAAGGGTGAACATTTGGGGTCAGGCTGGATTGGGGCATTGGGACCTGTGGGGGGTGGTGTCAGAAGATTGGGTCTCAAATGAGCAGGTAACGAAGGCTGGGGGTCACGGGAGAGTGTAACAGGAACTGGGTGGTCAAGTGAGATGGTGACAGGGATTGTGGGTTAAGTAAGAGGGTGACAGGTGGTCAAAGGAGCAGGTGACAAGAGCAGGTGACAGGATCAGGTAGAGGGTGACAGGGGCGGGGGGTCAGGGAGAAAGTGACAAAGACTTGGGGTTGGGGGAGAGGGTGGAAGTGATTGGCGGTTGGAGAGAGAATGTCAGAGACTCGGATCAGTGAGAGGATGGTAGACGGTCAGTAGAGTAGGTAACAGGATTTTGGGGTCAGGGGAGAGAGTGCCAGGCACTGTCCTTCTCAATTATTATCTTAAACTATATTATATTATGGTCATTGTTGCTTAGATGTTCCCCTATTTTTATTTGCTCATGGGATGTGAGATTGCTAGCGAGGCCAGCATTTATTGCCCATCTCTAATTGCCCTTGAGAAGTTGGTGGTGAGCTATCTTCTTGAACTGCTGCAGTCCTTAGGGTGTAGGTACACCAACAGTGCTGTCAGGAAGGGAGTTCCAGGATTTTGACTCAATGACAGTGAAGGAATGGTGATATAGTTCCAAGTCAGGATGATGTGTTGCTTGGAGGGGAACTTGCAGGTGGTGGTGTTCCCATGCATCTGCTGCCCTTGTCCTTCTAGATGGTAGAGGTCGCAGATTTGGAAGGTGCTGTTAAAGGAGCCTTGGTGAGTTGCTGCAATGCATCTTGCAGATGGTGCACACTGCTGCCACTATGCTAATGACAGAAGCATGACCGCAAGCATGACCCCGAGCTTCCGGTTACTTGCCATTTCAATTCACCATTCACCACCCTGCTCCCATGTCCACATTTCTGTCCTTGGCCTGCTGCAGTGTTCCAGTGAACATCAGTGCAAGCTCGAGAAACAGCACCTCATTTTTCCATTAGGCACTCTACAGCCTTCCGGAATGAACATTGAGTTCAATAATTTCAGAGCAAGACTGGCCCTTTTTTATTATTTTATTTTATTTTGTTTTCGCAATGTTTTTAACCATGTGCCTGTCTTAAACTTGGTTGTTTATGTTTGTGCTTTTGGAGGAGCTGTTCATTATTCTGTCATTAACACTCTCTCTGCACTAATGCTTTGTCTTTCACCACGCCATTAGCCATTAGCACACTAATTGTCAGTTAATCTCTCCTGGTCTCTGTCCTATCACACGCCTTGCCTTTTGTTCTCTCCTGCTGTCTAATGGCTTCAAGATGAACCCCTTGGGAATGTCATATCTCATAACATCACAGAATTGTTACAGTGCAGAAAAAAGCCATTTGGCCCATCATGTCTGCACTGGCTCTCCTTTATCTTGCTTATACCAGTAATGCCCTGGCATTAGGAACTACTTCTCTGTCACTTTGGAGAGAGAGGGGAAAACAGCTTCTCTGTGGGTCTGTTTCATACCAAGCCCCCTGTTTCTATAAGAAGTATGACTCTGAGAAGTATCATTTATTAAAGGGTCCCATTTCTTACAAAAAAACTAGTCTAGCAACAGTACAGGTATACAGTCATCAGGTCATCAATGCCCTTGGGGAAGTAGGTAAATTCATCACCTTTGGCAGTAGAGCAAGGCAATAATGAGATGGGGCAATCTACTTTTGTGGGTTGTTAGTTTTCCCAAGGTCCAGGGTGTGATCATTTGCACAAAGATTGCTTTGTGTGCTTCCTTCAACCACCTCAATAGAAATGTGTAGATTGTGTGTGACAACATACAGAGGATCCTACATATCAATACCCGATATGCTGAAAGTTATCATGATGCTTTCACATTTTAGGGAAGAAAATCACATTAAAAGGCAGCTTCTGGGTGACAAAGCTTACCCCTGCTCCTATCCATAATGACTCCAGAAAAAGTGACCAGAAGAGCTGCAGAAGAACACTAAAACAAGACACAAGCCTCTGCAAGATCGGTCATTGAGAGGATCACCGGGGTCTTAAATGTACATTTCTACAGCATGGATAAATATGGAGGGCTCTGAAGTTTGTTCCAGATCATGTGTTATGAATAGTTATAGCCGGTATCACCATATAGAAAACTTCACCATTCAAGAAGGATTGGACTTTGGCATTGCTGGCAAGGATGCCCTGGTTCCATTGCATCCAGGGGTATCAGAGCACACCTCATCACTAAAGTTTTCTCTTCTTAGAACACATTCGACCTTTGACACCACCACCTTATCTTTTTCTCCCCACTTTCCAATAAAGGGACATTTCTTCAATCTATTATCCTTCCAACAATATGACAAAGCATTAGCTCTCTGTCACTACATGAACGTACTAGAAAGCATCACCTGAGTAACAGCAACACATAAGTGCAACTTTTCCTGTGTGACTCTATTCTTCATGAACAAAGCACAACATCAGGTAACATTCTATTTTAATCTCACAAAATCCAAACCTATTCTTTCCCAACACCATGCATCTTCTAGGTGTCTACAGACACCTTTTTGCATCTATTCTAATGCTTCTCCTAGGTGCAATGTAAAGGCCTGTATCATGGGGAGTGATTGTCTGCTCAAGCTTTAGAAAATGATCATGGGACAGAGGTGACCCCCATCTCTTGGCAAGTTGGTCCCAGCAGAGACCGTCTGCTGTCTGTCTCTCTGGAGCTTGTTCCTGTGCAGCCTCGTGTCACATTCCACATTCCACTGCTGCTGAACACCAAGGAGGAAGGTCAGTGGTCTGGCATGTGTTGCTATTCTGAGACGGCAATATAAGCCAGATGTGCCCCAACCATCAGCATTCTACTGAGCTCTGGATCGGTGGCCTGAATGATTAGTGGGATGTCTGGTCTAAAGCCAGCAATCAGATTTTTAAAGCCCTCAAAAACAGCAGCGTGCATTGTAGCCACCGTGGTCTATAAGTCACTATGTAGGCTGCTTTCTATCCCCTTCTGTATTGCTACTAGAACTGCAGTCTACACTGCTATGGAAGTGGAGACACCATCTGGTCCCTGGCCATTTCTTAGGTGAGGATATGTTGGAGACTCCAGTGGAACTGCCACACGCTCCATTGATTTCTGCAACAAAGACAAATGACCCTATTTTAATTGGGATTGGTGGTAATGGCATATGGAAGCCTTAAAGTGGATGGCGCACCCAGAAACAACAGAGATATTGAGATACAGAGATAGCTTGGGCGCATAAGAATAATTTCAACACGACGCATGGCATGCCCAGTTGTCAGTCATAATTAAATCATAGTCCTACACATGTCATAGGTCCCAATTTACATATTCAAAAGCCTACTGTCTAAAATAGGTAAGCGATCAAACCACCCAACAACAGGTCCTTTGATGATGGCAGTAGCCTATGCACCACTGTAAACAGGGCTGTAAGCCATTTTCAGACAGTTAGCTGTCATGCTTACATTGAGTGGCCAAAGATAAAATCTTCCTCTATTTAATTTCTAACTTGGTACAGAAAACGTACTGTTTGTGGAACATTGCAGAACTCAGCCTAGAGAGGCTTAAATAAAACATGAGCCAAGTTCAAGCTCCAACCGCATGTCATAGTTTAATGATCTTGGCAAACATGCACCAGCTGTTCATGGGCAAACTAATCTGGAGATCTTATGAAAGTCCAGATTCAGGCTATATCGTTTATTATTGTTCATTAACTTCCTGGAAAACGTAACTAGGTAACATCATATTCCTGCCACCTGTTACCATGCAACACAGTAGCTCAGCTATCGCACCTAAATATCTAATATTAACATTTGAATTTACTGAAAATTAAATCTGGGAAACTTCTAAGAGCTTCTACAGGTATGTAAAAAGGAAGAGAGTAGTGAAAGTAAATGTGTATCCCTTAAAGGCAAAGACAGGAGAAATTATAATGAGGATTAAGGAAATGGTAGAGAGATTGAACAAATATTTTGTATCTTAACAGTGGAAGACACAAAAAAAGTATCAGAAATAGGAGGGAATGGAGGGAATTAGGTCTAATGAGAGTGAGGAACTTCAAGTAATTAATATTAGTAAAGAAAAAGTACTGGAGAAAGTAATGGGATTAAAAGCTTATAAATCTCCTTCACCTGATGGCCTGTATCCTGGAGTTTTAAAAGAGGTTAGTGCATACATTGGTTGTGATCTTCCAAAGTTCCCTATAACAGTCCCAGTGGATTGGAAGGCAGCAAATGTAACACTGCTTTTCAAGAAAGGAGTGAAAGAGAAAACAGGGAACTACAGACCAGACATCAGCAGTTGTTGGGAAAATGCTGCAACCCATTATTAAGGAATTGGTAACAGGACACTTAGAAAATCATAACATGAATAGGCAGAGTCAACACAGTCTCATGAAAGGGAAATTGTGTTTGGCAAATCTATTAGAGATTTTTGAGGATATAACTAGCTGATTAGATAAAGAGGAACCAGTGAGTATAGTAGATTTGGATTTTCAAAAGGCATTCAAAGAGGTGCCACATGAAGAGTGGTTACATAAGGTAAGGGTTCATGGGGTTGTGGGTTAAATACTATGGGAAACTATTGGCCAGTTAACCTAACATCAGTCATAGTCAAAATGCTAGAACCTATGATTAGGGATATGGTAACAGGGCACTTAGAAAATAATAATGTGATTGAGCAGAGTCAACACAGATTTACGTAAGGGAAAATGTGTTTGACAAATCTGTTTTGAGGATGTAACTAGTGGTATGGATAAGGGGGAAGCAGTGGATGTAGTGTATTTAGATTCTCAAAAACATTTGATAAGGTGCCACTCAAGAGGTTATTGCACAAATTAGGACTCATGGGAAAATATATTAGCATGGAGAAAGGTTGGTTAATGGACAGAAAGCAGAGAGTAGGAATAAATGGGACATTTTTGGGTTGGCAGGCTATAATTACTGGTGTACCACAAGGATCAGTACGTGGGCCTCAGCTATTTACAATCTATATTCATGGCTTAGATGAGGGGACTGAGTATAACGTATCCAAGTTTGCTGGCAATGCAAAGTTAGGTGGGAAGGTAAGTGAAAAGGAGGATGCTAAGAAGTGGGATATAGACAGGCTGGGTGAGTGGGCAAGAACATGGCAGATGGAATACAATGTGGCAAAATGTGAAGTTATCCACTTTAGTAGGAAAATTTCTTTTAAAAGCAGGATATTTTTTGAATGATGAGAGTCTGAGAAATGTTTTCAGTCAGAGGGACCTGGGTGTCCTTGTACATGAATCACATTAAGTTAACAATGCAAGTACAGCTAACAATTAGGAAGTCAAATGGTATGTTAGCTTTTGTTACAATGGGATTGGAGTCTAAGAGTAAAGAAGACTTACTACATTTATGCCGGGCATTGATGAGGCCACACCTGGGGTATTGTGTGCAGTTTTAGTGTCCTCACCTAAGGGACGATGCACTTTCCCTAGGTGGAGTGCAAAAAAGGATCACCTGATCGAGTTCTGGGATGACAGGTTCCCTCCTATTTCTGATACTTTTTTTTGTGTCTTCCACTGTTAAGACAGGTAATCATTTGAGGAAAGATGTTTAGGCCTATGTTCCCTGGGGTTTAGAGGAATGAGAGGTGATCTAATTGAAACATATAAAATTTATAAGGGGCTTGACAGGGTAGATGCTGAGAAAATGTTTCCCATAGCTGGGGAATTTAGAACACGGGGTCATAGTCTTAGAATAAAGAGTCAGCCATTTAGGACTGAGGTGAGGAGAAATCTCTTCACTCGGAGGCTTGTGAATCTTTGGAATTCTCTACCCCAGAGGGCTGCGAATACTCAGTCTTGGAGCATAGGGATGGCTCAGTGGTTAGCACCGCAGCCTCACAGATCCAGCAACCCGGCTTCAATTCTGGGTACTGCCTGTGCGGAGTTTGCAAGTTCTCTCTGTGACTGCATCGGTTTCTGCCAGGTGCTCTGGTTTCCTCCCACAGCCAAAGACTTGCAGGTTGATAGGTAAACTGGCCATTGTAAATTGCCCTAGTGTAGGTAGGTGGTAGGAGAATTGTGGTATGTGGTAGGGGATATAGGATTAGTGTAAATGGGTGGTTGATGGTTAGCACAGACTCGGTGGGGCAAAGGGCCTGTTTCAATGTTGTATCTCTCTATGACTATATTCAAGACTGAGATAGATGGCTTTTTGGAATCAAAGAATATGGGGATCAGGTGGGAATGTGGAATCGAAGTCGAAGGTCAGCCATGATCTTATTAGATAATGGAGCAGGCTGGAGGGGCCCTATGGCCTACACCTGCTCCTACTTCTTATGTTTCTTCTGAAATAAACCAAATATTGAAAAATGCAAGCCATTAACTAATAAAATAAGTTGCCAGCCCAAATTTATATCTGCGAGTGGGTAAAGCGTTGTGGTATCAATTTTCAACTATCTCTTGAATTGATTGAGTTCTTTAGCATCATGCCTTTCACGTCAAATCACATGGTTTGGTGCTCACAGTAGAAACTTTTGAAGAGCACCTGGCTTGGCATTGTATCAAACATCCCTTATTATTCCGTATCCATTTGGGATATCTTTACTGAATAACTGACACACTCCCAGCAGTCCTATTTGTGTAGAGTCAATAATGTCAATTTCTTTTTTTTGACTAGATTTAATCTCGATGATAAACTGAAAGATATATGTCTTGGCCTAGTTACATGAAAGTAATGTTTTGTTAATTATTTTTATGCTGTCATGGATTTGTTGACTAATCTTAGAACAGCAACTAATCCTAGAACATCCCATGTCCACACAAAGTTAGCAAGCAAGGTAATATCTGTCATAGTCTGACAGTTGGTAAGTCACCTGGTCTAGATGGAATGCATCCTAGGCTGCTGAAAGAAGCAAAGGTAGAAATAGCAGAGGCAGTGGTCACAATCTTTCAATCCTCATTGGATACAGGAGCAGAGACAAAGGCATGGCGGGTTGCTGATTGTTATACCACTATTCAAGAAAGGGGAGAGGGATAAACCAGGAAATTACTGACCAGCCTAACATTGGTGGTGGGAAGTTATTAAAAAACAATGAGGGACAAAATAAATCTCATTTGGAAAGGTAGACGTTAATTAAGGAGATCCAGCATGGATTTGTTAAAGATAAATCATGTCTGACTAATCTCAATTCTTTAATGAGTTGATAGAGAAGGCTGATGAAGGTAGTGTAGTAGATCATAGAGAGATACAGCATTGAAACAGGCCCTTCAGCCCACCAAGTCTGCACTGACCATCAACCACCCATTTACACTAATCCTACATTAATCCCATATTCCCGACCACATCCCCACAATTCTCCTACCACCTACTTACACTAGGGGCAATTTACCTATCAACCTGCAAGTCTTTGGCTGTGGGAGGAAACCAGAGCACCCAGCAGAAACCCACACGGTCACAGGGAGAACTTGCAAACTCCACACAAGCAATATGCAGAATTGAACCCGGGTCACTTGAGCTGTGAAGCTGCAGTGCTAACCACTGCACCACTGTGCCATGTTGTATACATGACCTTTCGGAAGACATTCGACAAAGTGCCACACAGGAGGGTTATTAAAAAGATGGATGCCCATGGAACCAAGTAGAAAGTGATGGTATGGATACAAATTCCTCAGTTACAGGAAGCAAAGAGTGGTGGTGGATGGATGTTTTTCATACTGGGAGGTGGTTTGCAGTAAGGTGTTCCCCAAGGATCAATTTTGGGTCCATTTCTCTTTGCAATTTTCAGAAACGAGCTAGATTCAAGTGTAAGGAACAGCAATATAAAGTTTGCAGATGAAATAAAACTTGGCAATGTAGTAGATAGTGATGAAGATTGCTATAGGCTTCAAGATGACACAAACAGAGTGGTGAAATGGGAAGAAGCATGCCATTTGGAGAAGTCTGAAGTGATGCACTTTGGGATGAATAATATGGAAAAACAGTATACTTTTTTTATTCATTCAGGGATGTGGGCATCGCTGGCTAGGCCAGCATTTATTGCCCATCCCTAATTGCCCTTGAGAAGGTGGTGGTAAGCTGCCTTCTTGAACTGCTGCAGTCCATGTGAGGCAGGTATACCAACAGCGCTTTTAGGAAAGGAGTTTCAGGATTTTGACCCAGCGACAGTGATGGAACGGAGATATAGTTCCAAGTCAGGATGGTGTGTTACTTGGAGGGGAACTTGCAGGTGGTGGTGTTCCCATGTATTTGCTGCCCTTGTCTTTCTAGTTGGTAGAGGTTGCGGGTCTGGAAGGTGCTGTCTAAGGAGCCTTGGTGCATTGCTGCAGTGCATCTTGTAGATGGTACACACTGCTGCCACTGTGCGTCGGTGCTAGACGGAGTGAATGTTTTTGAACGGGATGCCAATCAAGCATGTTGCTTTGTCCTGGATGGTGTCAAGCTTTTTGAGTGTTGCTGGAGCTGCACCCATCAGGGCAAGTGGAGAGTATTCCATCACATTCCTGACTTGTGCCTTGCAGATGATGGACAGGCTTTGGGGAGTCAGAAGGTGAGTTACTCACCGCAGGATTCCAAGCCTTTGAGTTGCTCTTGTAGCCACGGTATTTATATAGCTACTCCAGTTCAGTTTCTGGTCAATGATAGCCCCTAGGATGTTGATAGTGGGGAATTCAGCGATGGTAATGCCATTGAATGTCAAGGGGAGATGGTTGGATTCTCTCTTGTTGGCACTTGTGTGGCGCGAATGTTACTTGCCACTTATCAGCTCAAGCCTGGATATTGTGCAGATCTTTCCGCATTTCTACATGGACTGCTTCAGTATCTGAGGAGTCATGAATGGTGCTGAACATTGTGCAATCATCAGCGAACATCCCCACTTCTGACCTTATGATTGAAGGAAGGTCATTGATGAAGCAGCTGAAGATGGTTGGAACTAGGACACTATCCTGAGCAACTCCTGCAGTGATGTCCTGGAGCGGAGATGATTGATCTCCAAGAATCACAACCATCTTCCTTTGAACTAGGTATGACTCCAAACAGCAGAGAGTTTTCCCCCTGATTCCCATTGACTTCAGTTTTGCTAAGGCTCCTTGATGCCATACTCAGTCAAATGCTGCCTTGATGTCAAGAGCAGTCACTCTCACCTCACCTCTTGAGTTCATCTCTTTTATCCGTGTTTGAACCAAAGCTGTAATGAGATCAGGAGCTGAGATGCCCTGGCGGAACCCAAATTGCAGCAGAATTGTACACAACCACAATCTGTAACCTCATGGCCCGACATATCCCCCACTTTACCATTACCATCAAGCCAGGAGACCAACCCTGGTTCAATGAAAAGTGCAGGAGGGTTTGCCAGGAGCAGCACCAGGCATACTTCAAAATGAGGTGTCAAACTGGTGAAGCTACAACACAGGACTACTTGCGTGCCAAACTGCAGAAGCAGCATGCGATAGACAGAGCTAAGAAATCCCATAACCAACTGATCAGATCTAAGCTCTGCACTCCTGCCACATCCTGCCATGAATGGTGGTGGACAATTAAACAACTAACTGGAGGAGGTGACTCCACAAATATCCCCATCCTCAATGCTGGGGGAGCCCACAATTTTCACAATTCCTGGGTGTCCTTCATGTGTTACATTGACAACACATTATGTCAATGAGTGTGGAATGACAATATAGTTGTTATGCAATAGGAGATCAGATGTGGATGAAATGGAACTCATTTCAAACAGTGTTAAGACCTTGTAGTGCGTGAGCAATTTCGTTTGTAGACACTCTCTCAATGACGCCTTTCCAGTTTTGTGATTCCATAGCCTTCATACATAATTGCAAAGCCTCATCTTGTTTTGTTGCTGCTTTAATGTTAGTGAAATTGGCAACGTATTTATGCTTACATAGTTAAGATGTTGTGCAGCAACCTTTTCCTCACAACTAGTAGGACCAACTGTCAGCAATGGATGTCGCGAATGTCATCTAGGCCCCCACCTGCCAAGAATGAAGCACATTAATTTTGTCATGAACATTGCTTTTAAACTGTTACTGGAGTGAAGAAAGGACTTGTTAAACAGATCAGCCGTGGCTGAAAAAGATAATTGCATATTAGCAGATGGTGATTGGAAGGACAAAGGACCATTCCCTGACATATTCAACCTACAATGGACCTTGTTCACCAGGTATTGTGTGTAAGAGGAACATTCCAGATACTGTTAAGGTGATACAATCCAAGACATGGTCAGACCAGTTAGTCACATGACTAACCTGCTTGGCAACTTGGGTTTTTCTGAATTGTACAAACAGTTTGAATGGAGTGTGTCTGTTTGCTCCTGGACTGAGAAGATCTCTCCTGTCTGCTCCCATCTCTTTCTCACAAGCCTCTGAATCCACTGAAGGCACATGAACCCCAAGAGAGAAAAGTCTCCTACAGCGAACAAGGTTTAAGAAAAATACTGGGCCCCAATGAAAAGCAATATCTTCCTACAATCAAGGACTCTACAGTGAGCTTGAAGACCGTAACAAAAATGCTTCAGATATTGCCTCAAATTTTTCCACTTTATTTTTCTTCTGCTCTTTTCTGTCTCTATTTGCATGTGTGTATCGCGTATGCATGCTCGCGTGGGGGCATTGTGTATCCGTAGGCGACAACCAAATTAGAGTTTAAGTTTATGTTTAATAAATTTCAACTTTTCTACTTTAAACCTAAGAAAGTCATTTTGTGTTGGTTTCTTTGCCTTATAATTGGAAAGCGGTAAACAGGGATTCACCAAGGGGGAGCTAAAAACATGGTGTGTTTAAAATTAAATCCTGTTACAGTAAGACCAGGTGAAGGCTGAAAGGGAACCCTACACCACTTTCTCATCTGGTCGTAACAGAAATTTGTGTGCTAGCATCCAGAATTGACCCACAGACAGATGAGAGAAATTGGAAGTGGGAAGCCAAATTGTTCCCAATCAAAAAGAGGAAGATTTCACTACAGGTTTTCTTGTGGTTTTGTGTGATTGAATACCAACATGTCTGCAACTGAAGCTAGTAGCTCTCCAAGCCAGGGTGAAGTAACGTGGGATAAGTTAAAAGCACTGTCTATGGAGGAGCTGAGCAAAATGGCTGAGCAGTGTGGGATCACTGTACGTGGCAAGGCTAGGAAGTCTGAATTCCTAAGGTTAATAGCCAACCATTTTTCCCTTGAATCTGAAGCAGCAGAAACAGGGTTAAAAGCAGACTCCGACAGGGTGTTGTTAGCAAAGATACAATTGGAACAAAGGAAACTTGAATTAGAAGTAAGAGAAAGAGAGAGGCAGCAGAGAGAGAAAGAGAGAGCCTTCCAGAAGAAACGTGAAGAAAATGAAAGACTGGAGAGAGAGAAAGAAAGAAGCTTCCAGAAAGAATGCAAAGAAAGAGAATTGAAGTGGCTTGAGTTAACTAGGGGGTGACAGAGTAACACCAGTGAAAGTATGGCCAATATGGAGGAGCGTAATTCAGGGCTAGGTACAGAATTGTTAAAACTAGCTCATCTAATCCCAAAATTCAATGAGGAAGATGTGGAGGCTTTTTTTGTGTCTTTTGAGAAACTGGCAAGGCGGCTAAAATGGCCAGCTGAGACCTGGTCTCTTTTATTACAAAGCAAGCTAACTGGAAAAGCCCATGAGGTTTATTCCTTGTTGCCAGAGGAGAGTTCATCAGATTCTAAACTGGCCAAAAATGCTATTCTCGGGGCATATGAAATGGTATCCGAAGCCTGTCGCCTAAAGTTTAGAACCCTCAAGAAGTAAGCTAATAAAACTTATCTGGAGTTTGAAAGTAAGCAGCGGGCTTTTGACCAGTGGATGAGGGCTCGTAAAGTACAGCTCAGCTATGAGAATGTCAGGAAAGTAGTTCTGTAAGGGGAATTTAAAAATTCTCTCCCACTCTCCATAAAGACCCATGTAGAGGAGTAGTGGGTTCAGAGCCTGGCAAGTGGCCGTTCTGGCTGATGAGTTTGCTTTAATTTATTAGTCGATTTCCCAGGGGAGAACCTTTTCTAATCACCACCACAAATCTGATAAGGACAAAGTTTGGGAAAGTGATATCCACCCAGGTAGTCGTAGGGGAGAAAGGAAAGCAGGAGGCACAGGGGACCCTCCTCCAGCCAAAAAGAAAGGTGCTGTGAGCAAGAGTGAGACCCTGAGACCTGTATGCTTCCATTGTAATAAATCAGGGCATTTAAAATCTGACTTCTGGAAATTCAAGGGAAAACCAGTAGAGTTAATCAGGGCACACCCACTCAGTGAAGACAGGAAACTGATGGAAAGCAGAGCAGAGCAAACTGTGGCTTTAACTGCAGTAAGCATGAGACCCAGGAAGCTTACGGCTGCAAGTGAAGGAAAATTTAACAGGATTCCTGAGGGTTATCAAGGGTTTGTGTCTGGAGGAAAAGTAACCCCACACCCCTTGAGTGGGGCAAGAAAGCATATAGTAATTCTCAGGGACACAGGGGCCACTAGATCCCTTTTACTGGGAAAAGGCCTGACCTTTCCCCCAGAGAGTGCAGTGCACACCAAAATGGTGGTGAATGGTATGGGAGGGCAGTGTATGCCTGTACCTATACCTGGAGTGCGACCTAGTTTCGGGACTGGTGACCGTAGGGATTGTCCTTAGTTTGCCTGTGGACAGGGTTGACCTGCTACAAGGTAACAAGGTAATGATCTGACAGTGGGGGGGGGGGGCCTGGGGAAGGTGGTAGCCCCCCCAGGAGTGAAAGAAAGACCGCAGGAGGTCCGAGAGACAGGGCAGTGGCAGGAGACAGACCGCTGCAGTTCTCTGAATGTGCAGTGGATTAGGCCATGATCAAACCAGCTCCTCCAGAGACCTGCAGGCAGATGGCCATGAGGTCTGCATGTCTGAGACTTTCTTTGGAAAGTTAGGAGACCCAGGGAATGAATTAGATGGGTTTTCCCTCACTGAGGCTCAGCGAGCCGACCAAGTATTGCAAGAGTTACCACCAGCTGCCCAGTCTGAAACTGAAGCAGAGGGAGTCCCTGATTGCTACTATTTAAAGAATGAGGTACTGAGAGGAACTGGAGTTCTCCACACAGACCTGAGAGCAAGGAGTGGGCAGCAGTTCACCAGTTAGTGGTGCCGCAGAGGTACCGGAGAGAAATATTAAGAAAAGCCCATGAGACTACAGTGGCTGTACATGCCGGTATACAAAAGACCAAAGCCCGCATAAGAGGTGAGGTGAGAGTGACTGCCCTTGACATCAAGGCAGCATTTGACTGAGTATGGCATCAAGGAGCCCCAGCAAAACTGAGGTCAATGGGTATCAGGGGGAAAACCCTCCGCTGGCTGGAGTCATACCTAGCACAAAGTAAGATGGTTGTGGTTGTTGGAGGTCAATCATCTCAGCTCCAGGACATCACTGCAGGTGTTCCTCAAGGCCCCAACCATCTTCAGCTGCTTCATCAATGACCTTCCTTCAATCATAAGGTCAGAAGTGGTGATGTACGCAGATGATTGCACAATGTTCAGCACCATTCGTGACTCCTCAGAAACTGAAGCAGTCCGTGTAGAGATGCAGCAAGACCTGGACAATATCCAGGCTTGTGCTGATAAGTGACATTCGTGTCACACAAGTGCCAGGCAATGACCATCTCCAACAAGAGAGAATCTAACCATCTCCCCCTGACATTCAACAGCATTACCATCGCTGAATCTCCCACTATCAACATCCCAGGGGCTACCATTGACCAGAAACTGAACTGGAGTAGCTATATAAATACCGTGGCTGCAAGAGCAGGTCAGAGGCTAGGAATCCTGAGGCGAGTAACTCACCTCCTGACTCCCCAAAGCCTGTCCACCATCTACAAGGCACAAGTCAGGAGTGTGATGGAATACTCTCCACTTGCCTGAATGGGTGCAGCTCCAACAACACTCAAGAAGCTCGACACCATCCAGGACAAAGCAGCCCACTTGTTTGGCACACCATCTACAAACATTCACTCCCTCCACCACCGACGCACAGTGGCAGCAGTGTGTACCATCTACAAGATGCACTGCAGCAATGCACCAAGGCTCCTTAGACAGCACCTTCCAAACCCGCGACCTCTACCAACTAGAAGGACAAGGGCAGCAAATGCATGGGAACACCACCACCTGCAAGTTCCCCTCCAAGTCACACACCGTCCTGACGTGGAACTATATCGTCGTTCCTTCACTGTTGCTGGGCCAAAATCCTGGAACTCCCTTCCTAACAGCACTGTGGGTCTACCTACCCCAAATGGACTGCAGCGGTTCAAGAAGGCAGCTCACCACCACCTTCTCAAGGGCAATTAGGGATGGGCAATAAATGCTGGCCTGGCCAGCGTCACCCACATCCCATGAATGAATTTAAAAAAGGACAACAGTTTGACTGGCCAAAACTCCACAAAGATGTGGTGGAGTACTGCAAGAGTTGCCACATGTGCCAGGTTGAGGGGAAACCCCAACCAATAGTGAAACCTGCACGTCTGGGTCCTGTACCGGTGTTAGGAGGACCCTCCAGCAGAGGGATGGTGAACTCTAAGGGACCCCCACCAAGAACAAAAGGGGACAGGCAGGCACGCGGCTGGCAAAAGTTTAGACAGGGAAGGGACAAAGTGACCAAGAGGGCAGGTTAAAGGAAGTCCAGGAGGAATCCCAGATGAAAATCCCTACTGTCCGGTCGGACAACCCCGAAAAATTTGAAAAGTTAGACCCCGCATCCTCCTATATTTGTGCAGACTTTAGAAGCACCTCACCAGAGTTGCCAGCAGCATTTACAGGAACCTGCAGAGACAAAGACCTCCAGGGGGCAGAGAAACTGTGAGGGTGATGACTCACCTAGTCGAAGTACCCCAGGGGAGTGCAGCAGAGTCTGCACGAGTACCTGCAGACAGGAGCATCCCAGAGAACAAAGGGGAGATTAACAAAGCATCATCCCCCACAGTCAGAGAAAAAAGGAACCACCCATCACCTGAAGTCAAAAGCCTTTGTATAACTCAGCAAAGCACTGAAAGAGTGTTCAGGATAGACCTGCCCACTACTAACTGTCCTGAAAAAAATGACCTCAACAGGAACAAAGACCCTAGGCAGTCATGGCAATTGGCAAACTGAAGAAAAATTTCCCCAAAAAACCACATGTTTACTGGGATGGCAAAAAGGGGACAATTGAAACAGAACTGGCATCAAGAAAAGACAGTTTTCGTCAGTTTTAGGATTTATGAATGAATGGAAATGAATGAGAGAAATGCATGGTTTTCTGTATCATATTTTTCTCTCAATATTTTGAATGAAATGCGCCTTTCCTCAAATCACATTTCATTCCCCTGGATGTGGAGGTGCCATGCAGGCCCCCACCTGCCAAGAATGAGGCACATTAATTTCGCCACACAGACATTAATTTTCAAATTGTTCTGGGAAGAAGAGAAGGCCCGTTACAAGGACTTGCCAGGCCCCTGGCCAGAAAGACATTTTTGCATTTTAGCAGACAGTGCTTGGAACAAAGGTTCATTCCCTGACCCACCCAATACACAAAGCCAGAAGTAGTTATACCAGTCATATGACTAACCTGCTGGCCAACCTGGGGAGTTTTAATTTTAGAGACAGTGTTTGAACTGGCAGAAAGCACTTGGCTCCTGGATTGAAAAGCGCCTCTCTTGTCTGCTCCCATCTCTTTCTCATGGCACTCCAAGACCCATGGAAGACACGTGAACCCTAAGAGAGAGAAAAATCTCCGACAGTGAACAAGGTTTAAGAAGAATACTGGGCCCCAACGAAAAGCAAGACGATATCTTCAACCAAGGACGCTACAGTGAGCTTGAAGCACAATAACAGAAAACCCTCCTCAGTGATTGCTTCAAACCTTTCCACTTTATTTTTTTCTTCTGCTCTTTTCTGTCCCTATCTGCATGTGCCTATCATGTATGCAACTTAGTGGGGGCACGTTGTGTATCGAAGAACAAAGAAAATTACAGCACAGGAACAGGCCCTTCGGCCCTCCAAGCCTGCGCCGATCCAGATCCTAAATCTAAACCTGTCGCCCATTTTCTAAGGGTCTGCATCTCTTTGCTTCCTGCCCATTCATGTATCTGTCTAGATACATCTTAAAAGACGCTATCATGTTCGCATCTACCACCTCCGCTGGCAACGCGTTCCAGGCACCCACCACCCTCTGTGTAAAGAACTTTCCACACATATCCCCCCTAAATTTTTCCCCTCTCACTTTGAACTCGTGACCCCGAGTAATTGAATCCCCCACTCTGGAAAAACGCTTCTTGCTATCCACCCTGTCTAAACCTCTCATGATTTTATACACCTCAATCAGGTCCCCCTCAACCTCCGTCTTTCTAATGAAAATAATCCTAATCTACTCAACCTCTCTTCATAGCTGGCGCCCTCCATACCAGGCAACATCCTGGTGAACCTCCTCTGCACCCTCTCCAAAGCATCTACATCCTTTTGGTAATGTGGCGACCAGAACTGCACGCAGTATTCCAAATGTGGCCGAACCAAAGTCTTATACAACTGTAACATGACCTGCCAACTCTTGTACTCAATACCCCGTCCGATGAAGGAAAGCATGCCGTATGCCTTCTTGACCACTCTATTGACCTGCGTTGCCACCTTCAGGGAACAATGGACCTGAACACCCAAAGTCTGCAAACTTGCTAATCAGACCACCTATATTTTCCTCCAAATCATTTATGTATATCACAAACAACAGTGGTCCCAGCACGGATCCCTGTGGAACACCACTGGTCACACGTCTCCATTTTGAGAAACTACCTTCCACTGCTACTCTCTGTCTCCTGTTGCCCAGCCAGTTCTTTATCCATCTAGCTAGTACACCCTGGACCCCATGCGACTTCACTTTCTCCATCAGCCTACCATGGGGAACCTTATCAAACGCCTTACTGAAGTCCATGTATATGACATCTACAGGCCTTCCCTCATCTAGACCGAGTAAGGACGGCAGATTTCCTTCCCTAAAGGACATGAGTGAACCAGATGGGTTTTTACGACAATCTGGTAGTCTGTCGTCATTGTTAATGAGACTAGTATTTCATTCCAGGTTTATTAATTAATTAATTTTAAATTCCCTCGGCAGGGATTTGAAGTCATGGCTGGAATTTTATGGCCCCCAAATGAGTAGGCAGCAGGGGGTGGGGGGGGGGGGCGTAAAATTGAGTGGGAGGCGGGGGAGGGGTTTCCCCAAATCCTCCCGCCTCAGCTGCAATTTTATGTGGCGGCGGCGGCGGCGAGAAACGGCCCACCCACCCACCCCAGGCCAAATCAAGGCCCTTAAGTGGCCAATTAACTGACACTTAAGGGACTCCTCCCGCCACCATGGGTATTTTGGCAGACAGCAAAAACCTCAAGAATCCCGCCTGGTAAAACCAGGCGGCCTTCTTGCGGGCTGGAGGGGGGGCCTCCTGATCGGGCACCCTGTGCTCCACAGACGGCCGCCCTTGAAGCCCCAACCACCCATATGCACAACACTACCCCCCACCCCGTCCCCCTAAGCAACCCCCCCTTGCCTTGCCAGAGCCTGACCGATTATCCCGGTGAGGCCCTAAAAACATACCAGTCTTCCAGGCTATCCTTCACCTTGCTTTCGATGGCTGCGTGTAGTCCCAGCAATGGCCACCGATCCCAGTGGCATTGCTGGGAAAAAGAGCTGCTGGCCTGCTGATTGGCTGGGAGCTCCATTAGGCAGGACTTCCTGCCTTGAGGAGGTGGAAGTCCTGCCCAAGACCAATTCAAGGTCTGGGGAGTGAAAAATCCCAGCCTCTGTCCCCTAGGCCCAGAGGAGGTGAGCTTACCTCCAGCCCAACGAAAAATTCTGGCCCATGTCTCCAGAGCATTAGTCCAGTCCTCTGGATTACTAGGGATATACCCCTAAGGGGCAAGTGCTCTACTTGCTGAAAAAAACAGCCATGTGTTTTGTTTACATTGGGTTTAATTTCAATATTTGATTTAACTGTAAGCAATGCAGATGTCACACTGTGTTAAACAACCAACTGGTTTATTTAAAGCACAATAACGTTAACTATAAAAGATGTTACAGATTGGAGCACATGTCTTAAAAGCAGCCTATGTCTGTGTGACTGATTCAAAATGTCTCTCAGAAGCTTCCAGAAATCTCCCACAATTCCACTTCTGCTCTCTAGCTCCACCCGGTGGTTTAAGCAATCAAACTGATCAGTCAAAAACTACACCTTGGAAGACTACAGAACTAAGACAATAAAAAACTAAAAGAAAAAGCGTACACAAATGAAATAAAAGCACAGATCCTGGCAAATAGGAAAGGTAGAAAGTACCACAAAGGATGACAAAACAGATAGTAAGAACTACAAAAGGGATGAAAAGAAACTTGGAAGGGATATCAAAATCAACACAAACATTTTACAAGTGTATTTTGAAAAGGAGGGTTGTCAGTAGCAATGTTGGCTCCTTGACAACTGATAACTTTGATATTGTCAATGAAAATAAGGAAATGGCAAACATGTTTATTTTATTTTTATTTTTGAGATACAGCACTGAAACAGGCCCTTCAGCCCACCGAGTCTGTGCCGACCATCAACCACCCATTTATACTAATCCTACATTAATCCCATTACCCTCTCACATCCCCACCTTCCCTCAATTCCCCTACCACCGACCTATACTAGGAGCAATTTATACTGGCCAATGTACCTATCAACCTGCAAGTCTTTGGCTGTGGAAGGAATCCGGAGCACCCGGAGGAAACACACGCAGACACAGGGAGAACATGCAAACTCCACACAGGCAGTACCCAGAATTGAACCCGGGTCACTGGAGCTGTGAGGCTGTGGTGCTAACCACTGCGCCACTGTGCCGCCCTCACTCGCCCCGTCCCTCTCTCCCCCATTCCTCACTCGCCCCGTCCCACTCTCCCACCCTTCCTTACTCGCCCCGTCCCTCTCTCCCCCCACCCCCTCACTTGGCCCATCCCTCTCTCCCCCCTCGCACCGTCCCTCTCTTCCCCGCTCGCCCCGTCCCTCTCTTCCCCCCTCGCACCGTCCTACTCAACCCCCCTCCTCACTCGCCCACTCCCTCTCTTCCCCCCTCCTCACTCGCCCCCTCCCTCTCTTCCCCCATCCCTTTCTCCCCCCCTCACACCCACCCCCTCCTCTCTCGCCCAGCTCCTCTACCCCCTCGCCCCGTCCCTCTCTCCCCCCTCGCCCCGTCCCTCCCTCCCCCATCGCCCCGTCCCTCTCTCGCCCCTGCTCACTCGCCCCATCCCACTCTTCCCCCTCCTCACTCGCCCCCAACCTCTCTCCCCCCTCTCCTCACTCGCCCCATCCCTCTCTCCACCCCTCCTCACTCACCCCATCCCTCTCTCCTCCCCTCCCTCTCTTCCCCCCCTCTCACCCCCCCTCTCTACCCCCATCTTCACACGCCCCCTCCCTCTCTCCCTCTCTTCCACCCCTCCTTACTCGCCCCGTCCCTCTCTCCCCCCCCTCCTCACTCGCCTTGTCCCTCTCTCCCCCCTCTTCACTCGCCCCATCCCTCCCCTCCCTCCCTCTCTTTCCCCCCTCCTCACTCGCCCCCTCCCTCTCTTCCCCCCTCCACACTCGTCACCTCCCTCTCTTCACCCCTCCACACTCACCCCCTCCCTCCCCCCCTCCTCACTCGTCACCTCCCTCTCCCGCCCTCCTCACTCGGCCCCTCCCTCTCTCCCCCCCTCCCTCTCCCGCCCTCCTCACTCGCCCCCTCTCTCTCTCCCCCCCCTCACTCGCCCCGCCTTCTCTCCCCCTCCCTCCCTCTCCCCTCCCTCCTCACTCGCCCCCTCCCTCCTCACTTGCCCCCTCCCTCTCCCCCTCCCTCCTCACTCGCGCCCTCCCTCTCCCCCGCCCTCTCTCCCCCCTCTCTCCCCTCTCCTCACTCGCCCCCTCCCTCTCCCCCTCCCTCCTCACTCCCCCTCCCTCTCTCCCCTCTCAACCTCCTCACTGGCTTCTCCCTCTCTCCCCTCCTCCTCACTCGTCCCCTCCCTCTCTCCCCCCCTCCTCACTCGCCCCGTCCCTCTCTCCCCCCCTCCTCACTCGCCCCGTCCCTCTCTCCCCCCCTCCTCACTCGCCCCGTCCCTCTCTCCCCCCCTCCTCACTCGCCCCGTCCCTCTCTCCCCCCCTCCTCACTCGCCCCGTCCCTCTCTCCCCCCCTCCTCACTCGCCCCGTCCCTCTCTCCCCCCTCTTCCCCCCTCCTCACTCACCCCACCCCTCTCTCCCCCCCTCCCTCTCTTCCCCCCTCTCTCCCCCCTCTCTCCCCCCTCTTCACTCGCCCCATCCCTCCCCTCCCTCCCTCTCTTTACCCCCTCCTCACTCGCCCCCTCCCTCTCTTCCCCCCTCCACACTCACCCCCTCCCTCCCCCCCTCCTCACTCGTCACCTCCCTCTCCCGCCCTCCTCACTCGGCCCCTCCCTCTCTCCCCCCCTCCCTCTCCCGCCCTCCTCACTCGCCCCCTCTCTCTCTCCCCCCCTCACTCGCCCCGCCTTCTCTCCCCCTCCCGCCCTCTCCCCTCCCTCCTCACTCGCCCCCTCCCTCCTCACTTGCCCCCTCCCTCTCCCCCTCCCTCCTCACTCGCGCCCTCCCTCTCCCCCGCCCTCTCTCCCCCCTCTCTCCCCTCTCCTCACTCGCCCCCTCCCTCTCCCCCTCCCTCCTCACTCGCCCCCTCCCTCTCTCCCCCCTCCTCACTCACCCCCTCCCTCTCTCCCCTCTCCCCCTCCTCACTCGCCCCCTCCCTCTCTCCCCTCCTCCTCACTCGTCCCCTCCCTCTCTCCCCCCTCCTCACTCGCCCCGTCCCTCTCTCCCCCCCTCCTCACTCGCCCCGTCCTTCCCTCCCCCCCTCCTCACTCGCCCCGTCCCTCTCTCCCCTCCTCCTCACTCGCCCCCTCCCTCTCTCCCCCCTCCTCACTCGCCCCGTCCCTCTCACCCCCTCTTCCCCCCTCCTCACTCGCCCCGTCCCTCTCTCCCCCCTCTTCCCCCCTCCTCACTCGCCCCGTCCCTCTCTCCCCCCTCTTCCCGTCCCGCTCTCCCCCCTCTTCCCCCCTCCTCACTCGCCCCGGCCCTCTCTCCCCCCTCTTCCCCCCTCTTCCCCCCTCCTCACTCGCCCCGTCCCTCTCTCCCCCTCTTCCCGTCCCTCTCTCCCCCCTCTTCCCCCCTCCTCACTCACCCCCTCCCTCTCTCCCCTCCTCCTCACTCGCCCCCTCCCTCTCTCCCCCCCTCCTCACTCGCCCCGTCCCTCTCTCACCTCCCCTCCTCACTCGCCCCGTCCCTCTCTCCCCCCCTCCTCACTCGCCCCGTCCCTCTCCCCCCCCCCACTCACTCGCCCCGTCCCACTCTCCCCCCTCCCCCCCGTCCCTCTCTCCCTCCTCACTCGCCCCGTCCCTCTCTTCCCCCCTCCGCCCTCGCCCCGTCCCTCTCTCCCTTCCCCCTCCCCCCTCCCTCTCTCCCTTCCCCCTCGCCCCGTCCCTCTCTTCCCCCCCCTCTGCCCTCGCCCCGTCCCTCTCTTCCTCCCCGTCCGCCCTCGCCACATCCCTCTCTTCCCCTCCTCGCCCCGTCCCTCTCAGCCCCCCCTCGCCCCGTCCCTCTCACCCTTCCCCCTCCCCCCTCCCACTCTCCCTTCCCCCTCGCCCCATCCCTCTCTTCCCACCCCTCGCCCCTCGCCCCGTCCCTCTCTTCCCCCCCCCTCGCCTCGTCCCTCTCTTCCCCCAGCTCCCCCTCGCACCGTCCCTCTCTTCCCCCCCTCCCCCCTCGCCCCGTCCCTCTCTCCCCCCTCTTCCCCCCTCTTCCCCCCTCTTCCCCCCTCCTCACTCACCCCGTCCCTCTCTCCCCCCTCTTCCCCCCTCTTCCCCCCTCCTCACTTGCCCCGTCCCTCTCTCCCCCCACTTGCCCCGTCCTCACTCGCCCCGTCCCTCTCTCCCCCCTCTTCCCCCTCCTCATTTGCCCCGTCCCTCTCTCCCCCCTCTTCCCCCCTCTTCCCCCCTCCTCACTCGCCCCGTCCCTCTCTCCCCCCTCCTCACTCGCCCCGTACCCCTCTCCCCCTCCTCACTCGCCCCGTCCCTCTCTCCCCCCTCCTCACTCGCCCCGTCCCCCTCTCCCCCTCCTCACTCGCCCCGTCCCCCTCTCCCTCTCTCCCCCCTCGCCCCGTCCCTCCCTCCCCCATCGCCCTGTCCCTATCTTCACCCCTCCCCCATCGCTCCGTCCCTCTCTCCCCCCGTCCCTCTCTCCCCCCTCCTCACTCGCCCCATCCCTCTCTTCCCCCTCCTCACTCGCCCCGTCCCTCTCTTCCCTCTCTTCCCCCTCCTCACTCGCCCCCAACCTCTCTCCCCCCTCTCCTCACTCGCCCCATCCTTCTCTCCCCCCCCCTCTCTTCTCCCCCTCTCATCCCCCCCTCTCTACCCCCCCTCTTCACGCCCCCTCCCTCTCTCCCCTCCCTCCTCACTCTCCCCGTCCCTCTCTTCCCCCCCTCCTCACTCTCCCCGTCCCTCTCTCCCCCCCCCTCACTCGCCTTGTCCCTCTCTCCCCCCACTCCTCACTCTCCCCCAACCTCTCCCCCCACTCCTCACTCGCCCCATCCCTCTCTCCTCACCCTCCCTACTCGCCCCATCCCTCTCTAGCCCCCCTCCCTCTCTTCCCCCCTCTCTCCCCCCCTCTTCATTCGCCCCCTCCCTCTCTCCCCTCCCTCCCTCTCTTCCCCCCCTCCTCACTCGCCCCCTCCCTCTCTTCCCCCCTCCTCACGCACCCCCTCCCTCTCTTCCCCCCTCCTCACACCCCCTCCCTCCCCCCTTCCTCACTCGTCAGCTCCCTCTCCCGCCCTCCTCACTCGGCCCCTCCCTCTCTCCCCCCTCCCTCTCCCGCCCTCCTCACTCGCCCCCTCTCTCTCTCTCCCCCGCCTAACTCGCCCCTCCCTCCTCACTCGCCCCCTCCCTCTCCCCCTCCCTCCTCACTCGCCCCCTCCCTCTCCCCCTCCCTCTCCCCCTCCCTCTTCACTCGCCCCATCCCTCTCTTCCCCCTCCTCACTCGCCCCCTCCCTCTCTCCCCTCTCCCCCCTCCTCACTCGCCCCCTCACTCTCTCCCCTCCCTCCCTCTCTTCCCCCCCTCCTCACTCGCCCCCTCCCTCTCTTCCTCCCTTCCTCACACCCCCTCCCTCCCCCCCTCCTCACTCGTCAGCTCCCTCTCCCGCCCTCCTCACTCGGCCCCTCCCTCTCTCCCCCCCTCCCTCTCCCGCCCACCTCACTCGCCCCTCCCTCTCCCCCTCCCTCCTCACTCGCCCCCTCCCTCTCCCTCTCCCTCCTCACTCGCCCCCTCCCTCTCCCCCTCCCTCCTCACTCGCCCCCTCCCTCTCCCCCTCCCTCTTCACTTGCCCCATCCCTCTCTTCCCCCTCCTCACTCGCCCCCTCCCTCTCTCCCCTCTCCCCCCTCCTCACTCGCCCTGTCCCTCTCTCCCCCCCTCCTCACTCGCCCCGTCCCTCTCTCCCCCCCTCCTCACTCACCCCGTCCCTGTCTCCACCCCCCCCCTCACTCGCCCCGTCCCTCTCTCCCCTCTCCCCCCCGTCCCTCTCTCCCTCCGCCCTCGCCCCGTCCCTCTCTTCCTCCCCCTCCGCCCTCCCCACGTCCCTCTCTTCCCCCCCTCGCCCCGTCCCTCTCTTCCCCCCCCTGCCCCGTCCCTCTCTTCACCCCTCCCCCCTCGCCCCGTCCCTCTCTTCCCCCCCTTCCCCTCGCCCCGTCCCTCTCTTCCCCCCCCTCGCCCCTCGCCCCGTCCCTCTCTTACCCCCCTCCCCCTTGCCCCGTCCCTCTCTTCTCCCCCCTCGCCCGTCCCTCTCTTCCCCCCCTCGCCCCATCCCTCTCTCCCTCCCCTCTGAACCCCCTCGCCCCGTCCCTCTCTCCCCCACCCTCGCCCCATCCCTCTCTCCCTCCTCCTCTCCCTCCCCCCGTTACTCTCTCCCTCCCCCTTGCCCCCTTCCCCCCGTCCCCCCCCCGTCCTCCCCCGTCCCTCTCTCCCTCCCCCCGTCTCTCTCTCCCTCCCCCCCCAGTCCCTCTCTCTCTTCCCCTCCCCCCCGTCCCTCCATCCCTTCCCCCTCCCCCCTCCCTCTCTCCCTTCCCCATTCCCCCTTCCCCCCTCCCTTCCCCCTCCCCCCAACCCTCTCTCCCTCCCCTCTCTTCCCCCCCCTCGCCCCGTCCCTCTCTCCCCCCCCCTCGCCCCATCCCTCTCTCCCTCCCCCTCTCCGTTCGCCCCATCCCTCTCTCCCTGCCCCCTCCCCCTCCCCCCGTCCCTCTCTCCCTCCCCCCTTGCCCCCTCCCCCCCCGTCCCCCCCATCCCTCCCACCAACCCCCCCCCGTCACTCTCTCCCTCCCCCCCGTCCCTCTCTCCCTCCCCCCCGTCCCTCTCTCCCTTCGCCCTCCCCCCGTCCCTCTCTCCCATCCCCCTCCCCCCCGTCCCTCTCTCCCTTCCCCCTCCCCCTCCCTCTCTCCCGTCCCCGTTCCCCCTTCCCCCTTCCCCCTCTCCCTTCCCTCTCCCCCGTCCCTCTCTCCCTTCCCCCTCCCCCCTTCCTCTCTCCCTTCCCCCTTCCCCCTCCCTCTCTCCCTTCCCCTTCCCCCTCCATCCCATCCCTCTCTCCCCCCCTCCTCACTCGCCCCATCCCTTCCTCCCCCATCCCCTCTCGCCCCGTCCCTCTCTCCCCCCTCTTACCCCCTCCTCACTCGCCCCGTCCCTCTCACCCCCCTCTTCCCCCCTCCTCACTCGCCCCGTCCCTCTCTCCCCCCTCTTCCCCCCTCCTCACTCGCTCCGTCCCTCTCTCCCCCCTCTTCCCGTCCCTCTCTCCCCCCTCTTCCCCCCTCCTCACTCGCCCCGTCCCTCTCTCCCCCCTCCCCCCCTCTTCCCCCCTCCTCACTCACCCCGTCCCTCTCTCCCCCCTCTTCCCCCCTCTTCCCCCCTCTTCACCCCTCCTCACTTGCCCCGTCCCTCTCTCCCCCCTCTTCCCCCCTCCTCACTTGCCCCGTCCCTCTCTCCCCCCTCTTCCACCTCCTCACTCGCCCCGTCCCTCTCTCCCCCCTCTTCCCCCCTCCTCACTCGCCCCGTCCCTCTCTCCCCCCTCCTCACTCGCCCCATCCCCCTCTCCCCCTCCTCACTCGCCCCGTCCCTCTCTCCCCCCTCCTCACTCGCCCCGTCCCCCTCTCCCCCTCCTCACTCGCCCCGTCCCCCTCTCCCTATCTCCCCCCTCGCCCCGTCCCTCCCTCCCCCATCGCCCCGTCCCTATCTTCACCCCTCCCCCATCGCTCCGTCCCTCTCTCCCCCCGTCCCTCTCTCCCCACTCTTCACTCGCCCCATCCCTCTCGTCCCCCTCCTCACTCGCCCCGTCCCTCTCTTCCCTCTCTTCCCCCTCCTCACTCGCCCCAACCTCTCTCCTCCCTCTCCTCACTCGCCCCATCCCTCTCTCCCCCCGCTCCCTACTCTCTCCATCCCTCTCTCCCCCCCCTCTCTTCCCCCCCTCTCATCCCCCCCTCTCTACCCCCCCTCTTCACGCCCCCTCCCTCTCTCCCCTCCCTCCCTCTCTTCCCCCCATCCTCTCTCGCCCCGTCCCTCTCTCCCCCCTCTTACCCCCTCCTCACTCGCCCCGTCCCTCTCACCCCCCTCTTCCCCCCTCCTCACTCGCCCCGTCCCTCTCTCCCCCCTCTTCCCCCCTCCTCACTCGCTCCGTCCCTCTCTCCCCCCTCTTCCCGTCCCTCTCTCCCCCCTCTTCCCCCCTCCTCACTCGCCCCGTCCCTCTCTCCCCCCTCCCCCCCTCTTCCCCCCTCCTCACTCACCCCGTCCCTCTCTCCCCCCTCTTCCCCCCTCTTCCCCCCTCTTCACCCCTCCTCACTTGCCCCGTCCCTCTCTCCCCCCTCTTCCCCCCTCCTCACTTGCCCCGTCCCTCTCTCCCCCCTCTTCCACCTCCTCACTCGCCCCGTCCCTCTCTCCCCCCTCTTCCCCCCTCCTCACTCGCCCCGTCCCTCTCTCCCCCTTCCTCACTCGCCCCATCCCCCTCTCCCCCTCCTCACTCGCCCCGTCCCTCTCTCCCCCCTCCTCACTCGCCCCGTCCCCCTCTACCCCTCCTCACTCGCCCCGTCCCCCTCTCCCTATCTCCCCCCTCGCCCCGTCCCTCCCTCCCCCATCGCCCCGTCCCTATCTTCACCCCTCCCCCATCGCTCCGTCCCTCTCTCCCCCCGTCCCTCTCTCCCCACTCTTCACTCGCCCCATCCCTCTCGTCCCCCTCCTCACTCGCCCCGTCCCTCTCTTCCCTCTCTTCCCCCTCCTCACTCGCCCCAACCTCTCTCCTCCCTCTCCTCACTCGCCCCATCCCTCTCTCCCCCCGCTCCCTACTCTCCCCATCCCTCTCTCCCCCCCCTCTCTTCCCCCCCTCTCATCCCCCCCTCTCTACCCCCCCTCTTCACGCCCCCTCCCTCTCTCCCCTCCCTCCCTCTCTTCCCCCCCTCCTCACTCTCCCCGTCCCTCTCTACCCCCCCTCCTCACTCGCCTTGTCCCTCTCTCCCCCCACTCCTCACTCTCCCCCAACCTCTCTCCCTCCCCTCCTCACTCGCCCCATCCCTCTCTCCCCACCCTCCCTACTCGCCCCATCCCTCTCTAGCCCCCTCCCTCTCTTCCCCCCCTCTCCCCCCCCCCGTTATTCGCCCCCTCCCTCTCTCCCCTCCCTCCCTCTCTTCCCCCCCTCCTCACTCGCCCCCTCCCTCTCTTCCCTCCCTCCTCACGCGCCCCTTCCCTCTCTTCCCCCCTCCTCACTCACCCCCTCCCTCCCCCCCTCCTCACTCGGCCCCTCCCTCTCCCCCCCTCCCTCACCCGCCCTCCTCACTCGCCCCCTCTCTCTCTCCCCCTCCTCACTCGCCCCGTCCCCCTCTCCCTATCTCCCCCCTCGCCCCGTCCCTCCCTCCCCCATCGCCCCGTCCCTATCTTCACCCCTCCCCCATCGCTCCATCCCTCTCTCCCCCCGTCCCTCTCTCCCCACTCCTCACTCGCCCCATCCCTCTCGTCCCCCTCCTCACTCGCCCCGTCCTTCTCTTCCCTCTCTTCCCCCTCCTCACTCGCCCCAACCTCTCTCCTCCCTCTCCTCACTCGCCCCATCCCTCTCTCCCCCGCTCCCTACTCGCCCCATCCCTCTCTCCCCCCCCTCTCTTCCCCCCCTCTCATCCCCCCCTCTCTACCCCCCCTCTTCACGCCCCATCCCTCTCTCCCCTCCCTCCCTCTCTTCCCCCCCTCCCTCTCTTCCCCCCTCTCTCCCCCCCTCTTCATTCGCCCCCTCCCTCTCTCCCCTCCCTCCCTCTCTTCCCCCCCCCTCCTCACTCGCCCCCTCCCTCTCTTCCCCCCCTCCTCACTCGGCCCCTCCCTCTCTCCCCCCTCCCTCTCCCGCCCTCCTCACTCGCCCCCTCTCTCTCTCCCCCTCCTAACTCGCCCCTCCCTCTCCCCCTCCCTCCTCACTCGCCCCCCCTCTCCCCCTCCCTCCTCACTCGCCCCCTCCTTCTCCCCCTCCCTCCTCACTCGCCCCCTCCCTCTCCCCCTCCCTCTTCACTCACCCCATCCCTCTCTTCCCCCTCCTCACTTGCCCCCTCCCTCTCTCCCCTCTCCCCCCTCCTCACTCGCCCCCTCCCTCTCTCCCCCCTCCTCACTCGGCCCCTCCCTCTCTCCCCCCTCCCTCTCCCGCCCTCCTCACTCGCCCCCTCTCTCTCTCCCCTTCCTAACTCGCCCCTCCCTCTCCCCCTCCCTCCTCACTCGCCCCTCCCTCCCCCTCCCTCGCCCCCTCCCTCTCCCCCTCCCTCCTCACTCGCCCCCTCCCTCTCCCCCTCCCTCTTCAATCACCCCATCCCTCTCTTCCCCCTCCTCACTTGCCCCCTCCCTCTCTCCCCTCTCCCCCCTCCTCACTCACCCACTCCCTCTCTCCCCCCTCCTCACTCGCCCCCTCCCTCTCTTCCCCCCTCACTCGCCCCGTCCCTCTCTCCCCCCCTCCTCACTCGCCCCATCCCTCTCTCCCCCCCTCCTCACTCGCCCCGTCCCGCTCTCACCTCCCCTCCTCACTCGCCCTGTCCCTCTCTCCCCCCCTCCTCACTCGCCCCGTCCCTCTCTCCCCCCCTCACTCGCCCCGTCCCTCTCTCCCCTCTCCCCCCCATCCCTCTCTCCCTCCTCACTCGCCCCGTCCCTCTCTTCCCCCCCCCTCCTCTCTCGCCCCCTCCCTCTCTCCCTTCCCCCTCCCCCGTCCCTCTCTCTCTTCCCCCTCTCCCTTCCCCCTCCCCCCCATCCTCTCCCCCCTCCCCGCCATCCTTCTCTCCCCCTCATTCCCCTCCTCACTCGCCCCTTCCCTCTCTTCCCCCCCTCCTCACTCACCCCCTCCCTCCCCCCTCCTCACTCGGCCCCTCCGTCTCTCCCCCCCTCCCTCTCCCGCCCTCCTCACTCGCCCCCTCTCTCTCTCCCCCTCCTAACTCGCCCCTCCCTCTCCCCCTCCCTCCTCACTCGCCCCCTCCCTCTCCCCCCCTCCCTCCTCACTCGCCCCCTCCCTCTCCCCCTCCCTCCTCACTCGCCCCCTCCCTCTCCCCCTCCCTCTTCACTCACCCCATCCCTCTCTTCCCCCTCCTCACTTGCCCCCTCCCTCTCTCCTCTCTCCCCCCTCCTCACTCACCCCCTCCCTCTCTCCCCCCTCCTCACTCGCCCCCTCCCTCTCTTCCTCCCTCACTCGCCCAGTCCCTCTCTCCCCCCCTCCTCACTCGCCCCATCCCTCCCCCCTCCTCACTCGCCCCGTCCCGCTCTCACCTCCCCTCCTCACTCGCCCTGTCCCTCTCTCCCCCCCTCCTCACTCGCCCTGTCCCTCTCTCCCCCCCTCCTCACTCGCCCTGTCCCTCTCTCCCCCCCTCCTCACTCGCCCCGTCCCTCACTCCCCCCCCTCACTCGCCCCGTCCCTCTCTCCCCTCTCCCCCCATCCCTCTCTCCCTCCTCACTCGCCCCGTCCCTCTCCCCCCCCTCCGCCCTCGCCCCGTCCCTCTCTCCCTTCCCCCTCCCCCTCCCTCTCTCCCTTCCCCCTCGCCCCGTCCCTCTCTTCCCCCCCCTCCGCCCTCGCCCCGTCCCTGTCTTCCTTCCCCTCCGCCCTCCCCACGTCCCTCTCTTACCCCCCTCGCCCCGTCCCTCTCTTCCCCCCCCCCGCCCCGTCCCTCTCTACTCTTCAGCCCCTCCCCCCCTCGCCCCGTCCCTCTCTTCCCCCCCCCCTCCCCCTCGCCCCGTCCCTCTCCTCCCCCCCCTTGACCCTCGCCCCGTCCCTCTCTTACCCCCCTCCCCCCCCTCGCCCCGTCCCTCTCTTCCCCCCCCGCCCCCTCGCCCCGTCCCTCTCTTCTCCCACCTTCCCCCTCGCCCCGTCCCTCTCTTACCCCCCTCCCCCCTCGCCCCGTCCCTCTCTTCCCCCCCACCCCTCACCCCGTCCCTCTCTTCTCCCCCCTTCCCCCTCGCCCCGTCCCTCTCTTCCCCCCCTCGCCCCATCCCTCTCTCCCTCCCCACTACCCCCTCGCCCCGTCCCTCTCTCCCCCACCCTCGCCCCATCCCTCTCTCCCTCCCCCTTGCCCCCTCCCCCCCATCCCTCCCGTCCCCCCCCGTCCCTCTCTCCCTCCCCCCGTCTCTCTCTCCCTCCCCCCCAGTCCCTCTCTCCCTTCCCCCTCCCCCCGTCCCTCCATCCCTTCCCCCTCCCCCTTCCCTCTCTCCCTTCCCCATTCCCCCTTCCCCCTCTCCCTTCCCCCTTTCCCCATCCCTCTCCCTCCCCTCTCTTCCCCCCCCCCTCGCCCCATCCCTCTCTCCCTCCCCCCTTGCCCCCTCCCCCCCGTCCCCCCTGTCCCTCTCACCCTCCCCCCCCGTCCCTCTCTCCCTTCCCCCTCCCCCCCGTCCCTCTCTCCCTTCCCCCTCCCCCTCCCTCTCTCCCTTCCCCCTTCCCCCTTCCCCCTCTCCCTTCCCCCTTTCCCCATCCCTCTCCCTCCCCTCTCTTCCCCCCCCCTCGCCCCATCCCTCTCTCCCTCCCCCCTTGCCCCCTCCCCCCCGTCCCCCCTGTCCCTCTCACCCTCCCCCCCCTTCCCCCTCTCCCTTCCCTCTCCCCCGTCCCTCTCTCCCTTCCCCCTTCCCCCTTCCTCTCTCCCTTCCCCCTTCCCCCTCTCCCTTCCCCCTCCCTCTCTCACTTCCCCTTCCCGCTCCCTCCCCTCCCTCTCCCCCTTCCACCTCCCCCGTCCCTCTCTCCCTTCCGCCTCTCCCTTCCCCCTCCCCCCATCACTCTCTCCCCCCTCATCCTCCCTCCTCTCTCGCCCCCTCCCTCTCTCCCTTCCCCCTCCCCCCGTCCCTCTCTCTCTTCCCCCTCTCCCTTCCCCCTCCCCCCCATCCCTCTCCCCCCTCCCCGCCATCCTTCTCTCCCCCTCATTCCCCTCCTCACTCGCCCCTTCCCTCTCTTCCCCCCCCTCCTCACTCACCCCCTCCCTCCCCCCCTCCTCACTCAGCCCCTCCGTCTCTCCCCCCCCTCCCTCTCCCGCCCTCCTCACTCGCCCCCTCTCTCTCTCCCCCTCCTAACTTGCCCCTCCCTCTCCCCCTCCCTCCTCACTCGCCCCCTCCCTCTCCCCCCTCCCTCCTCACTCGCCCCCTCCCTCTCCCCCTCCCTCCTCACTCGCCCCCTCCCTCTCCCCCTCCCTCTTCACTCACCCCATCCCTCTCTTCCCCCTCCTCACTTGCCCCCTCCCTCTCTCCTCTCTCCCCCCTCCTCACTCACCCCCTCCCTCTCTCCCCCCTCCTCACTCGCCCCCTCCCTCTCTTCCTCCCTCACTCGCCCTGTCCCTCTCTCCCCCCCTCCTCACTCGCCCCATCCCTCCCCCCCTCCTCACTCGCCCCGTCCCGCTCTCACCTCCCCTCCTCACTCGCCCTGTCCCTCTCTCCCCCCCTCCTCACTCGCCCCGTCCCTCACTCCCCCCCTCACTCGCCCCGTCCCTCTCTCCCCTCTCCCCCCCATCCCTCTCTCCCTCCTCACTCGCCCCGTCCCTCTCTCCCTTCCCCCCTCCCCCTCCCTCTCTCCCTACCCCCTCGCCCCGTCCCTCTCTTCCCCCCCCTCCGCCCTCGCCCCGTCCCTCTCTTCCTTCCTCTCCGCCCTCCCCACGTCCCTCTCTTACCCCCCTCGCCCCGTCCCTCTCTTCCCCCCCCCCCCGCCCCGTCCCTCTCTTCAGCCCCTCCCCCCTCGCCCCGTCCCTCTCTTCCCCCCCCTCCCCCTCGCCCCGTCCCTCTCTTCCCCCCCCTTGACCCTCGCCCCGTCCCTCTCTTACCCCCCTCCCCCCTCGCCCCGTCCCTCTCTTACCCCCCTCCGCCCTCGCCCCGTCCCTCTCTTCCTTCCTCTCCGCCCTCCCCACGTCCCTCTCTTACCCCCCTCGCCCCGTCCCTCTCTTCCCCCCCCCTCGCCCCGTCCCTCTCTTCCCCCCCCTCCCCCTCGCCCCGTCCCTCTCTTCCCCCCCCTTGACCCTCGCCCCGTCCCTCTCTTCCCCCCCCCTCGCCCCGTCCCTCTCTTCCCCCCCCCCTCGCCCCGTCCCTCTCTTACCCCCCTCCGCCCTCGCCCCGTCCCTCTCTTCCTTCCTCTCCGCCCTCCCCACGTCCCTCTCTTACCCCCCTCGCCCCGTCCCTCTCTTCCCCCCCCCTCGCCCCGTCCCTCTCTTCCCCCCCCTCCCCCCTCGCCCCGTCCCTCTCTTCCCCCCCGCCCCCTCGCCCCGTCCCTCTCTTCTCCCACCTTCCCCCTCGCCCCGTCCCTCTCTTCCCCCCCTCGCCCCATCCCTCTCTCCCTCCCCACTACCCCCCTCGCCCCGTCCCTCTCTCCCCCACCCTCGCCCCATCCCTCTCTCCCTCCCCCTCTCCCTCCCCCCGTCCCTCTCTCCCTCCCCCTTGCCCCCTCCCCCACGTCCCCCCCGTCCCCCCCCATCCCTCTCTCCCTCCCCCAGTCCCTCTCTCCCTTCCCCCTCCCCCCCGTCCCTCTCTCCCTTCCCCCTCCCCCCCGTCCCTATCCCTTCCCCCTCCCCCTCCCCCTCCCTCTCTCCCTTCCCCGTTCCCCCTTCCCCCTCTTCCCGTCCCTCTCTCCCTTCCCCCTCCCCCCCGTCCCTCCATCCCTTCCCCCTCCCCCCTCCCTCTCTCCCTTCCCCATTCCCCCTTCCCCCTCTCCCTTCCCCCTTTCCCCATCCCTCTCCCACCCCTCTCTTCCCCCCCCTCGCCCCGTCCCTCTCTCCCCCCCCTCGCCCCATCCCTCTCTCCCTCCCCCTCTCCCTTCGCCCCGTCCCTCTCTCCCTCCCCCCTTGCCCCCTCCCCCCCCATCCCCCCTGTCCCTCTCACCCTCCCCCCCCGTCACTCTCTCCCTCCCCCCCGTCCCTCTCTCCCTCCCCCTTGCCCCCTCCCCCACGTCCCCCCCGTCCCCCCCCATCCCTCTCTCCCTCCCCCAGTCTCTCTCTCCCTCCCCCCAGTCCCTCTCTCCCTTCCCCCTCCCCCCCGTCCCTCTCTCCCTTCCCCCTCCCCCCCGTCCCTATCCCTTCCCCCTCCCCCTCCCCCTCCCTCTCTCCCTTCCCCGTTCCCCCTTCCCCCTCTCCCCGTCCCTCTCTCCCTTCCCCCTCCCCCCTTCCTCTCTCCCTTCCCCCTTCCCCCTCTCCCTTCCCCCTCCCGCTCTCCCTTCCCCTTCCCGCTCCCTCCCCTCCCTCTCTCCCTTCCACCTCCCCCGTCCCTCTCTCCCTTCCCCCTCTCCCTTCCCCCTCCCCCCATCACACTCTCCCCCCTCATCCCCCCCTCCTCACTCGCCCCCTCCCACTCTCCCTTCCCCCTCCCCCCGTCCCTCTCTCCCTTCCCCCTCCCCCCCATCCCTCTCCCCCCTCCCCGCCATCCTTCTCTCCCCCCTCATTCCCCTCCTCACTCGCCCCCTCCCTCTCTCTCCCCCTCCTCACTCGCCCCCTCACTCTCTCCCCCCTCCTCACTCGCCCCCTTCCTCTCTCCCCCCACTTCACCCGCCTCCTCCCTCTCTCCCCCTCCCCCTCTCTCCCCCTCTTCCTCTCCTCTCCCCCCCTCCTCACGCCCCCTCCTCACTCGCCCCCTCCTTCTCTCCCCCCTCCTCACTCGCCCCGCCTCTCGCCCCCCTCCTCACTCGCCCCGTCCCTCTCTCCCCCCCTCCTCACTCGCCCCAGTCACTCTCTCCCCCCCTCCTCACCTCGCCCCGTCCCTCTCTCCCCCCACTCCTCACTCGCCCCGTCCCTCTCTCCCCCCTCCTCATCCCCCCCTCCCTCATCATTCGCCCCGTCCCTCTCTCCCCACCCTCACTCGCTCCGTCCCTCTCTCCCCCCTCCTCACTCGCCCCGTCCCTCTTTCCCCCTTCCTCACTCGCCCCGTCCCTCCTCCCCCACCTCACTCGCCCCGTCCCTCTCTACCCCCTCCTCACTCGCCCCGTCCCTCTCTCCCCCCTCCTCACTCGCCCCGTCCCTCTCTCCCCCCTCCTCACTCGCCCCGACCTTCTCTCCCCCCTCCTCACTCGCCCCGTCCCTTCCTCCCCAATCCTCACTCGCCCCGTCCCTCTCTCCCCCCTCTTCCCCCCTCATCACTCGCCCCGTCCCTCTCACCCCCCTCTTCTCCCCTCCTCACTCGCCCCGTCCCTCTCTCCCCCCTCTTCCCCCCTCCTCACTCGTCCCGTCCCTCTCACCCCCCTCTTCCCCCCTCTTCGCCCCTCTTCCCCCCTCCTCACTCGCCCCGTCCCTCTCTCCCCTCTCTTCCCCCCTCCTCACTCGCCCCGTACCTGCCTCCCCCCCACTCCTCACTCGCCCCGTCCCTCTCTCCCCCTCTCTTCCCCCTCCTCACTCGCCCCGTACCTGCCTCCCCCCCACTCCTCACTCGCCCGTCCCTCTCTCCCCTCTCCCCCACGTCCCTCTCTCCCTCCTCACTCGCCCCATCCCTCTCTTCCCCCCCCTCCGCCCTCACCCGTCCCTCTCTCCCTTTCCCCTCCCCCCTTCCCCTCTCCCTTCCCCCTCCCTCTCTCCCTTCCCCTTCCCGCTCCCTCCCCTCCCTCTCTCCCTTCCACCTCCCCCCGTCCCTCTCTCCCTTCCCCCTCTCCCTTCCCCCTCCCCCCATCACTCTCTCCCCCCCTCATCCCCCCTCCTCACTCGCCCCCTCCCTCTCTCCTTTCCCCCTCCCCCCGTCCCTCTCTCCCTTCCCCCTCTCCCTTTCCCCTCCCCCCATCCCTCCCCCCTCCCCGCCATCCTTCTCTCCCCCCTCATTCCCCTCCTCACTCGCCCCCTCCCACTCTCCCCCCTCCTCACTCGCCCCCTCCCTCTCTCCCCCCTCCTCACTCGCTCCCTTCCTCTCTCCCCCCCTTCACCCGCCCCCTCCCTCTTTCCCCCCTCCCCCTCTCTCCCCCCTCTTCCTCTCTCCCCCCCTCCTCACGCCCCCTCCTCACTCGCCCCCTCCTTCTCTCCCCCCTCCTCGCTCGCCCCCGTCCCTCTCCCCCCTCCTCACTCGCCCCGCCCCTCTCTCCCCCCTCCTCACTCGCCCTGTCACTCTCTCCCCCCCTCCTCACTCGCCCCGTCCCTCTCTCCCCCACTCCTCACTCGCCCCGTCCCTCTCTCCCCCCTCATCCCCTCTCCTCATTCGCCCCGTCCCTCTCTCCCCATCCTCACTCGCCCAGTCCCTCTCTCCCCCCTCCTCACTCGCCCCGTCCCTCTCTACCCCCTCCTCACTCGCCCCGTCCCTCTCTCCCCCCTCCTCACTCGCCCCGTCCCTCTCTCCCCCCTCCTCACTCGCCCCGACCTTCTCTCTCCCCCTCCTCACTCGCCCCGTCCCTTCCTCCCCCATCCTCACTCGCCCCGTCCCTCTCTCCCCCCTCTTCCCCCCTCATCACTCGCCCCATCCCTCTCACCCCCCTCTTCTCCCCTCCTCACTCGCCCCGTCCCTCTCTCCCTCCTCTTCCCCCCTCCTCACTCGTCCCGTCCCTCTCTCCCCCCTCTTCCCCCCTCCTGACTCGCCCCGTCCCTCTCTCCCCTCTCTTCCCCCCTCCTCACTCGCCCCGTACCTGTCTCCCCCCCACTCCTCACTCGCCCCGTCCCTCTCTCCCCTCTCCCCCACGTCCCTCTCCCTCCTCACTCGCCCCGTCCCTCTCTTCCCCCCCCCTCCACCCTCACCCATCCCTCTCTCCCTTCCCCCTCCCCCCTCCATCTCTCCCTTCCCCCTCGCCCCGTCCCTCTCTTCCCCCCCCCCTCCAGCCTCGCCCCGTCCCTCTCTTCCCCCCCTCGTCCCGTCCCCACCCCCCCCCCTCGCCCCATCCCTCTCTCCCTCCCCTCTTCCCCCCCCCTCGCCCCGTCCCTCTCTCCCCCACACTCGCCCCACCCCTCTCTCCCTCCCCCTCGCCCACCCCCGTCCCTCTCTCCCTCCCCCTTGCCCCCTCCCCCCCGTCCCCCCCGTACCCCCCCCATCCCTCTCTCCCTCACCCCGTCTCTCTCTCCCTCCCCCCCGTCCCTCTCTCCCTCCCCCCCCCAGTCCCTCTCTCCCTTCCCCCTCCCCCCCGTCCCTCTCTCCCTTCCCCCTCCCCCCCGTCCCTCTCTCCCTTCCCCCTCCCCCCTCCCTCTCTCCCTTCCCCGTTCCCCCTTCCCCCTCTCCCTTCCCCTTCCCCCATCCCTCTCTCCCTCCCCTCTCTTCCCCCCCCTAGCCCGGTCCCTCTCTCCCCCCCCCTCGCACCATCCCTCTCTCCCTCCCCCTCTCCCTTCGCCCCGTCCCTCTCTCCCTCCACCCTCCCCCTCCACCCGTCCCTCTCTCCCTCCCCCCTTGCCCCCTCCCCCCCCCGTCCCCCCCGTCCCTCTCTCCCTACCCCCCCGTCCCTCTCTCCCTCCCCCCCCCAGTCCCTCTCTCCCTTCCCCCTCCCCCCCGTCCCTCTCTCCCTTCCCCCTCCCCCCCGTCCCTCTCTCCCTTCCCCCTCCCCCCCTCCCTCTCTCCCTTCCCCGTTCCCCCTTCCCCCTCTCCCCGTCCCTCTCTCCCTTCCCCCTTCCCCCTCTCCCTTCCCCCTCCCGCTCTCCCTTCCCCTTCCCGCTCCTCCCCTCCCTCTCTCCCTTCCACCTCCCCCGTCCCTCTCTCCCTTCCCCCTCTCCCTTCCCCCTCCCCCCCATCCCTCTCCCCCCTCCCCGCCATCCTTCTCTCCCCCCTCATTCCCCTCCTCACTCGCCCCCTCCCTCTCTCTCCCCCTCCTCACTCGCCCCCTCACTCTCTCCCCCCCTCCTCACTCGCCCCCTTCCTCTCTCCCCCCACTTCACCCGCCTCCTCCCTCTCTCCCCCCTCCCCCTCTCTCCCCCTCTTCCTCTCTCCCCCCCTCCTCACGCCCCCTCCTCACTCGCCCCCTCCTTCTCTCCCCCCTCCTCACTCGCCCCGTCCCTCTCGCCCCCCTCCTCACTCGCCCCGTCCCTCTCTCCCCCCTCCTCACTCGCCCCATCACTCTCTCCCCCTCTCCTCGCGTCCCTCTCTCCCCCTCCTCACTCGCCCGTCCCTCTCTCCCCCCTCACCCTCCTCACTTCGCCCCGTCCCTCTCTCCCACCCTCCTCGCTCCGTCCCTCTCCCCCTCCTCACTCGCCCCGTCCCTCTCTCCCCCTCCCTCACTCGCTCCGTCCCTCCTCCCCCCTCCTCACTCGCCCCGTCCCTCTTTCCCCCTTCCTCACTCGCCCCGTCCCTCCTCCCCCCACCTCACTCGCCCCGTCCCTCTCTACCCCCTCCTCACTCGCCCCGTCCCTCTCTCCCCCCTCCTCACTCGCCCCGTCCCTCTCTCCCCCCTCCTCACTCGCCCCGACCTTCTCTCCCCCCTCCTCACTCACCCCGTCCCTTCCTCCCCAATCCTCACTCGCCCCGTCCCTCTCTCCCCCCTCTTCCCCCCTCATCACTCGCCCGTCCCTCTCACCCCCCTCTTCTCCCCTCCTCACTCGCCCCGTCCCTCTCTCCCCCCTCTTCCCCCCTCCTCACTCGTCCCGTCCCTCTCACCCCCCTCTTCCCCCTTCTTCCCCCCTCTTCCCCCCTCCTCACTCGCCCGTCCCTCTCTCCCCTCTCTTCCCCCCTCCTCACTCGCCCCGTACCTGCCTCCCCCCCACTCCTCACTCGCCCCGTCCCTCTCTCCCCTCTCCCCCACGTCCCTCTCTCCCTCCTCACTCGCCCCATCCCTCTCTTCCCCCCCCTCCGCCCTCACCCGTCCCTCTCTCCCTTTCCCCTCCCCCCTTCCTCTCTCCCTTCCCCCTTCCCCCTCTCCCTTCCCCCTCCCTCTCTCCCTTCCCCTTCCCGCTCCCTCCCCTCCCTCTCTCCCTTCCACCTCCCCCCGTCCCTCTCTCCCTTCCCCCTCTCCCTTCCCCCTCCCCCCATCACTCTCTCCCCCCTCATCCCCCCTCCTCACTCGCCCCCCTCCCTCTCTCCTTTCCCCCTCCCCCCGTCCCTCTCTCCCTTCCCCCTCTCCCTTTCCCCTCCCCCCATCCCTCCCCCCTCCCCGCCATCCTTCTCTCCCCCCTCATTCCCCTCCTCACTCGCCCCCTCCCACTCCCCCCTCCTCACTCGCCCCCTCCCTCTCTCCCCCCTCCTCACTCGCTCCCTTCCTCTCTCCCCCCCCCTTCACCCGCCCCCTCCCTCTTTCCCCCCCTCCCCCTCTCTCCCCCCTCTTCCTCTCTCCCCCCCTCCTCACGCCCCCTCCTCACTCGCCCCCTCCTTCTCTCCCCCCTCCTCACTCGCCCCGTCCCTCTCCCCCCTCCTCACTCGCCCCGCCCCTCTCTCCCCCCTCCTCACTCGCCCCGTCACTCTCTCCCCCCCTCCTCACTCGCCCCGTCCCTCTCTCCCCCACTCCTCACTCGCCCCGTCCCTCTCTCCCCCCTCATCCCCTCTCCTCATTCGCCCCGTCCCTCTCTCCCCACCCTCACTCGCCCCGTCCCTCTCTCCCCCCTCCTCACTCGCCCCGTCCCTCTCTACCCCCTCCTCACTCGCCCCGTCCCTCTCTCCCCCCCTCCTCACTCGCCCCGTCCCTCTCTCCCCCCCTCCTCACTCGCCCCGACCTTCTCTCCCCCCCTCCTCACTCGCCCCGTCCCTTCCTCCCCCATCCTCACTCGCCCCGTCCCTCTCTCCCCCCTCTTCCCCCCTCATCACTCGCCCCGTCCCTCTCACCCCCCTCTTCTCCCCTCCTCACTCGCCCCGTCCCTCTCTCCCTCCTCTTCCCCCCTCCTCACTCGTCCCGTCCCTCTCTCCCCCCTCTTCCCCCCTCCTGACTCGCCCCGTCCCTCTCTCCCCTCTCTTCCCCCCTCCTCACTCGCCCCGTACCTGTCTCCCCCCCACTCCTCACTCGCCCCGTCCCTCTCTCCCCTCTCCCCCACGTCCCTCTCCCTCCTCACTCGCCCCGTCCCTCTCTTCCCCCCCCCTCCACCCTCACCCATCCCTCTCTCCCTTCCCCCTCCCCCCTCCATCTCTCCCTTCCCCCTCGCCCCGTCCCTCTCTTCCCCCCCCCCCCTCCAGCCTCGCCCCGTCCCTCTCTTCCCCCCCCCGGCCCCGTCCCCACCCCCCCCCCCTCGCCCCATCCCTCTCTCCCTCCCCTCTTCCCCCCCCTCGCCCCGTCCCTCTCTCCCCCACACTCGCCCCACCCCTCTCTCCCTCCCCCTCGCCCACCCCCGTCCCTCTCTCCCTCCCCCTTGCCCCCTCCCCCCCGTCCCCCCCGTACCCCCCCATCCCTCTCTCCCTCACCCCGTCTCTCTCTCCCTCCCCCCCGTCCCTCTCTCCCTCCCCCCCCCAGTCCCTCTCTCCCTTCCCCCTCCCCCCCGTCCCTCTCTCCCTTCCCCCTCCCCCCCGTCCCTCTCTCCCTCCCCCCCCCAGTCCCTCTCTCCCTTCCCCCTCCCCCCCGTCCCTCTCTCCCTTCCCCCTCCCCCCCGTCCCTCTCTCCCTTCCCCCTCCCCCCTCCCTCTCTCCCTTCCCCGTTCCCCCTTCCCCCTCTCCCTTCCCCTTCCCCATCCCTCTCTCCCTCCCCTCTCTTCCCCCCCCTAGCCCGGTCCCTCTCTCCCCCCCCCTCGCACCATCCCTCTCTCCCTCCCCCTCTCCCTTCGCCCCGTCCCTCTCTCCCTCCACCCTCCCCCTCCACCCGTCCCTCTCTCCCTCCCCCCTTGCCCCCTCCCCCCCCCCGTCCCCCCCGTCCCTCTCTCCCTACCCCCCCGTCACTCTCTCCCTCCCCCCCGTCCCTCTCTCCCTTCCCCCTCCCCCCTCCCTCTCTCCCTTCCCCGTTCCCCCTTCCCCCTTTCCCCTCTCCCTTCCCTCTCCCCCCCCGTCCCTCTCTCCCTTCCCCCTCCCCCCCTCTCTCCCTTCCCCCTTCCCCCTCTCCCTTCCCCCTCCCTCTCTCCCTTCCCCTTCCCCCTCCCTCCCCTCTTCTCCCTCCTCCCTCTCCCCCCATCCCCCTCTCCCTCCCCCTCTCCCCCCCGTCCCCCTCTCCCTTCTCCCTCTCACCCCCCCTTCCACCCTCCTCACTCGCCCCGTCCCTCTCTCCCCCCTCTTCCCCCCACTTCCCTCCTCCTCACTCGCCCCGTCCCTCTCACCCCCCCTTCCCCCCTCCTCACTCGCCCCGTCCCTCTTTCCCCCCTCTTCCCCCTCCTCACTCGCCCCGTCCCTCTCTCCCCCCTCTCACCCCCCTTCCCCCCTCCTCACTCGCCCCGTCCCTCTCTCCCCCCTCTTCCCCCCTCCTCACTCGCCCCGTCCCTCTCTCCCCCCTCTTCCCCCCTCTTCCCCCCTCTTTCCCCCTCCTCACTCGCCCCGTCCCTCTCTCCCCCCCTCTTCCCCCCTCCTCACTCACCCTGTCCCTCTCTCCCCTCTCCTCACTCGCCCCGTCCCTCTCTCCCCTCTCTTCCCCCCTCCTCACTCGCCCCGTCCCTCTCTCCCCTCTCTTCCCCCCCTCCTCACTCGCCCCGTACCTGTCTCCCCCCCACTCCTCACTCGCCCCGTCCCTCTCTCCCCTGTCCCCCACGTCCCTCTCTCCCTCCTCACTCGCCCCGTCCCTCTCTTCCCCCCCCCTCCACCCTCACCCATCCCTCTCTCCCTTCCCCCTCCCTCTCTCCCTTCCCCGTTCCCCCTTCCCCCTCTCCCTTCCCCTTCCCCCATCCCTCTCTCCCTCCCCTCTCTTCCCCCCCCCTCGCCCGGTCCCTCTCTCCCCCCCCCTCGCCTCATCCCTCACTCCCTCCCCCTCTCCCTTCGCCCCGTCCCTCTCTCCCTCCACCCTCCCCCTCCCCCCGTCCCTCTCTCCCTCCACCCTTGCCCCCTCCCCCTCCGTCCCCCCCGTCACTCTCTCCCTCCCCCCCGTCCCTCTCTCCCTTCCCCCCCGTCCCTCTATCCCTTCCCCCTCCCCCCCGTCCCTCTCTCCCTTCCCGCTGCCCCCCGTCCCTCCCTCCCTTCCCCCTCCCCCCTCCCTCTCTCCCTTCCCCGTTCCCCCTTCCCCCTTTCCCCTCTCCCTTCCCTCTCCCCCCCGTCCCTCTCTCCCTTCCCCCTCCCCCCTCTCTCCCTTCCCCCTTCCCCCTCTCCCTTCCCCCTCCCCCCTCTCCCTTCCCCTCCCTCTCTCCCTTCCCCTTCCCCCTCCCTCCCCTCTTCTCCCTCCTCCCTCTCCCCCCATCCCCCTCTCCCTCCCCCTCTCCCCCCCGTCCCCCTCTCCCTTCTCCCTCTCACCCCCCCTTCCCCCCTCCTCTCTCGCCCCGTCCCTCTCTCCCCCCTCTTCCCCCCTCCTCACTCGCCCCGTCCCACTCTCCCCCCTCTTCCCCCCTCTTTCCCCCTCCTCACTCGCCCCGTCCCTCTCTCCCCCCTCCTCACTTGCCCCGTCCCCCTCTCCCCCTCCTCACTCGCCCCATCTCTCTCTCCCCCCTCCTCAGTCGCCCCGTCCCCCTCCCCCTCCTCACTCGCCCCGTCCCCCTCTCCCCCCTCCTCACTCGCCCCGTCCCTCTCTCCCCCCCTCCTCACTCGCCCCGTACCTGTCTCCCCCCCACTCCTCACTCGCCCCGTCCCTCTCTCCCCTCTCCCCCACGTCCCTCTCTCCCTCCTCACTCGCCCCGTCCCTCTCTTCCCCCCCCTCCACCCTCACCCATCCCTCTCTCCCTTCCCCCTCCCCCCTCCCTCTCTTCCCCCACCCCCCCCTCCAGCCTCGCCCCGTCCCTCTCTTCCCCCCCCCGGCCCCGTCCCCACCCCCCCCCCTCGCCCCATCCCTCTCTCCCTCCCCTCTTCCCCCCCCTCGCCCCGTCCCTCTCTCCCCCACCCTCACCCCACCCCTCTCTCCCTCCCCCTCGCCCTCCTCCGTCCCTCTCTCCCTCCCCCTTGCCCCCTCCCCCCCATCCCCCCCGTTCCCCCCCATCCCTCTCTCCCTCACCCCCGTCTCTCTCTCCCTCCCCCCCGTCCCTCTCTCCATCCCCCCCCAGTCCCTCTCTCCCTTCCCCCTCCCCCCCGTCCCTCTCTCCCTTCCCCCTCCCCCCCGTCCCTCTCTCCCTTCCCCCTCCCTCTCTCCCTTCCCCGTTCCCCCTTCCCCCTCTCCCTTCCCCTTCCCCCATCCCTCTCTCCCTCCCCTCTCTTCCCCCCCCTCGCCCGGTCCCTCTCTCCCCCCCCTCGCCTCATCCCTCTCTCCCTCCCCCTCTCCCTTCGCCCCGTCCCTCTCTCCCTCCACCCTCCCCCTCCCCCCGTCCCTCTCTCCCTCCCCCCTTGCCCCCTCCCCCCCCGTCCCCCCCCGTCCCTCTCTCCCTCCCCCCCCGTCACTCTCTCCCCTCCCCCCCCGTCCCTCTCTCCCTTCCCCTCCCCCCCGTCCCTCTCTCCCTTCCCGCTGCCCCCCGTCCCTCTCTCCCTTCCCCCTCCCCCCTCCCTCTCTCCCTTCCCTGTTCCCCCTTCCCCCTTTCCCCTCTCCCTTCCCTCTCCCCCCCGTCCCTCTCTCCCTTCCCCCTCCCCCCTCTCTCCCTTCCCCCTTCCCCCTCTCCCTTCCCCCTCCCCCCTCTCCCTTCCCCCTCCCTCTCTCCCTTCCCCTTCCCCCTCCCTCCCCTCTTCTCCCTCCTCCCTCTCCCCCCATCCCCCTCTCCCTCCCCCTCTCCCCCCCGTCCCCCTCTCCCTTCTCCCTCTCACCCCCCCTTCCCTCCTCCTCACTCGCCCCGTCCCTCTCACCCCCCCTTCCCCCCTCCTCACTCGCCCCGTCCCTCTCTCCCCCCTCTTCCCCCTCCTCACTCGCCCCGTCCCTCTCTCCCCCCTCTCACCCCCCTTCCCCCCTCCTCACTCGCCCCGTCCCTCTCTCCCCCCCTCTTCCCCCCTCCTCACTCGCCCCGTCCCTCTCTCCCCCCTCCTCACTTGCCCCGTCCCCCTCTCCCCCTCCTCACTCGCCCCGTCTCTCTCTCCCCCCTCCTCAGTCGCCCCGTCCCCCTCCCCCTCCTCACTCGCCCCGTCCCCCTCTCCCCCCTCCTCACTCGCCCCGTCCCTCTCTCCCCCCTCCTCACTCGCGCCTGTCCTTCTCTCAATTCCGTGTCACCCTCTCACTCCTCACACACACCTATCCCTCTCCCCCCTCCTCACTCGCCTGCTCTCTATTACATTGCATCAGTACTTATGGCAGAGCAAGATGTCAGCATGTCAGAAATCCCAAGGAATCTAATATTGGGCTAGTACCAGCACAGCTGCCAGCTTGTTGTAAAAACCCAACTGCTGCACTAATGTCCTGCATGGAACAGAATCTACCACTCCAGCAACCACATGATTCCAGTCTTTCAGTGTGTGCTGGACTGCATGCTCCCACCATCATCTCAGTGCAATAAGATCACTATCAGATCAGCCATGTTCTTATTGAATGGTGGAGCCGGCTCGAGGGGTGGAGTGGCCTACTCCTGCTCGTAATTCATATGTCCGTATGTTCGTATGTAATAAATGTGACCATGCATTCTATCGACAAATCCTTTGGA